>NC_137462.1:71729765-72224677 GCF_964235325.1 Thermobia domestica | reverse complement strand
CTCCACTGTACAACACGTGTTCCGGTTGCCGATCGTTCTTTTGTTTTCAATGTGTCATGTGGACCTTCCTCTTCCAAGTAGCAGTAACAAGTTCACCTGTGAGTGTCGTGGTGTGAAAGTGGTGCGGTAAAATGTGCGACCTGACAGACTTCCAAAGAGGCATGATCGTTGCTGCCCGTCTGGTTGGAGCTACTGTCAGATAGGGACCGGAGAGCATTAAAAAGGATTGTAGCAGCTAAAAAAGAATACCACTGCAATGAAAATTACGTCTGAACTCAATTCCGGCCTATAGAACCTGGTTTCATCGAAAACAGAGCCCGACGGGAACTTCATAAAATGAAAATTCATGGCAGGGCCGCTATCGCCAATCCCCTAGTCACAGCAGTAAATGCGAAGAGGCGTATCCAGTGGTGCAAGGACCACAAGGCGTGGACTTATGAGCAGTGGAAACACGTAATGTGGTCCGATGAATCGACCTTCACCTTGTTTCCAACAACCAGTCGTGTTTACGTATGGAGAACACCGTCGCAGGCCTAGGATACAGACTGTCTGCTCCCAACTGTAAAGCATGGGGGTGATTCTGTTACAGTATGGACAGTGATATCGTGGTTTTCTGCAGGTCCCATCATAGCCCTGCATGGAATGATGAATACTAAGGAGTATGAGGCCATTTTGGGGGACCAGGTTCTACCCATTGCCCAAATATTGTTCCCTGGTGGTACAAAATTCCACACACCACGATTCAGGAGCTCTATACGTCCATTCCACGTCGGATCCAATCTGTTTTGGACGGAAAAAGAGGCCGCACACCATACTAGGTATGATTTTCACACTTTTGTAAACGTTTTAGATTTTTGTCCAATCCTCCCTATATATATATATATATATATATATATATATATATATATATATCGGGTGAAGCATTTAAAATTGTTTTTGGGAATATCTTGAAAACTGCAAATCGGATTTTAAAAAAGTTGCAACAAAAGTTGTTCGCCTCGAAGGGGAACATCCAAAGATACCACACGCGACCCCCTGCCCCCACCACCTGGGGGAGGGAGGGGCAACTTTGAAATCTTAAATAGGAACCCCCATTTTTATCGCATAGTCTGATTCTCCGTGAAAAAATACGTAACTTCTGTATTAAACATTTTTTTCGGTACGTGATAGATGGCGCTGTAATCGACAAAAACAAACATAGTACAAACGAATGACCTAGTTATTGTTTCAATTTTCTAAAGTCGGGGCTATCTTGCCAGATTATTAATATTCAAAGTCTAGTTTGGATTTTAGTCATATTTTCCGTTTACCATTTTTCCATTGCTTACTTGTATTTATTTTATTCATGTTTATTTTCCTTTGCAATTAGTATAAATTAGTTAACGTATAAGTGTAATTAGTTATCATTATTGTATTTTTTCCTTTCATTAATTATTTCATAATACAATTATATTATTACTGGTGAGCTTATGTCCGCGACCCATACCTTATATATATATATATATATATATACAGGCGCGGATCAAGGAGGGGGCTATAGGGGCTATAGCCCCCCCTTCTTGACGCTCAGGTATACACTGGATAAAAGGGCTTCAATCCTGCTTTACACAGGATAAAGCGGCAAACTATGGTTTAACCCCTCCCTTGATCATATCCTGGATCCGCCAGTATTTATATATATATATATATATATATATATATATATATATATATATATATATATATATATATATATATATATATATATATATATATATTTATACCTTTCGAGTCGTTGTCTGGAGACATAAATTGCACTATGTAGCAACGTCGCAAATAAAGAACCATAGATTTAGATGTATCAATCTATCAAATAGTTATATCGATTCTTTTCCAGATGGCAACTAAAGTCGATATTGATTGATACTGGCATCTCTTATTAGTGAAGCAATCGATTTAACGCTTTGTTGTATTCGTAGAGTAATGCTAATGGCTTCAAGTTACTCTGCGACGTTGCCACATAGTAAAATTTTGATTCCCCATAGAGCCTGAAGGAGGCCCCGGTGGGCATTTCATCATACAACATTTTCGCTTTATTGTGACCTGCAGAAGAGTGCTCTGTGGTCCGTAGGCACCATTTTTAGAACACCCATAGTTTATATTATAATAATCTTAAGTGTTCTTGGAAGAAGATAAACCTTTCTAGCCTAATGGTTACTATTGGTTAAAGAGCTCGCCTTTGGTTAAAATATTTAATCTGGCATTGTAAATTAAAATACAATTTATATAGAAGTGAAATAAGTATGAAGCATATATATGAAAATTCGAAATTCTAGTTATGAAGTATCTATATACGATTTCTGAATTCGGAATTGAGTTGAGTTGAGTTGATTTTGGGTTTTACGTCCCGTTCAGCAATAACAGGAGGTAAGCACTAAAACGCTTGATTGACAAACCAGAGTAAGAACTGAAAAATAAAACAATATTGAATAGCTTTACAACAAGGGTGGCTAACCTTTCTTAAGTTTAAGGGCTACTTTTCATTTCTGAAATCACTAGCGATCTACTGATTAAAATATAGACTAATAATGAGGACGTAATGGACAGTAAAAAAAAAACAAAAGAAAATATGATTCATAAAATTAAGATTATTTAAATATTTAAAAAAATAATTAATTCATTTTGATTTTCTCAGAAACGTTCATTTGTTATCAGAAACTAGCAATCAGTCCATCGAGATTGGTATGCTTGATTGATACAAACAGTAAGACAGACCAACGTGGGCTACCTCTCACAATTACTTGTAGACTAGTAGACCATGGTTGATGTGTCCATCTCTGGTCCCCAATAAATTTATGTGGAAGAATTATTGCAAATACTGTATTTAATTTTAGGTTTATAATGACTTGTTTCGAAGATATGGACAAAGGTTTCAATCAAGGACGTGCCGCTTCTGATGTATGCGGTCTAGGTTTCAATTCTCGGTGCTAGTCGGTTTTATCTCATTTTAAACTATGGAGCTACCTTTGCTTTAGCCGAGGTTAAATTTCATAAATCAAAGCAAACCAAATCGAACGGCTAATTTGTTGTAGTTTTCGTAGTTTGGAAAACTATTCGCATTTCATGAACAGAAAATGGGGAAAAGATATTTCTTTCCTTTTTGTCAACAGAACAGATCACAGGACGACAGGTATAAGCAAATTCTTAGCAAAACCTGTTTTTTCCGCTTTCCTTCCAAGAAGCTGGCAGCGAAGAAGGGTTGGAAGCGGTGACCTATTCATTCCTTTGTTTCTCTACGGGGGGCTATACCTGGCTTGCATGCGATAAGTTGAACATGTCGAACTTATCGCATCGTATCATATGCAGGAGAGATATCATGAGATAAACTAATTTAGATGTGATGATTTCTGAAATTTATCTCTACCCTTGATGATTTATCATAACGTCTAAACGGCCTCTAAAGCGCTGCTGACCGGCCAAGCCGCCAGTCGCTGTATTTCAACAATCAGCACACTTCTGTCAGTTTCGCACTGGCTGTAGAAGTAGCGGCAGTATCAAAGCTGTTCACAGCAACAGCTGCGCCAGCTTAGAGTTGAGGCGTGCCGCTCCGCGCATGGCAAATAAACATGTACAGTTCGATTATCCGAACAAACCAGTTTTCCGAACACCCATGTCCCCCAATTACTTCGGATAATCGACGCTCTACTGTAATTTCTATTTCTGTCTCATTACACAGTACAAAGAAAATTTGTATGTCTTAAGTATTGAAAAGACAACATTCCAACAATTCCAACGACGTACAATGCAATATGTCTTGAGTAAACGTCAGGGCAGCACTGCGAAGTCAGGGGCCTATCTTTATGAAATGGATAGTAAATAGAAACTTCAATCCTGTCATGCTCACTCTTTGATTGAAAAGAATCTAATTCCATAAATATTACAATTGAGCCAAAGCTCTAGCCGTACTGTATCAGCGTAGTTAAGCAATCAAAGAGTCTGTCAAAACAAAACTCATTACTCACCAGATGGTGTTTGCATTCAAGTGGCCATGCAGCGTCGTCAAGGGCAATTAGGGTACTACTGAAAAAACAGTAGCGAATCCCGATCTAGAAAGCCAGCATTAACGTGAGAGTAGGCGATGTGCTGACCACACATCAACCTAAAGACATGAGTGTCACAAGCTGTCTGGTAGACCTTGCTCATCTAAGGGCTGCCGCTCCAGAAAATTACTTTCTTTTTCAATATAGATTATCGGGTATCCAAAGAATCAGAACAGACCTTATGAAGAATATCCTTTTCAATGGTTAGTATCTAAAATAATTCGATTTCAAATTATAAATTTTACCAACGTAGATGTAATAATTAAGGTGAGTTTAGAAATGTGCATATTGCTGACTTCTAGTTTACATAGACTCCTAACGATAAAACTATTGAAAATACATATTTTACCAACGACTCAATAAAATAAATGAAAACCATTTTTTTAATAGCCGTGACTACGTTAATATTGTAGCAGATTAGTCACAGCAAATAATGTCTTAAGTTAGCTGGTTATTATGGTGGTTTGATCAGGTGTTGGTGCTGAAAAGGGAGGCAGTAGGCAGCTCGACACTCGTACTTTCACAAATTGGCGCGTATGTATTTATTTATTCAGCAAATACCATATACAGGTCGGAGGCCATTTTACACTGAATATATAACAAGGGAAAGAAATAGGGAAAATCCCAGTTAGGACGATCGCCGGTGACGATCGAACCCATGACCTTCCGAATGTGAACCCAATGCTCTATACCAACAGATCTATTTCGCTCGGTTTGAAACAGTATGGCCTACATTAGCACCATTTTTGCTTCGGAAAGAAAAGTCAGTTGCATTTATTTACTGTAAATTACGGATGGGCAAAACCGGTTTCTAGAAAAACCGAAATCCAAAAACTGATATTTTGTTTTCTCCAAAAAACGCTTCGTTTTTTCCACTGAAAGCGGTTTCGCTTTTCTCCAAAAACCTGTTCGGTTTTGACCAAAAAAAAAAAAAGGTTTCGTTTTCATCGAAACTGGTTTCGGTGAAAACTGTTTTGGGCGATTCTCAGCGTTACGCACGGGACATTTGTACACAAAAACTGCTTTTTAAAACAAAAATGTATTTTCAAATAAAATAAAAAATATGTCAAAATTAGGGGGAAATTATCAGTGCATAGTTAAATAAAATTAAACACTCAAAACAATTGCAAATTTGAGTTATAAGCCAAAATTAAGCGTTACGCACGGGACTCAGACAAAAAGCTCATTTGACAAACTCAATTTCATTGGACATTCTCTGCGATTTATGGCAGCATTTTCATTTTATATGCCATCACTTATGTTCTACATTCATTCTCCTTACTGTGCATTATATTTTTTAAATTGGAAAATAGAATTTAATTAGCTTCTCACTTTTTCTTTTTCGACTCACCGTTACGCACGGGACGTCACGCATGGGACAGAAAAGTAACAATGCAATTGTTTGGTTATTCTAAGACTGTTACTATGCAATATCCTTACTAAGGAGATTGATATTTTAAGATTAACATTTGGACATTAACAAGCACAAAAAATTTGCATCCATAATTTAATTTAAATGAGATAAATTACATTCCAAAGTATCAAAGTCGAACTTTGCTAGGCAACTCGCTTAGAGTTATTACCATGTATTTAGGGTATTTGTCTGAGTGCTGATTGGTGGCGTTCAAACTACATAATGTTGTACAACTGTTGTAGCTCGATCCTCTGTGCTACCTGCCAAACGTTGAGTCGTTTGAACGCTGCCATTGTCATGTGAAATGCGAGAAAGTAAACTGAAGGGAAACAGTTGGTTTTTGGTTATTTGCAGGGGTGCCCACAAGGGGGGGCTATGACGCAAACTGCGTCATTGAAATATTTGGGGGGGTTAAAATCTATATAAATATGTTTGATGAGGGGGGGGTAAAATTAATCGAAAAGAAGATTTTTTTCATGGAAGAACACCTACGGATAGACAATTGGGGGGGTGCGTCATAGACATAAGGAGGGGGTGGGCACCACTGGTTATTTGGTATGATTGTTTGTTACTTCACAGTGAAGATTTGCTTTAGTGTGATTTTTTAAAATAAGTAATATGGATTCACATGCAAGTAACTCTGTTCGAAGTAATATTATCAGTGATGAACTGAATCGGTCAACAAAAGCAATGAGTGGCGCTGAAAGGGCTAGAAAATAGACAAACATAGCAACAAGGTGAGACTGAAAAATGAAGTGAGGATGCAGCGTTATAGGCACGTTAAAAGATTAACTCTTTTCCTCTCAACTCCCTTTTGCGATTGCATTGATTCGTTGTTGACCAGTTAGAAAAGAAAAACACACTAAAAATGTAAAGAAGAACACGGTAATTCAACTTAGATTGGTTCAAGGAAAACGAAAAGAGTGCCAGTATACAGAATGATATATTCATCAAGTGATGAGAGCGACTTAATTCAGAATACAACTTTGAAGACGATGTTGATAATAATATTCCAACCCTCTAACTGTCGAGCTCAGAATGGGCAATATTAGAGCAGTTATATTTCTCCTAGTGAAATTTGATTGTGGTTCTTCCAGAAATAGGATTAAATATCGGTGTGTGCGTGTGTCTGAAACTGATGTAGAAGATGGGGACATTAGAGTAACAAATCTGAAATGTATGGACAACAGTTGTACAAAGTTTTGTTTTGATGAAAAGAACAGATCTTATGTCTCATTTGATCAAGTTTTAAATATACTTCAAGCACCTAATTTTCTGATAAATGGTGAAAGAATATAGTAAAAAGTTGCGAATCCGTTTGCCCCCTACAAGACTGTCAAACCAACTCAGATACCTACTTTCCTAAAGAAAAGAAAAAAGTGCGATTTATCATGATAATTTGTTTTTAAGCCTCGTGCTAAGTGTTTCTATGTAACTTAACGTAAACGTTTATGGTAGTTATGTTTAGTTATATTTGATTTAGTTTCTCTCAGCAAATTCATGTTTCTTTGAGTTAATATAAGAGTTTATTCTTCATTGTTTAATCTCAATAACAATAAACACGTATTGAAATCTTAATAATTTAATTCACTTCCTTGGATAAATCTGTAAATGTCCCGTGCGTAACGTTACGTACGGGACAACATTTCTATACCTGATGAAATACATAAGGAAGATAATAAACTAATTTAATAAGTACCACTAACAGGCTAATAATAATTCTACTTTGGAGCAAAAGTTTCAATACTTTATCCTCTGCAATCACAAAGGAAACACGAAAAATACAGGTTTTCCGTTACGCACGGGACAGCGAAACATGACATGAGAAAATTACGATTTTTGCCCACCAGAATAAAACATTAATTAAAACAAAATTGTCAAATTTTTGCCAAAGGTCCACTTCATATTTTTCGCTATTGTTCATATAATTACAGATTTACAATTTAGTTTGAAAATTATTTGAAAATTGGGATATATGAACAGTATTGAGCATAGTGTAGAACAGATAAGGTTTATGTGGTCAAAACCTAGTAAATATATTTTCCAAAAAGATTTTAAATGTCTCAGTATATAGTTACACTATTTCTTAATACAAAACCATAAACATCATAGTTTCAAATTAATTTTGAAAATTTACTGACAATGGACCACTTGCCAGAGAATCGCCCTTTTGGAAAACAAAACTATTTCTGTGGAAACGGAATCCGGTTCCGGATAACAACAAAGCACTATTCCGGTCAGAAATAGAACCAGTTTTGGAAAAACAGAAACCGGCTGAAGAAAAGGAAATCGGGTCCGGTGAAAAACCGACACGGTTTTGGAGAAAACCGAAACTGGTTTCGGCGAAAAACCGTTTTTTAAATATTCAAAAGGCGGTTTCGGTTTTTCTAAAAACCGGAAACCGAAAAGCCTGTTTTTGTGCCCACCACTACTGTAAATCACTGCTCTTAAAAAAAGAAAGACATTTTTGAACGTGGTGAAATATTTATGTAGTCCCTCTCTCTACAGCCGTCGACGTTCTCTTGTTTGTTTGTTTTTTTTTTTATACGTACGTATGAAAACAAGAGTGATGGAGCCAGTTGTGTAATATATTTTGTCTGACTGCGCGACACCCACACACACATACGTTGGGAACAACTGACCACCGAAAAAGATTCGTTGATGTTTTTAACTTCCTTCTTTTACATTTTGATAACTTTTAGTAATTAGTCAGACGCTGACTCAAGAGTCTTCAGGACTACGCCTCTAACTGTGGTTGTTATCGGGTAGGATTAGAGGAGCCATTGTTATTTATGCGAATGTATCGGCCATCGAATACTTATTACCAGGGCCCGGATCTTGTTGACAAGTCAACTTTTTTCTGTTACGCATAGGACAAGGCAAGTTCAAATAAAAACGTTATCCATCAACTCTAGGTTCTAAAAATATAGTTTTTTAGGGTCAATTTTTGGTCACTTTTTGCCATTTTGAAATTTCAGGTCATTTTTTAATATTTTAAGGTAACTTTTAGGTCACTTATGGTCTTTTTATTCTTTTTGTTCTACATAAGGAAATCTTTAAATGAACACGGTTTACGAATGTGGAAAAGACGAAGTTGAATAATCTTTTCTTGCTTCCTGACTATTGGGGTGGAAAAACTGCATTCTTAACAAGCTAATGAAAACTAAGCTGTAGCTGGTTAACGAAAGGTAGGGGTTTGTAGGTGGCCAAACAAATAGTTTTGGGTTGTTGACCACAAAAGATGTGATCACGTGAATAACTAAAAATGGATTAGAAGGCGTACAAGGGTTTTAAACAGGTTTTTATCTATTATTTTCATGTAGTCTACACTTGCAAACTTTTATTGTTTAAGAGTGCTTCCTAGCTTTAACTCGGGAGTGAATTGACGCTTTCAATACTTACAATGCCGTACAATTGACTGATCAATAGAAATAAATGATCAATGGACTGCAACTAAGTGAAACAATACTTTTTGAATATGAGTGTGAAATGTTAACTAAAAATCCAATGGATATTTAAAAAATGTCAATGTTTAACGAAATAAACGTTTAAGAAAACGCAAGTTTTAAGGTCAATTTTTGTGATTTTTAGGGTCATTTTACAGGAATTTTAGTGTCATTTTATAGGTCACTTTTTAGAAAATTTTAGGTCAACAACATCCGGGCTCTGCTTATTACACAGTACTCGGTATTATAAATCAGTGAAATCTTACTACAAGTTGTTACTTTATTTTATTTATTATTGCATGTCGGAAATATCTTGCGAAGGAGCTGCAAACAATTACTGAAGTGGATGCGTGAAAAGTCAAATTTAGCTCATTTTCCACATTTTCTCAAAATCATTTTCCACACTGTCAAGAATCAAACTATTTGAGATATACTCTTTCTCAAAAGATACTGGTTGGTTCATCTAGCTCTTTCAGCCATCGAATATGACTTGACTGTTAAACTTGATTTTGATGGCGTTATTAATAATTTTACCAATGTCAAAGCAAGACGTAAACACTTTTGATACACAAAAGTTTCAGAAACTGTATTCTGTAAATTTTTAGGTAGAATAATATAACTTTTTTATATCAATTAAGACTGTTTTATATTTTGCCGTCTTTTACACTGTGGCCCCGCGTAGCGTAGTCGCTAACGCTCTCGCCTTTGGTGCGAGCGGTCCCGAGTTCGATTCCCGGTGGGGTCACTCGGTCGAAAAAGTGTAACACGCTTTTTCAGGCCAGCCACCCTGAATGAGGTTTTCCTCGTTCACACCAGGCAAATGCCGGGGTGGTACCTAACTTATAGGTCCCAGGCCGCCTCCTTCCCCCCCAATCCTTTCTTCCTTCCCTTTCCCCGGATTGTGTGCTCGCCGAGGGACGTCATCCCTCAAAAACGTGAAGGGCTAAATGGCCTTAGATGCCGAAAGCCCAGAAATCTAAATCCTAGTCTTTTACACTAGGGCGATTCTCTGGCAAGTGGTCAATTGTCAGTAAATTTTCAAAATTAATTTGAAACTATGATGTTTATGTTTTTCTATTAAGAAATAGTGTAACTATATACTGGGACATTTAAAATCTTTTTGTAAAATCTATTTACTAGGTTTTGACCACACAAACTTTATCTGTTCTACACCATGTTCAATGCTGTCCACTACCCCAATTTTCAAACAATTTTCAAACTAAATTCTAAATGTGTAATTATGTGCACAATAACAAAAAATATGAAGTAGACCTTTGGCAAAAATCTGACAATTTTGTTTTAATTAATGTTTTATTCTGGTAAGCAAAAATCGTAGTTTTCTCATGTCATGTTTTGCTGTCCCGTGCGTAACGGAAAACATGATTTTTTCGTCTTTCCTTTGTAATTGTAGAAGATAAAGTATTGAAATTTTTGCTCCAAAGTAGAATTATTATTAGCTTGTTAGTGGTACTTATTAAATTTATTTATTACCCTCCTTATTTATTTCATGAGGTATAGAAGTGTTGTCCCGTGCGTAACGTTACGCACGGGACATTTACAGATTTATGCAAGAAAGTGAATAAAATTAAGTTATTAAGATTTCAATATCTGTTTATTGTTATTGACGTTAAACAATGAACAATAAACTTTTATATTAACTCAAAGAAACATGAATTTGCTGAAAGAAACTAAACCAAACGTAACTACCAAAAACTTCTACGTTAACTTACATAGAAACATTTACCACGAGGCTTAAAAACAAATTATCATGATAAATTATACTTTTTTTCTTTTCGTTTGAAAGGTAGGTATCTAAGTCGGTTTGACAGTCTTGTAGCGGATAAATAATTTTATTCAAAGTTCTTTACAAAAACGGCTATTGGTTCTGGAACTTTATAGTACATTCTTTCACCCTTTATCAACAAATTAGGTGCTTGAAGTATATTTAAAACTTGATCAAATGAGACATAAGACCTATTCTTTTCATCAAAACAAAACTTTGTACAACTATTGTACATGCATTTCAGATTTGTTACTCTAATGTCCCCATCTTCTACATCACTTTCAGACACATATACATACCGACATTTAATCCTATTTCTGGAAGAACCACAATCAAATTTCACTAGGAGAAATACACCTGCTCTAATATTGCCCATTTTGAGCTCGATAGTTGGAGGGCTGAAATATAATCATGAACATCGTCTTCAAAGTTGTATTCTGAATTAATATCGCTATCATCACTTGATGAATATATATCATTCTGTACATTGGCACTCTTTTCGTTTTCCTTGAACCAATCTAAGTTGAATTATTTGGTCTAGGAATTAATTCGTGCGGTTGGTACGCACACATTGAAGCTGTAGTACAAACACAAAATACATAAATACCTTAAGAAAAATATTGTCCATCGCTAGCCACCACTTTCGCCCATCTGTCAGGCAATGTACGGATTCCGTGGCGAAAGAAGTCCTCATCCTTGGAAGCGATCCAGTCAGAGACCCATGTTTCGATATTTTCTGAAGAAGTAAACCGCTGTCCAATCAAATCGTTGTTCATGCAATCGAACAAGTAGTAGTCCGAAGGAGCAACGTCTGGTGAATACGGCGGGTGGGGTAAAACTTCCCATCCGACATTTTCTAAATAGGTTTTGACCGGTTTTGCGACATGTGGGCGAGCGTTATCATGTTGAACAATAAGTTTATCATGTCTGTTCTCCCATTCTGGTCGTGTTCTGGCCAGAGCTTGCTTCAAACGCATTAATTGTCGTCGATAACGTTCTCCATTCATAGTTTCACCCGGTTGCAGCAGCTCATAGTACACCACACCTTTCATATCCCACCATATGCACAGCATAATCTTTGCACAGTGAATATCTCGTTTTGGTTGTGATGGACGTGGTTCACCTGGTTTCACCCAGGCCTTTTTTCGTTTAGGGTTCTCGTAATGGATCCACTTCTCATCACCCGTAATAATTCGATGCAGAAACCCCTTTATGCTCTGTCGTTGAAGCAGCAATTCGCAAATGGTTTTTCGTCTTTCAACGTCTCTGTCTTTCAATTCATGTGGAACCCAATGTGACATCTTTTGAATCATTCCCATGGCTTTCAAGCGTTTGGAGACTGTTGTTTGATCAACGCCTAATGCTGCTGCAAGTTGTTCCTGCGTTTGACACGAATCCTGCTCGAGCAATGCTGTCAATTCTTCGTCTTGAAATTTTTTTGGCTGTCCAGCTCGCTCTTGGTCTGCCAAGCCGAAATTACCACTTCTAAACCGTGCAAACCACTTCTGACACGTTCGCTCAGCTAGAGCATGGTCACCATACACTTCCACCAAAATACGATGACTTTCAGTTGCACTTTTCTGCATGTTAAAGTAATGCAGCAGGACACCCCGCAAAAACACTTTATCAGGCACAAATTGCGCCATGTTCACTTAACTACAAACTGGTGTTGTTGACGCTTTAATCCACTGCCCTATACTACGAACGATACGCGATGACAGGGGGTTGCAACACATGTGTGGATACACGGAACTGTGGGACGCTCCGTTCGTTGCGCCATCTCTTGTCCACCCGCACGAATTAATTCCTAGACCAAATACCTTGTTCTTCTTCACATTTTAGTGTGTTTTCCTTTTCTAAATGGTCAACAACGAAACAATGCGGAATGAGTTTCGCAAAAGGGGCGTGAGAGGAAAAAGAGTTAATTTATTAACTTGCCTATAACACTATATTCTCAATTTATTTTTCAGTCTCACCTTGTTCCTATGTTTAAGTCTATATTTTCTAGCCCTTTCAGAGCCACTCATTGGTTTTGTTGATCGATTCAGTTCATCACTGACAATATTACTTGGAACAGAGTGACTTGCCTGTGAATCATATTACTTACTTAAAAAACTCACACTAAAGCAAATCTTCACTGTGAAGTAATAATCAATAATACCAAATAACCAAAAACCAACTGTTTTCCTTCAATTCACTTTCCCACATTTAATCTGACAATGTCAGCATTCAAAAGACTCTACGTTTGGTAGATAGCACAGAGAATCGAGCAGCTCAACAGTTGCACAACATTATGTGGTATGAACGCCACAAATCAGAGTTCAGACAAATATCCCAAAGACGTAATGGCACTAAGCGAGTTGCCTAGTTGATATTTTGGAATGTAATTTAATTCATTCAAATTAAATTATAGATGAAAATTTTTTATGCTTGTTAATGCCCAGATGTTAATCTTAAAATATCAATCTCTTTAGTAAGGATATTGCATAATAAGAGTCTTAGAACAACCAAACAATTGCATGGTTACTTTTCTGTCCCGTGCGTAACGGTGAGTCGAAAAAGAAAACATAATGTGAAGCTAATTAAATTCTATTTTCCAATTTAAAAATATAATGCACAGTAAGGAGAAAGAATGTAGGACATAAGTGATGGCATATAAAATGAAAATGATGCCATAAATCGCAGAGAATATCCAATGAAATTGAGGTTGTCAAATGAGCTTTTTGTCTGAGTCCCGTGCGTAACGCTTAATTTTGGCTTATAATTCAAATTTGCAATTATTTTGAGTGCTAAATTTTATTTAACTATGCACTAATAATTTCCCCCCTAATTTTGACATACTTTTTACTTTAATTGAATATACATTTTTGTTTAAAAAGGCAGTTTTTGTGTACAAATGTCCCGTGCGTCACGCTGAGAATCGCCCACTATGTAATGTTGACTAGTTTAGGCAGAAGCCAGGCAAGTTTTAATGAATCTACTCCAAATGCTAGCCAGATATAGGGATCAAAATGTATTACATAAAATGAGTAATAAGGAATAAGAACAGTAATAACTAGTAATAATTATAATTTAGTAGCAAACGTGAAAGTAATATTTTATTTTAAGAAGTGAATCCAGGAGAATGGAAGTTTTGGAGAGCGATGCGATTGGTGTGGTTAGGAGCAGCAAATTTTCTATGGCCCATGGGCACAAAATATGGAAATCCGGCCCTGTATACAAGGCTAGATAAAATGAGATTCATTCATTTTGAAAAGACTACATTTTCAAAAGTATTATACGTACATACACATAATATATATGAAATGAACCACAAACTTACCAAATTTATACACCCTCTGCAAATGTTCACCAATATGTGCCTCTTTGCTGACATGATACACTTCCAGACGATACTCGACGTCTTTTTTCTTGCTTTCCCTCCATTTTCAACAGGTACTAACCTCGTACTGCCACACTGCCACACCCGATCGGAAAGATAATAGATTCGTGCTGCCACATAATACAAACTTGGTGGGCCTTGTGGTTATTTTCATATATCTTTCATGTGTGTGCGTGTAATACTTTTGAAAAGATCGCCTTCTCAAAAGGAATGAATCATTTATGCTAACCATGTACATACTTACTAAGTGTCAAATTCAAGAGATGATTGTTAAAACTTCCTGCATATAAATTCATAACCTCGGTGTTGCATAAGTACACAAAAACTCAAACTGAACTCACTTGGCAATGAACTTTCTTTTTCTTTTTTTTCTTTCTTTCTTTTTTTTTCTTTTTTTTTAGATGCACAAATAGTCCTCTAATCGTTGGATAAATGTTTGAATTTAATAAAACTGTTGTGCATATTGTCATTCCACACGAAATTCATTAAAGCATGTTACTTTGAACATCACTCTAAGTTGGGCACTTTTCTATGGAACCCACTATGGCATATATAGACAGGTTTCACTGTACATTGGAATGATGGAGAATATATGCTGCTGTCTGCTGACGAAACTTTACTCATGTTAACTTCATCTGGGGAGAGACTACACATACAACTCTTCAATAGTTGATTCAACGAATTATAATTCTACTCAGGCTGAGAATCGATTTACTCTACTTAAGCAATCCCTCCCGTTGACAAGTGAGTTATACACTTATGAAATGATCCAGAATATTCTTTGAAACTTAATTCTCTTTCTGCTGATCGGTCTCCGTTGAGGTTAATCCAGTAGCAAAGTTCGTACAGATTCACCAAGCCATAATCTTGTGTTTTGTGTTTTACGTACTAACCAAGCTATTAGGAACGGTTTGTTCAGCCAGTGCTTTTTCTGATCAATTTATTTAACTACCACACTATACTTTTACTTAATTGCATGTATAGTAATTAAGTAGCTGCTTGTTAATAGCCAAAAAGTAGAACTTATATAATATATTGCATGATTAAATCAGGATGTGCTGTGTCTGCTAAATCATTGTTCCTAGCAAATGAAAGGGTTGGGTGATCACTGACGACTAACACAGTTATCAATATTAGTGCTTTCATGCCTTGTGTTACGGCGGATTTACTAATGCCATAAGGTATATATTGAAATAACTCCATGGCACAGTGATAATTTCTGGGAATTTCTCCGGAACCCCGAACATTCCTCTCTCGAGATCATATATCCCATCCTGTTCAATATAGATTCCCAATGTTTCCCTAATACTACTTTTCACCCCCAGTGTATTGAAATTTCCCCACCCCCGGAGAAAATGTTCAGAAATCATGAGATTGTTTCTACACGTATTTTCCGATTCCTTCATTTATTCATCTAATTAATTCTTTCGTGGTGTTATTTTCACATCACTCAATTTCACCTCTGTGTGAAACGGAAAAACCGGACCATAATACCGGACTCTTTGATATTGAAACAGCACGATAAAGTGGAAATCATGCTGGAACCAATGAACTGTGTTCTGAATAGGTGACACTATACATTATTTCATCAAGTATATATATATATATATTTTAAGTTTTACGTCCCACGGTTATGCCGGTCAGGCTAAAGGAGACGGTGATGACGAGAGATGAGTGACATGGTGGAATGAAGAAAGTGGGAGGAAACGGGAGAACCCCCGAGAAAACCCACGAGCACGGTGCTTGTCCACCACTAGGTTCACTTAGCGGGGGCTGGGATCGAACCCGGGACCCCAAGCACCAGAGGTGAACGCTCTACCACTGAGCCACCGCGCCCCCCACTTCATCAAGTATAGTAGAAATGTTATTTACATGAATACTATCCGCGTGACAATGATGATTCCGCGTGATACACATTACAGAACATTTGTAATGTATGTAAACAAACCAAAACATGGACCGTTAACTTAATCTTATATACATATAATTAGAAACACAATTATAATTAACCGTTTTATATAACCTAATAAAAATCATAAGCGCCCTCTTAGTTGAAATGCATATTTATATTACACTAATGTAAAAGATGTCGCCTATCTAAATGAAATTATGAATATACTTTTCCAGTGAGTTGTTCTCATGGCAATATTCCATTATTCGTGCACCAAAGGTGAAAGCGTTAGCCACTAGAACAGCGGGGAGTTCCCTCTTGTAGTTATTAAATTGCAATCACATGTCACTTTTGTGCAGGGCACATCTTGTAGTAGCGTCTCATTGCAACACCAGGGGTGCACCCACGGGGGGTTCCACAAGGTTCGGATCTCCCTAAACTTTGTAAATTTATAACATTTGTACACTTTTAAACCATAACTATACTTGTTTAGCAGTTGATCTAGCCAAAAGATTTCATTTTACATCTTCCTTTGCTTATAAAAAATAATCTAGTTCTATCAGATTTTCTGAGAATGTAGGTGGCAGTAATTAACACTTATCGTCTTTTCAGATGCAGAATAACACAGGTTTAATACTACATAGATATATTCCCCCTAGTAAAAACTTTGGACCTCTCTGAACAAGAAATTCTAGGTGCGCGCCTGTGCAGCGCTCTCACATTTTGATCCCCTCCCATTAAGATAATTTTCTGGATAAAAACATGTTACCTAATTTTTAATGGACATCAGTACCCGACATAATGACGGCGAATTTCAGTCATTTTGGGCTTTCTGCTGTTTTCATCGCATATGAAAAAGAGTTTGTGATAATTTTAAAACCTAAAAATCAGTCTTTAGTGTGGGAATTCCAAACCGGCAGTTTTTACCCACGTAACTGAACAAAATCAACAATATTGTGTATCAATTTTTATTACTAAGTTGTTTGCTCTAGCTGCTTCTGCTTTAGAATGTTTACCATAGATATCAGCACTGTAAATTTTTCTTGGTGGACTGTTTGCTTATATGCACGTTCCTTTACACTATCTTATAAGTCCCTTCGAGACTTGCTTCGAGACATGCTTCCACTTGAGACTATCATCTCTTAACTTCTAGATAAGACAAAAGGAAATCGATAAGCGGACAATCAAAACACCAAAAATACTTTTATGTACTTTTAGTGTTGCAATCTAGGTTAAAATCAATTGAATTGTAAGTGGTGCAATGAGCTGTAATTAATACAGAACAAAACACAAGTATTACTTACTTTTTTCCTCTTGTGCATCGTTCAGAAGTGAATGGTCGTCAGAGTAACTATTGTGCTGTCAGAAATCTACTATTGTGTGAGAGTTCCTGTTACATGGAAACACCGTGAACTGTCTGCTGTTGTTGATAGTGAATTTATTCGTTGCTTACGTTGATACACACAGATTCATAATGAAACAAACACTGCACAGTGAGAGAAGTAGTTTACTCAAGTCTCGGGGCACAAGCTATGGATCAACACCTTACGTCCCATTAGAAGACGTTGCTGCTTTGGAAAAGTAAGTAAAATAAAAAGTGGTTATAGTTAAGGAGCCGTACTTCCCATTTAGGGAAGGACGAGAAACGCCATACTTTCAGGAATTATTCATTGACTATCTAGGATGTTAAAAAGTAGGTAATAGACTGAGTTCTTGCCCTTGTACTTAGAGTGTTTAGGTAGTGCAGCAGTAAGATGTATCCTCGTGCACGGGAGATGAGAAGTAGCTGTTCTTAACTATTACCTAAAAAGTAAATAAACACTATAGTAGGCTACGACTAGTGATGTGAGGTGGAAAATTTGCCGCTATATTTTTCCGGAAAATTTTCCGTTCTAAAAATTAAAAAAAAAAAATCAGTAATCAAGTAACAATTCCTCAGCAATCATAAAATTGGTTGAATTCATGTACAGAAATGTAAAAACGTGAAAGATCGTTTAAAGAATCTGAAAATTTTCATGGCTCACACTATTTTCAGTACTATGTAGGAATAAGTTAAACAATTTTTCATGACTCGAAATATTTTCTGTCTTATATAGAAAAACTGAAGAACTTTTTATGAGTCGGAAAATTTTCATCATTTTGAAGCAAAAAGTAAAACAACTTTTTGTGAATCGGAAAGTTTTATTGCTCTGTAGAAACAAGTGAAAGGAATTTTCATAGATCGGAAAATTTTCATCACGATGTAGAAGCAAGTGGAAAAAACTTTTCATAAGCCGGACAATTTTGGATATTATGTATAGTGATGTTAGGTGGAAAATTTTCCACTATATTTAACAGCACACTGAGCTACCAAATTAAATTTCTGTAGAGGAAAGTTAGTCAGCAACAAATTATAATTTTCCAATTAGCTTTCGGGAACCGGAAAATTTTCTAATATTTCAAGTTGGGAAGTAAAAATTTACACAGTGTGTTTTTTCTCTCTCTCTTCCTCTGTGAGCTCCTTCGTTGCTAAGCGGTGAGCATACGCGCCTTTGGCATGCAAGACCTGGCTTCGATTCCTAGCGGGAGCTCATGTAGTTCGGATTTCACATTAATCAGTTGGTCCCGTCTTATATAGTTTTCTTGCTGATAAGGACGTTAAACTCAAAATCAATTCAACTCCTCTCTCTCTCTCTCTCTCTCTCTCTCTCTCTGTGTGTGTGTGTGTGTGTATGCAAAGTGCAGAGAACATGAGTTCGTAGAGTACAAATATCCAATTCTATTATTTAAAATTTCAATTAATTAAAAGTCATGAATGTTTTCCGATTCATAAAAACATACTCCACTTATTCCTACATCCTTGCTTAGACGTAGAATTTATTGATAATAAACATTGTCTTAAAAAGTTTCATGAAGTGAAAATCTAACGATTCTTCATTTCAAGAATGTTTCAAAAACTTCAATGCGTTCTTCCCTCAGAATCCACCTTTGATCTTACAATATTAGATTTCGTCAGTTTAATACGCATAAGACTGTTTTCTCATAGCTTTACTACTTTTATAGATTTACATTCTGCAACATTTATAAATAAGTAGATATAATATGTGCAGTTAAATATAGGGGAAAATTTTCCACCTAACATCACTATACATAATATCCAAAACTGTCCGGATTATGAAGTGTTTTTACTTGTTTCTACATCGTGATGAAAATTTTCCAATTCATGAAAATTCCTTACATTTTTATTTTTTTTTTTTTTTGCCACAACTACCAGTTATATTTGATTACATTTAAATATAACATTGTTAATTTGCATATGCAATCCTTACATTTGTTTCAACAGAGCAATAAAACTTTCCGATTCACAAAAAGTTGTTTTACCTTTTGCTTCAAAATGATGAAAATTTTCCGACTCATAAAAAGTTCTTCAATTTTTCCATACAAGACACAAAATATTTCGATTTATGAAACATTGTTTCACTTGTTCGTACATAGTACTGAAAATTATGTGAGCCATGAAAATTTTCAGATTCTATAACGACCTTTCACTTTTTAACATTTCTATACATGATTTCAATTTTATGAATACTGAGGAACTGTTACTTGATCACTGATATTTGTTAACAACGGAAATTTTTCCGGAAAAATATAGAAGAAAATTTTCCACCTCACATCACGGCTAAACAACGATGTAGGAATAAGTGGACTATGTTTTTATGAATCGGAAAATTTTCCGTTTCAAAATTTTTCGGAAAATTTTCATCACTACAAGACACAATTCTTCGATTCATGAAAAGTTGTTTCACTTGTTCCTACATATGTAGTACTGAAAATTGTCTGAGCCATGAAAATTTTCAGATTCTTTAAACAATCTTTCAATTTTTAACATTTCTATACATGAATTTAATCAATTTATGAATACTGAGGAATTGTTACTTGATCACTGATATTTGTTAAGAACGGAAATTTTTCCGGAAAAGTAAAGAAGAAAATTTTCCACCTCACATCACAGCTATACAACGATGTAGGAATAAGTGGAGTATGTTTTTATGAATCGCAAAATTTTCTGGAAAATTTTCCGTTTCAAAATTTTCCGGAAAATTTTCATCACTGGCTACGACCACGCTGATTTGGTAAAGGCAGTTGAGAACGTAAAAATACATATTGGAGAAAACTGTGGAAGCGATCAAGTTATTTCATTCAAACTAAATTTATATATATATATATATATATATATATATATATATATATATATATATATATATATATATATATATATATATATATATATAGGAAAAGCACCAAAACCGACATACCATTTTGTTTTTTGCTCGTAAAGCTGAACTGAAGGACCGGAATTATGAAGTAAATATATTTCTTTAAACCAGCAACGCTACTCAATAAAATTATGTAACAAGTTTTAAATATTTTCATATATTGCTACGATTATGGCGATTTGTTCAATTATCTCCGAAATAATATTTTCAGAAACCAGGCCCCAAAACCAACATACCTTCAGAAAATTTTAATGTTGCAAAATGAAAGGAAGATATCTTTTTAAGTTTGTGTTTTGATATCCTTGTATAAGTTCTGTTACGCACAATAGTGGGTTTACTTATAAGATACTATTAGAGCTGCACCATATTTAGCTTTCTAAAAGTAGAAGTAAATGCTGATAGAAATAGTCTTATCGTAGCATTAGGTACAATTAACAGTTTTGAATAGTCTACACATGTATGGGTATTTTGTAAGTTAAGTAAAAATTAAGAGGGAATATTGTTATGGAATTACACATTGAGTCTAAATCAATGACAATACTTGCCCCAGATGTAATTGTCCCCTTCCACACCGGCACATTCTGTGTGTGCCCAGTCCTAACAGGATAGACACTGAACTCGTTCTTCTCCGCTGGTGTTTTCGGAAGAGTCTTTCGCAAAAAATACAGACTCCATCATTATTGTCTGGTACACTGGACAGTAACAAAACAATGTTCCTCATACACTAATCTACCCTCACAACTGGTTTATTTAAACTGCACTTGCTCTACCTAGTGGTGAGGGTACAAACTACTGATAATGTCTCCACCAGAGCGCAGAGTTTTCCAGCCCAAAAAGAGCGGTACGTCGGTTTAAGGACCTAGAACTTTTGGTGCTTTTCCTCTATATACAGGCGCGGATGCAAGGGGGGCTATAGCCCCTCTTTGACGCTCAGGTATACACTGGATAAAATGGGCTTCAATCCTGCTTTACACTGGATACAGTGGCAAACTATGGTTTAGCCCCTCCTTTGATCATATCCTGGATCCGCCACTATATTTATCTGGCCGGATTTAGGGGGTGCACTGATGGAAGCGCACCTTCCCCCCTACGTTGTAAGTACATACTATCTGAAATGAGAAGCTAGCAGTGGAATTAGCAACACTTTCCGAAACTTTCTGCAGTCATGTTTCCGTTTGGGGCTTTGCAAAAGCAATAGTTTAAGTCGATTTTCTGAAGGTTGAAGCAAAAAGAATCACCAAGCAAAACAATATTTCTTATTCATTACAGATGTCTAAAGTCATTAAGAAAAATCAAATTTAATTCAAATGTAATAGTAGTTATTGGTGCACTCCCTTCAGAAAACCCTGGATCCGACCTTGTATATATATATATATATATAGGGTGATTCAATAAGAACGCACCCGGCACATATCGCAGCAGCTAATACTGCACGTAGAGCCTTCAAACAAACAGAAATTGCATTACCAAATCACGTGTAGAATGCGATAAAATAGTAGCGAGACCAGTAGCGTCTCGGGAATACCTCCAACGGGGGCAACTTCAAAATTTGAAATGGAAAGTGGTATAACTGTTGGAATCGTTCGAAAGGACACTAAATGTCATGCAACTTTTAGAGGACAAAGTTTGTCATATCCTTTCCCATTTAGCCGCTAAAAGCGTTGTTGCAGACTTGTATCTGATTACCCGTAGCAGGCCTTTATCTCAGCTAATAATGCACATAGAGCCGTCAAACAAACAATTCAAATACTAAATCGTATGTGTAGAATGCAATAAAAATAGTAGCGACACCAGCGGCGTATCGTGAATACCACCAGTGGTCATCTGTAAAATTTGACATGGAAACAGGAGTTTGTTGTGCCTCCATTGAAACAAGCGCATAATGGGAGAAACGTCGAGAGGAAACACGTTGACATATTTCTTCCTATGTGGCAGCAACACTGTCGCATTACTAGGTGAAAGTCAGATGGTGCGAGGGTGTCCCCAGTGACATCAGACGAATGCCGGAAGGGTACGTGCAAACCATGCCCTGGCAAACAACCGCCGACGCCTTTGCAGGATTAACTCGGGGCCTAAGCCAAGTGTAGCCCAGACCCACAATGACGTTACGCGCGATGTATCTTGTGTGCGTACGTACAATATGAAATATCTCCCAAATCCGGGAGCATGTGGTGTGGGCTTGTATGTCGTTGTTTCGAACAGCACACATATTTATCGTTGCCAGTGATTGTGTGGTGGTAATCTTGTAGATCCAGTAGCTAACATGTACATGACCTTGCTCAAGACATAGTCTATGCGGCCTCGAACAGGCGATTGCTGTTATGTCAGACAGAGGGCAGAAGGAGCGATGCTGTAGCCAAAACTGGTAACACAAGCGTGCAGAGTCCAAGAGTAATTAACCTCTGCAGTGAGTTAAAGTGGTCCGTGTACTGGACAAGGTGTCGTGTATTGAGTTCTACTACCCCTGTGCATTACAAGCTCGTGACAGGACAAATACGAAACTTCCACAAGCAGTGAAACCTCTTTCATCGTGTTGATGTTTGAGTGATTGTAGTAGGAAGTGTCGGTAGTAAATAACATTCATGCGGTATACGAATTTGAAGGCATTCCAAATGTTCATGATTTTAGGGGAATGCCGGGAAAATTATAGGGCTGCAGCTCGATTATACGCTGAACGCTATCCACAGCGACAAGCTATTTCCGACAATCTGCTGCGGAGATTAGCAGCACGATTGCGGCAGATAGGCAACATATGTGGACGCTATGGTGTTCGGAGAAGAGTCGTACAAACTGAAGACGTTGCCATTGATGTACTTGCCGCTATTGCAGTAAATCCTCATGTAATCGCCGCAGATCGCACGAGATCGTGGTATCAGTCAAGGTAGTGTCCTGCGTATTCTCTGGAAATCACATTTTCACCCGTACCACTTCTCTCTGCATCAAGAACTAAGTGATGCGGACTGTAATTTACGGCTTCTGCTCTGCAATTGTGTGATCAATTGCGTGAGAGAACATCCGAATTTCATTCACTTCATTTTATGGACTGATGAAGCGACATTCTGCAGTGATGGCAAAGTGAATTTCCACAATGCACATTACTGGGCAGCGGAGAACCCCCTGGATGAGAGGTCAATCGGCAACACTGATGGCGCATTAAGTGTGGGGTGGCATTGTAGGGACTCAGGCTATTGCTGGTCATTAACAGGTGCAATGTTTCGTGATTTCTTGCGACACATCTACAGCCGCTATTGGAAAACGTACCGCTCCATATACGTTAGACCCTGTGGTTTCGATTGTATGGCTGTCCAGCCCATAATGCTGCCATGTGTAGGGAAGAGCTAAATGTTCTATTTCCGCAACGCTGGATCGGAAGAAGTTCCAATCCACAGTTCCTCCGCGGTCGCCCGACCTTGCTTGTATGGACTATATTTTCTAGGATCGAATTAAGGATCTTGTGTATGTCAACCGACCAACTACAATTCGCAACATGCAAGACCGCATTACAACCACATTCCGGACCATCAACGCGGCCGAGTTGGAAGCTGTTGCTCACAATTACGTACAGCGAATAAATCGCTGTCTTGCTGTTCAGGGACATCACTTTGAACATTTGTGAAAGCCAGGGGGCGTCGACTACACTCCGCAAAATGTAAGCTGATTCTTTAGCTCTTTACTCATCTTTCTCCAGGGGGGCGCGGTGGCTCAGTAGTAGAGCGCTCACCTCCGGTGCTTGGGGTCCCTGGTTCGATCCCAGCTCGCGCCGTGTGAACTTTGTGGTGGACAAGCACCGTGCTCGTGGGTTTTCTCGGGGTTCTCCCGTTTCCTCCCACTTTCTTCATTCCACCATTTCACTCATTTCTCATTATCACCGTCTCCTTTAGCTTAATCGGCATGGCCGTGGGACGTTAAACTTAAAGATTTCATTTCATTTTTCATCTTTCTCCAATGGCTTGATTGCAACGCCTCAGCTTTCTGTCCCCATGTTTTGTTATGCTTTGGCAACAGCACATTCGGTTCGTCTTTCTTCGTTGCAACCAATAGTTTCTTTCTTCTTCCATTTTTTTTATAACATCGTACATTGTCCCTCACCATAGCTCTCCCCATCCACTGCGCCTCTGTCGCAGCCATACGGAAACCACTCTCTTCAAATATTGCGTATGTCATTGGTTCCCTTATACCAAACCTATAGTTTGCACAGTTACTTAAACTTAATGTTTGGGTTGTGTTAGTTTTATTTTGGTACTACACCTTTTCCTCACTGCAAGAAAGAGAAGAGTTAATCAATCCTGACTGGTGTTGCCACTTATAACAACACCATCTCAGGGTATTGAAGAAAGAAAAAAAAATCAGGTTATATTAGCTTTATATTTCTTAACTATGAAATATATATTGAGTTTATATATATGAGTTTATCAGAAGATTTCCAAATTCTTGTTTAGTGGCCAACCAAGAGTGAAAGAAGAATCAACATTGTTCAACTTAAATGGTACTTCACTAAAAAAAAAAAAAAAAAAAAAAAAAAAAAAAAAAAAAAAAAAAAACCGAACAGTTAGAACTGTATAAGTTTTAAGTTATAAATTGTATTCGAAATCATAGAGTAAAATTTTCATGACTATTTTATTCGTGCCAATCGTTAAACAATTACATCGTAACAGATCTTGAAAAAAAAAACTGTCATTAAATATTTGCCTCCATCATGGTATGTTAAAGATACTTTATCAACATTTTATGAAATTCTGTTATTACAGCGGTCTAACATAACACATTGTCTAGATTCTCAAAACACATTTTCGTTAATACACATAGAAAATTCATTATCACTCAAAGAATTGGCGATCCATCCTCTTTACTTATGTATTTACAAAAGAAAATTATTTGGGCGTTCATTGCTTATAATATCCCTGTCATTTGTCAAATAAAATAAAAAAAATGCAAGCATAGGCCGTATCATCGCTACTACATTTTCATTTTAATTTAAAAGTAAGTAGCATCATATATTACTTCACATTAGCTTATGCATCATTCACATAATATATCTAATATGAAAAGCACTACTATTAATGGAAAATGATATATTTACAAATGTCTAGCGGAAAAAAAATCTACATCTACGCGACAGGGCCCAAATACTAGAACGCCTTTTAAGAACTATTATCATTTTTAACTTATTATTTTAGTTCACAACTCGTTAAACTTGAAGAGTGATGCATACGCACAATAAATCCTATTCTATTTAAGAGTAGCAAGTTGAGTGATATTTCAATGGTATCGGTTTCCGACGAGGCAAATATATGTTTAATAAGTAGGCACGAACATTTAATTTCACACCGTCATCATGGCACGTTTAAAGTAAACATCTACCCAAACTATAAGAACAGAACATAGCACGAAGTGGTATGTTTAGAGATAATAATATTGAAATCCGGAGGTATGTCCAAAGTAAAGTTCTACCGAATCGGCACAGACCGATTATTTAAACCTACATCGTGACACAATATCAATAGCAAAGGACACACTAGTTAAAAATTTCCCTAACCTACACCAATATATTACAAGGCAACATGAAAAAGACGCGCGAAAGAAAATTTCAAATTACTAACCTATATTACGAGACACTATGAAAGGGCACACGGCAAAATATTAAAAGGCACGTTCAAAGTACAATTTTACCGACTTTACACGTATTGAGCATACAGAGATATATCACAAAATAGTATCAAAGGGCACACGACAAAATATGGAAAGGCACGTATACAGAGATATATCACGAAATAACATCACAGGGACACACGACAAAATATGGAAAAACACGTTCAAAGTACAATTTTACCGACTCTACACGTACGAAATGGAACTTTTCCCTAACCACGTTAAGCTGTCTGTCCAATTATATATAGCCTCGGTGCTGGAAAAAGAACTAACTCTACATCTACATCGAAAAAATGTGAAAATGATATCTGCAGAAGTGTGTATATATCTATTTCTATTAGAAGAGTTATGTGTCGTCTTGCGGGCAACCCTTACAATTTACGTAAATGATACAAATATTAAAGTATCGGACTCATGTAACGAGGACTTTCAAAGTAAAATAAATATTACAACGGGACAGAAAACTGATTCTATAAAAACAAGTTAATATTGAACTCTGATAAAACTGACAAAGGAAGTATTTGAAGTGGTACTCGGAGATTGGCATGTTATACTGTATAATGTATATAGTTCGCAAACGCGCCTGCAACGTGGGATACCACATTTTGATTCTCGATAGGATTCGCAGTCTACGTTGAACAGTCGTTCTACGTCTTCGTGCTGAAAATGAATGGTCGAATGAATTACTCCATTTCCTTAGAAACGTTCGAAATTGAATGTATACTTGTTTCAATATATCATGAAAATATTATCCTCTCTCTATTTTAGAAATAAATAAATAAATATACGATAAACGAAGTTAGTTAACTTTTCACTATTACTTAGTTTATATATATATATATATATATATATATATATATATATATATATATATATATATATATATATATATATATATATATATATATATATATATATATATATATATATATATATACAGGTTGCGGCACGTAAAATCGGCCCGTAAAGTGAACACATAAAATGAAATGTAATGTATTGAATATGACTACTCACCTTCACAGCAGGTGCTGAAAATGTCCTCCGCCCACTTCAACACACATGTGAGCACGATTGAGGAGATTCATATAAACCCTTGTCAGTTCTTGTGTTGTAATGCTATTGGTGACATCCTGGATCCTGGTCTTGAGTTCTTTAATTGTGTGTGGATTTGTTTCGTATACTCTTCCCTTTAACAGTCCCCACAAGTAAAAATCACACGTGCACAAGTCTGGTGACCGAGAAGGCCGCAAGCCTTTGTTGATTGTCCTCTCTGGTGTAAAAATCTCATGCACAAGGGACAATGATGCAGCTGATGTGTGGCATGTTGCACCGTCCTGCTGAAAGTAACATAACTGACGCTCCTCTTCGGTCAAGTGTGTATAAAACTCCTCCAGGATTCCCATATACACGTCACTGTTCACTGTCGTCTCAAAGAATATGGGCCCAATAACGCTTGTGGCGGAAATGGCACACCAAACACCAATCTTCTCATCATGCAAGGGTACCTGGTGGATTGCGTGTGGATTTTCTGTCGACCAATACCGGTTGTTTTGGGAATATACGTACACAGACAGGTGGAACCACGCCTCGTCACTCATGATGAGCATTAGTGGATCCAAGAAACCACTGGCAACATTGCTCAACAGCCATGAACAGAAATGCACCCTCTTCTGCAGGTCAGGCTCCTTCAGTTCTTGCACAACACTTATACGGTACGGTTTTAACTTCAGTCCCCTTAAAACACGTCTGCAACTTCTCTCACTCGCATGAACCTGTTGACTCAATCTCCTGGTTGACTTTCGAGGACTTCTTGTTATTATCTCCTCCACCTGCATCTTTAATTCAGGTGTGCAGACAGATGGTCGTCTGTTCCTGGGAGCATTTTGAACCGATCCTGTACGCCGCCATTTTTCAATCAATTCCTGAATGGTGCTTTTTGCTGGCGCAGAACGTCCTGGAAATTTCTCCCGAAACAAATTCTTTGTTTTCACAAAAGATCCAGTGAGAATGAACCCTTCAACAATGGCAACACGCTCGGGTATCGAATACGGCATTATCACACACTGACACTCACCCGGCTTAACACAACGAGGCCTTTTTCTCAACTGGTTTCGACAAGTTTCACTGGCTGCGGCTGCACGTGACTGCTGCAGGTCACGTAAGTCGACCCGACCTCGATACGCCATCTCTTGGTAGGAAGGTAGATTATTTAAGTGTTGCCAAAAACACAATATACCAGAATATTACGACGGGCCGGTTTTACGTGCCGCACCCTGTATATATATATATATATATATATATATATATATATATATATATATATATATATATATATATATATATCTGTTTCTCTTACGTATGTATGTTGATGGGTATGTAACCGAATGATTGAAGGAGGGGAGGGAACGGTGGCTCAGTGTAGAGTGCTCTTCTCTGCTGCAAGGGGTCCCTGGTTTGATCCCCACCCATGTGCGTTTGTATTGGAGTAACATCGTGTCCATAAAGCTATTACCATCACTTTCAACTACACTAGCCGAAAAGGTCAATTTTAATGTTTCATAATCAGCTCAAAGTACTATATTATATTCAATCTAAATACAATATTTACACAGAAAAAGTGCACTGTAAACTATTTGTACTGTACATAATGGATTTCACTAATGTATATATATATATATATATATATATATATATATATATATATATATATATATATATATATATATATATATATATATATATATATATATAGAAAGACGAAAGTAGATTCTTTCTGGGAAGATAATGCATTGCATCTTTCAGTAGAAACACTTGTCCACACGCAACAAAGCTTAGTGGCAAGGGCGCCAATTCTGGGGGCCCGGACCCCGGACCCCCTGAATGCTCAAATGTATTTTTATGAATATTCAGTATATGGCATAATTTGATTTAGTCTTAAAATCCTTTAAACCCTTGTCTGCAACCAAACACATCTTAATGTCCACCCCAAGTTACAGAGAAATCGGCGCCCTTGCTTAGTGGTACCTTTTTCGCTTTACTACTATTGAAATGGACGTAGAGATACAAATGGTTTTCTGAGCTTCCATGTAAACAAGAGGATGTGGGAGACCCGGGTTCGATTCTCGGCAAGAGCTCATGTGGTTCGGATTCCATGTTAATAAGTAGGTCCACGTCTCATATAGCCTCGCTGCTGAGTGGAACGTTAAGTTCAAAATCAACTCAACTCAAATTTAAATAACTAATGGTTTTATCTTAAGAATATAGACGAACAGTGATGATTTCAGGGGTAGGCGAGGAGAAAATACCACGAGGCTAAGAATTATCCCCTGGGGCATTTCTCAGATTGGGTTCAATTGGGGTTACCAGTATTTTCGCAAATATATGTTCATCTCTTGCTTATTGAAGTAGTATTGGCTCAGTGGTAAAGCGTTCACCTCTGGTGGATGGGGTCCCTGATTTTCTCCTATTTAGGCCAAATGGACTTTATGGTGGACAAACACCATATGTGTGGGTTTTCACTGAGTTCTCTCGTTTTCGCTCACTTCCTTCATTTTACCATTTCATTCATTCTCATCATCATCGTTTCCTTTAATCTACACGATGATAACCATGGAACGTAAAAGTTTTTAACATTTCATTAGATTCCGCGTTTAATCAATATCTCCTCGAGAGAAACCTTTTAAAATGATCATAATAATACTAAATATATGTTGATGTGTTAACTCCCTTTCTTCTCTAGCTCAAAAGAATTCAAAAAGATCATTATTTTTTGCCAGTCAAGAATTAACTAGAATATATTTTAGAATGTAATAGGATAAAATAGAAATCTTGCAGTTTAACATTCCACGTTTATGTCTATTAATCTAAAGAAAACAAATGATTAAGGTAAGTAAATGACGATAGTAAGTGGAATGAAAGTGTGGGAGGAAACGGGACTACCCCGACAAAACCCACGGGCATCATGATGTACACCACAAACTTATTTAGCAGTGGATCAAACTAGGAACCCCACACACCGGAGGTAACAGCTTTATAAGTGAGCCACGGTGACCTCAGGATAGAATAGAATGGATTGCGAGATAACAATGTAATTAATCATCCGCTTCTTCTTTAGCCTATACTGCAAAACTGTAAGACTTATAACAACAAAAGAAATGCATTAACATGATGTGTACTTTACAAAGTGTGCGTAACCTGGGAAAATAATACGCACCAGAAATGAATATGATACTACGGACTCATTGCATAGAACTTTTTGTATTTAAAACCAAAAACATGAATGTAGCCTATACATTGTACTTAGGGCTCTATATTTTTCTCCATATTAATATGTACGACAATAAGAAGTTGAAAATAAATTGTTAAAACTGCTCGTATCCCGTGAAAATCTTATGGAGTATATTTCAACAAAGTATTTCCTCGAGAACTGAAATTGGCAGATAATATGAAAACCGGTTGCAGAAATAACAACAATGTGAGTAGAGCAACATTATATTATTGAAACTTCATAATAGCACTGTTCCCGAGCCAAACGCTGGTCGTGTCATCTGGCAAAGATTTGTACATCCTCACAAGGAATTTATTAAGTTGCGCAGAAAAGAAGAGCAGTAGCCCAAGCGATTGACATGATCGAATAATTCCCACTCAATTCATATGATCGAATAATTCATCTGCGCAAAATAGATGCGCGGAAATCTAACTGATTCAATGAGCGAATTATTCCCAACCAATTCACTTGCGCGAAGGGAATGCGCTGACAACCAATTAATATGAACGAATTAAATGATCGAATCATTTTAGTGAATCAGAGTAAATGAATCGATTCTCCGAAATGAATCATTTTGCCCATCACTAGCCCAGAAGAATTCAGGCTGCCAGGAAGGCTAAACGAGGCCCTACAAAATACTAAATGAAGGACAGTATTAAAAATGATGATATTGTGTTATTCAGTCGCTTGGAAATTAAGAAAAACATATTTTTTCTTGCTAAATGTTACCATATAAGATAATTTTTTTCAATTAGTTTCTTGCAAAATATTTTTGTAATATAGTTATGTGTGTTCTAGGGGTACTTCATTTTACATTAATTTTGTAAATAATTGTAGACAAAATGTGTTTGAACTAATTTAGCAGTTACAAAAACATCCAGTAGCATGCTGGTTAAATTTTAAATATGTTATGCTGTATCATACAATTTATATGACCCAAGTAAGAAAATTTATTGCTATAAATCTAAGTGATGCAGTTATTTTTTTACAAATTGTATTATCAACCTACAAAGCAACAACAACACAAAGAATATAACAGGGTGCCACGACGTACTAATTTTCGCAGTACAGTACTGTTTTTCCAATAGTTGTCCTGCGTGCTGCAAAGACACAAAGAAAATCGAGAAATTTCCTTTATTTATTTTTTCTCAAATATCCTGTGAAATGTCCTGATTTAACTTATTTGCAATATACTTTGATGTTTTATTCTTTATGTCACAACATTTCAAATCACAGCCATTCTTTTCCTGTATCATAAACTGCAATGTTTTTCAATACACTTCAAAAGATTAAAGTTAAGAAAGAAAAACAAATCAACAAACCATTGTTTTACAATATATTGTTTTTACTGAGAAGGCCTTGTAGAGATGTCGGTAAGCCAGGAAAGGTTTCTTATTTTTAACTTACGACAGTGATGCCACCCAAGTAGGAGTTCCCTCGTGTCATTGAAAATTTTCATTCTTTTCTTAAAATAAAATAATCCCACGCTTCGAAAACCGATAAAAATAAAATGTCTTTAGCTCTTCTCACTGTACGTGCTTAAAATTAAACAGTTAACTGCAAATATCAATTACGTGTGTAATTAATTATAATTATTGATTATATTCGGCAGAGTTATTCTAATTTTTTAACAACCAGTTCTATATTCTCTCTCTCTCTCTCTCTCTCTCTCTCTCTCTCTCTCTCTATATATATATATATATATATATATATATATATATATATATATATATGTGTGTGTGTGTGTGTGTGTGTGTGTGTATTAGGGCCCGTATTTAGGTAAGTGCTATTCTGTGCTTGAGCACAGGGCGATAGAATTTAGGGGGCGGCAAAATTTTGGATTTTTTAGATTCACAATAAAGTAATATTTAAACTAGCAACACGCAGAATCCCGCGCAAGCACGAGAAAATACATTCATCTGTTCAATTCGATATAATTACAGTAGTTACTAATTAGCTAGCTTATATGATTATTTTTAAAGTTATCCTCTAACATCCCATCTCAAGGGTAAGGATGAACTTGAGCATCATGAAAACTGATAGCGTTGAATTCAGTGACCTCGAAAACTATGAATTCAATACTAGTATCTGTCGTTTTCGATCACTTTTAAAATCTTGCCACCTCCCTAGAGAGTGGGATATGACCTTGAAATTGAATTGGATTAAAACTGCCGACTGATTCCATTTCAAGTCGTTCACGCAAATCACAATTGGTCCCCATCATAGTCTCATATTTCATTTTTTATGTGGGATCTACGTGCGATATTATTAGACCCATATTTTTTTATTTTTGCTGAAAACAATTTTCATTCGATATACAGCCATCCAAAATGGCTGCCCTCCTCTCGCATTAGTAGGCTTATGCGCTTATCGGACCAAAACGGGGAGAGGAAGAAACAATAGAAACCCTTTGTATTTGTAATAGAGAAGCACCAGCGGGACGCCCCCTAGACAATGGGTAGAGAGTATAGTTGTATGGAAATACACTATTGTTTAAATGACATATGATGACAGGTAATAGCTGATGTACTATTGTATGTATAGGAGTGACACAAAAGAGAATAATAAAAGATGCCAAAGTTGTGAAGATAAATGATTTTAAAAAACCTTGGAAACTTGTTGAACAAGGGTAGTTTGTTATAAAGAAATAATAGAGCTATACAATACTTTGCAGGTGTATGCTTTAAAATAATAAAAGAGAAACCTTGCAGCTGTATGCGTTAAAGAATAATAATTTAGGTGACGAACAATAGTGGCTTGTTATAAAGAAAAAGAAAAGACTTTTTAAACCGGGGCGGATACGGGGACGCGGCGCGGGGGCGCGAACGGAAAATACCCGCGGGCGCGGGCGCGTGACGTCATTTGAAATTTTTATTTAAATATTGGTTTTAGAAAATAGGCATGTATAGTTTTGTTAGCGATGGAGAACCGTCAGTTTGTACAAGACGTTGATGTGAAACATAAGTTAGACGTTGAGAATGAATATCCAGATTTTCCAGATTGTACATTTGATGAAAATGAATTAGAAAGATATGAAAACGATAATATAAAAGTTTATGCAAGTGATGGTGAGGCGGAAATAGATAATGAAGTGTATGAATTTTCGGAGGATAACTCAGATTTTGAGGCGGAATCAAATGACAAAGTGGTATCAAATGTTGATACGCCGCCATGTTCACCTGCTTTATCAAAATTAAGTTGGAACTGTGAATGTGGTGTTAACTGTGTAAGAGACTGCATTGTGAAATGGAAACCAAATGATTATTTAATATGTTATGCATGTTATTGGCATAATACATGTGAATGGTCTCATGAATGTTTTTATTGTAATGAAGACGTTTTAGACATTCGTGTTTGGTCTGTGTTGGTGAATCCTCGTGTACAGCAGGAATTATTTGAGTTTTATGGAGAAACACATACAGTTATTACAGCATTAACAAGAGATTATTTTAATATTACATTTGGTGAACTATCAGTGGATGTGAATGTACGAAAAGAACTTTTAAGTATTTTTCTTGAAAAAGACAGATCGAACGAGTATAGTGAGGTGTGTTAAAAAAACGTACTGTACATAATGTATTTCGAAAATAATTTTTGTGTATCATATAGTGAAGAACATATTAGAGAACTTTGTGTTTTAAAAACTATAAGTGCATACTTACGTTTTAATAATAATATTTCTTGCGAACAATGCTTGCTGCATCTTGAACATGAATGTTTATTTCATCATGATATTGGAACTTTTGCTGTAGAATATTTATCCAACGATATTACTCTTATTCATTTATTTGAAGTGTTTGAAGAACGTCATAGTGAAATTTCAAGTATAAACTTTATACGCAAAGCGCGTGATTGTTTAAAGAACACTGAATTTGTTGAACAAATTATACCGTTTTTCTTAGAACGTAAACATAAAATTTCATCATGTGTTAATGAATACATTATTGACATACAAGGTTTTAAGATTTCAAATCATGAATTTATTATACGTGAATTTTGTTTAACTGCGTGTGATGATACAGCAAATTTGCATTGTTTAATAAAATCACCAGTAGAATACAATGCATTTCCGTTAGGTTGTCAAAAACAAATTGAATGGTTAACATTAAACTTACATGGAATAACTTGGAATGACAAATGCGGTTATACTGTATCACACATACGTAACCTTATATATCAACTTTGTAAACAAGATGCAACCTTTTATTGTAAAGGTGCAGAAAAAACACTTTGGATTAAAAATATTTTTGCACTAGCTAATGTTATTGATTTGGAAAGTAAACAGTGTCCACCATTAAACACATTGCATGCAAGCGTATTTAATGATTATTGTGCTTTTCATGAACAAAATATTAAACTTGAGAAAAAATCTGGATGTGCATTTCGTAATGCACAACAATTATGTTATTGGTGGAAGTTTCAACGTACTATAACATTAACTAATGCATTTGCAAAGTTGTAAAAAAAGGAAATGATATGTTCTTGTAAATAAAAATACAAGATTTTAAATTGTAAATAAAAATTTTATTAAACTAATCTACTTGTTTTTCTTTTTCATTATATTGGTTACATGATTGAATACAATTTTATCATTTTGTTTATTATTTTTTTGAATAAATTTAAACATTCGTTAAAGCTTTTCTTTCGTACAATATGATGGAGAAAGTACAACACAAATTGTCCACACAAGATTGAATTGTCATCTTGATATCCGGAAGTATTTGTAAAATATATTTTACAATTTTTATTTAAAAAAGTTTTTATTTCTTTTGGAAATGGTAATGCTAGGCTATCGAAATAGTATCCTCTTTGATTTTTATCAATGAATACACACACCCAATGTGTGCCACCTGAAGATGAATTGCTTAAATTTATAATAAGTCCAGCCGGTGGTTGCACAGTTTTTGGTATTCTATCAATAGGATAAATGCCATGCACATTTGCACCAGTAAGTTTATCACGAAGTAACACTTATTAAATCATCCGTGTACATAACTTTTGTTTTTTTAAATTCACATCACTTCACTTTACTTTACATCACTTTATACGCGTATATGTTGGAAGACCTAGTGGAGTATATGGAATATTCTCATAAAACGAAATAACATGTTTAAAATATTCATGACAGAGTTTTTTATAACTTTTCCAATAACGATGAATGGTGCTAACGCATAAAAAATACTTTTGACAAACTTCATAGTATGATACCTTGCAACTCTTTGAATAATCAAGCAAAAATATTACAATATACAATGTTTAACACAGTTTGTACCAGTAGGGCACATGTAATTCATATGCTTAGAAGTGAACAGTTATACATCTTTTATTAAAATGATACTTTTAAAAATTATTATCAGTATATATATTTCTATCTTTATCGATTTGAATTAAAGAATCAAACTGGGCGTAAACAATACATGTTATAGGTTCAGTTAAATTTTCAGAAAAGGAAACTAACATTTACAGTTGCATCACGCACAAGGTGCCACGTACAATCATCTAATGTTGCTGTAGGTGATAGAATAAATGCATAAAGAGTATAGCCGTGTGGATATTCTTCAGGAGTAATAGTATGTGCATCATCTTTATAATATAAACCAGTATCGGAAAACAGAGAATGGTAACTTAGAAGGTACAAATTGTTTTTAAAATCGGGGGTGAGGGGAGTTGGAGGAAGAGATTTTGATCCAACTTGTAGCTGCAGTTTGTTAACGTTAAAGTGTTGAAAATGAAATGGATTTAGTTCAGATTTTCCATTAAATGGCGAATTGGAAACAAATCCGATAACACCTTTAGGTACGTTACCCAGGAAAATATGATCAAGATTGTATGAATTAACGTTTGCAGGAATAGTATATGATCTTGTTTGTACTCTTGTAAGGGGATATTTTGTTGTTTCATGATTCATATTAGTATTGATTTCCATTGCCAAATGAGGTGCAACATCAATGCGACGTATATGTAGAGTAACATCTTCAAGTTTTACTTTATAAGAAGTATTTCCAGGAGATAATAAACAAAAAGCATCTTTACTACGATGTAATTTTATACGAAGACCTACTTTATTTACAAGTGCTCTTGGTAATCCAGCAATATGTGTACCAGGCTACCATACATTTCAAACGATTTATTATTTTTAATATAATTAGCACGTTGTTGAAAACCTACATTAGCATTACCTATGGTATCAAATTGTTTAGCGGTACCTTTATACCACATACCTAATTTCAAATGTTTATCAGAAGCATCACGGGAATAATTTAATAATGTTTCAAGGTACGCACGATAAGGATAAAATCCTGATGAAGAAGTAATTAATTTATCATTTAATGAAATGTCAATTTGACTAAATAATGAATCTAGGAAATTATTTGTTGGTGCTACAACATCAGTGTCAGCTAATGCTGTGTTATCAGGTTTTGTAATTTTACAACGTACGTAAAGATAAAGATATGCAGTATGAATAAATTCTCCTGTTTCACCGGGAATAAAAAAATTAATAGGTCCATCAGAACTTAATGTTGAAATTGGACGGTATTCAGCATTAAAGCAAGATTCAATTGCAGTTTGTGTCATTGGAGTACTAAATAAATCGAAATCGTTGGTACAGCATTCCACACTGTTTGAATTAAGTAGTGCCATTATGAAAATATATCTGTAACACGACTTATTTTTCTTTTTACTTTTCTTTTGCTTTTGTTACGTCCGCTTACGTTTAGTTGGAGGCCCAAAACGTACAATTGCCGGAGCTTTACGCTTGCGTGGCCGTCTCTTACCACTTCCAGTTAATAACTGACCAACTTTGTTAACAGCTTTTGTCTTTAATGCTTCACCAGCTTCTTTTACACGTGCACGAACAGATTCTTTAAATGGTTTATCTTCTAATACATCACCCGCTACTTGTATTCCCGTTTGTAATGCTTGTCGACCTAAAGTTTTTGCACCCTGTTTAAGAAATGGTAATGCAAAACGAAATAATCCTTGGAAGAAACTACCTATACCATGTCCCCGTTGATATAAAGGTCCTGAAAAGTATGGGATACCATGTCCGTAATGTCGTCTAAATTTCATTTTAAAAATATAATTAATTAATTTTTATTAGGAGAGCGCTTAAAATGAAGTGTAACACTTAGTGTCCCAGAACGAAATGGCAAATTTCGTCCTGCATGGTCTTTTAACACTTAAAAACCGATGGACGATCCTGAGCGTCCATTCCTTTAATAAGGTTGAATCCGCTGGACGCTCACGAGCGTCCAGGCATTTAAACATTAAAAAAAAGGGTATATAAACTTAATTTCAGACTTTTTAAAAAATAGTCAATTTCCTACTCCTTTGCATGATGCAGGAAAGTCTTCATTTTGATATATTTTCATACTTTTTGGGGCAAAACTTTTTGGTAAATGAAAGGGTACTTTGCAAAATTGAGGCAAATAGGTAGGCCTACAGTCAGCAACAAATTGACAAGGAAAAAAAGAAGGAACCATTGAATAATTTTATCTTGATGTATCAGTATATTAGCATACATTTCACAAAATTTCTTTGACTAACTACAAAAAAGAAACAAGATATGATATTTTAAAATAACCCTTGATTTCTGCCGGACAGGGCGGTTTCGAAATTTAAATCCCCATCGGCCTTTAAGTGTTAATAGTATTTCAATACTGTTAAATGAACTTTGCAAGTGGAAGATAATGAATATCTTGAAATGTTAATGTTTTCACTTTACCGAATTTTACATTTGATATTGTTGCAATACGTAATAAAGGTGCTTTTGTATCACCTAGAAACTGATATTGTATATCAGTATAAATAAAAATTTGATGAGGATATCCAATATCAACATATGGTTGTTTAAATCCACGTTTATACAAAACAAGATCTTTGTTGACGAAGTCCTAATTGCATTGCTAATGTTGCTGATAATAAGGCAGATTCAACACGATCACTACAATCTACTTGTACAACATTTGATACAGAAAATTTTATCTTTTGATATTTTATTTAATTCATCGATGATATGATGTGCAGAGTGATAATATCCACTTATAATTTTACCTTTTTGTGCTTCTTCATTTTTTATTTTATACCACAACATTTTCTCCATCGTTAACATTATAACATGTTAAAGGAATATGTAATTCACTTAATCCTACATACCAATCGGTTTCTGATAATTGAATATTATTTTTAGTTGGTTAACAAAATGTGTTGGACTATTTGTAGGATATACATCAGTACTTGCGTTTGATACAAGTGTAATGTAAAAACTATCATCCATACTTTCAGAAATCATTTTCGTTTAAAGTGAAGTGTTAAGTTTGAAGTTCCAAAGTCAAATGGCAATTTTAAACCGTGCTCATCTTTTAAGTTTACTTCAATTGTGTTAAAATAAGATTTTACAACTTTAACATATTGTGGTGTGTGAAATAGAAAACATTTTACATCTCCGTGCTCAATATTATAGGCACTAACTTTACGAAGTAGTGGTCCAATATTTTCTTGTTGTTTTACAATATCAACACAAACATTAAAAACGCTTGGTATATTATATTCTAAATTGCATGGAAATTTTGCACGTGTTACGGTTGGAACATCTTCATTAACTGATTTTACAAAGACTGCATCTGTAAACTCTGTTGTATTTTCATTTATAAATCCAAGTAAATGTTGCAATCCATGTGTCATTGCAATAACACAAAAACCTTTCAATTTTAAAGAATGTCTAATTCCAACTTGATTTTTATTTTTATAATATTTTAACATGCGTAATTCTTCAGGAATCATTTCTAAAATGGATGGAATAGAAGTATAGTATCCTGGTGTAATATCAACATCTGCAATTTCAAGTTCATCATTAACGATGGTTTCAATTACATTTTTTCATTTTTACCCACATTATAAAAACTAAAAGGAACATTAAGTTGTGTTAAGGCAACATACCATTCTCCTTCACTTAAATGAATAGGTTGTGCTAACTTTACTATAAATAAAGAAGTCGTATTAGTAAAAATTTCACTACTAGCATTTGAAGGAAGAGTAACATAGAAATCATGTTCTATCATTGAACTCATTTTGAAGACTGAACAGAATTTGTTTTAATCCATGAATTCATACTTGATGGATATCCCAACCACTTTACATGCATCATATCTTTTTTTCGTTTTAATACTTTCTCAATTAAAAATGTTTTGTTTGAATTTACATTTACTTTTTGTAATTCTTCTGTGTAAAATATTCCTTTAATTTCCTCATCATTCCAATCTTTTAATTTATATGTAATAGGATTTGTCGGAATACATTTATCAACAATAAAAATTTCTTGTGACCATTTTGGTAAATATCCCTTTTCTAATTTATGTTTATATTTACTAACACATACATAATCACCAGGCTGAAATTTACATGTTAATTTCTTTTTATTGGTTTTATCACCGTACAACGTATTCCAAACTTGATCAACATTAGAATGATTTACATTTGCCGGTCCCATTTTAATACTACTATGATACGAATGATTATAATTTTTTACAAATTGATCTAACACATCTATATAACGGTATGTATTTTTAGCCGTAAAATAACGATATAATTTTTCTCTTAATGTTCTTATAAAGCGTTCAGCTAATGCACATTTAATTTCTGAATGTACACTGTAATGATTAATTTCGTATTCTTTAAATAAACATTTTACATATCGATTATAAAATTCTGTACCTAAATCCGTTTGTACATTAAACATGGGTAGTTTAAAATTTTTTAAAAAATTTTTGATTGCTTTTGCCATTTCAGGACCTGTTTTTGTTTTCAAGGAAACACAATACGCATACCGTGAAAAATATCGATACAACATAATATATACTTATAATTTTTGTTATACTTGGCAATATTTTGCATATCTGCTAAATCCATTTGTAATGTTTTATTTGGTGCACTAACATAATATTGTTTACGTTCAAACACTTTACGTGCTGGTGCATGTAATGTATATGCATCTTGAGATGCTAACCAATTTTAAATTTTCTTTTTTGATAATTTTGTTTTTGCTTGTAATGTTTTAATACTTGATAAAGAAGCAGGATTCGTATAATCATAATATAATTGACAATTTTCTCATTTTTATTTACATTTTATATTCTTTCCAATTTTTAAAAATATTTGTTACTAGTGTTGGTCTTTGTGATTTTTTAACTTCGTTATGTGATTTCACTGTAGGAGTAGAAATAAATTCACGGGGTACATTAAGATCATCCAATAAATTTTTAAATTCGTGAATGCCTATAGGATTTCTTGAATATTTTCGTGTACGAACAACATCATTTATTAAATCAATAATATTAGAACCTGGTATTATTTTTCTTTGAATACGTACTGTTCCTGATTGATCCCAATGAATTTTATCAGAACTTGTTAACTGTTTTAATAATAGATCTGTTTTCCTTCGTTGTGTTTTTGGTACTGATTGTAAAATGTCCGATACAAAGGGTAAAATAGAATTATTTTTTTCTTCTTCAGATGATGATGATGATGTTTCACGAACATCTTTTTCAATAATAGGTAATGTAATTGGATTTTGTGAAACTGATGAAGTATAATTTAAATATTGTTGTAATGCTTGCTGATACAATTTCCATTTTTCATCAATACTAAGATTACGACGTTGTAAAATACAATTCATTTCTTCATCTAAACGCGATTGATATGAATCTATTGATTTTATATTTGCATGCATTTGTTGCATTGCATTTTCAGGAACTAATATCATTTTACGAAATTCCGACATACTTATCTTCCAAACAAACTACTTGCTACTGCACCAAGTAATGGTCCTAAAATTAATAATAAAAATGCCCTACCTTTTTGAAAATAAAATTTTCCTTTTCTTATTAAGTGCTGTACGTTGTGCAGATAAAGCACGCAAGATCTTTTTATGTCTACGTAAACGTTGCTTCTGACGCGAATTCAACGGAATGTTTCCTTTTATTGTGTTTTTAGCAACTTGTGAAATAGTACGTATTAAATCACCAGATGCATGTCGTATAATTTGTTTTCGCTTTGCGCTTTTGCATTTGCACAAAGCACGGAGAGTATCAAAGTGTTGTTTCACCTTCAACATCTTGAACTAAACTAAACGTAAACGACTGAATTACTGTCTTTTACATTTGCATATACATGCGGTGTTTCATTAGGAAAAATATTTGTACGTAATCGTAATGCATCATTTGTTTTTTGAGTTAAGTCAAATAACAAATAAGTGTGAGGTTCACGTGTTACATCTTCGAACACATTCACAACTTGTTTACTATATCGTGGCATAATTTTTCTTGCTAAATATTGTATTTGTAATTTATCACGAGGATTTTTAAATACTATAATATAATGTGCATTTAAACTTATATCACAACCATGTTTTCCTTTTGGAAATAAATTTTGAACAATAAATATTACTGTTAATTTTTTATGATGTGCATATTTTGTAAACAAGTTTGCAACATCACCGTTGGTTTCAGACATTAAGTCATCTAATATTAATAATGAATTTTCTTGTATTTCAAAATTATTCATATCTGGAATACCTTCTATAAAACGAATTTTTGAACTTGCATCTAAATTTGGTATGACTGCACCATAACACCAAACAATTTCATTAAATTTCATAGTAAACATTTGCATCACGTTCATTTAATAATCGGTTTACAAAACATGTTTTACCTGCACGTGAAGGACAAGCAATTAAAATGGTTGATGGATGTTGAAACTTTAACATCTTGTATTAAACTGAATGCATACAATAGATACTTTACTTTATATACAATCATTCACACACTCACTCACACAATTAACAAAATAAATTAAAAATAAATTAAGAATAAGTAAAAAAATAAGTATTAAAACTTGAAATGACTAGAATCACAGCTTAGCTGTTGTTATGAGTATACTTTGGTCTACAATTTATGAGTTTGCACAGCAAACGATGGAATAAATAAATAAACTAGTGATACTCTACTAATGTTCTGTTAAAAATATATAAATAAATAAATAAACCAATCACTTATAAGCCAAGCTAAAATTATTATTGTACATAACCATGAGGTAAACTTCTTGTCTTTTGTACTGGTTCGTCATTTTGTATATCGTCAATACGTTTACGTTTTTTGTTTACCTCTTGGTGTGTTTTTGTCTCTTTACGTGAAAAGATAGTGAAGCCCTGTTTCCGCACAATGCTATTTGGATTTTCTATAGTTGTACAATTAATATTTCCTGTCACTAATCCATAGAAACTCTCAAAGTTTATTCTTTGAGAGGTCCTATCATTTAGTGTAATTCCCCGAATTTTCAAATTCCCCTGCAGCATTTTTAAGCCGCATACTATAATTTTTTGGCCCTAAGCCTATAAACGTTACAAACTCCCACCCTTCTTCAATTTCATCAATGAGATCACCCAAATAGCTTCCAAGCTTCAACGGAGGTTCCCTATCTTTTTTACACGTAAACATAATACTGTCTGTGTCACAATAAATTACGTCTTCAGGTCCTACAGTCACAAGTAAATCATATAATTGTAGCTTGGCCCATGAAGTAATAAAACCAGCAAGGACGACATTGGAAAATTGCAGAGGTACTTTTTCAGTTTCCAAGTCTTTATATGTTAGAATAAGATGTTCATCACCAACTGGAATAACACTATGAACCTCATATCTCGGTGTAGCAAGGTACCTATGGAACTCTGCCCCACTATCAATAATTACACACTGTGTCATATCTGTACGTTGACCCCATTTTCCGTATAAGGAATTGAGGTACAACTTCGCGCATTGTCTAAGTCCAGGGTTCGATCTAAAATTATCTTTCTTTAATTTTATGCCTTCGTGAGCATAGTAATCGTCAATATATTTATCTTTGTCTTCTTCAGCTTTACACCAAGCAGGATAGCCTGAAGCTTCCTGCTTCATCTGAAGAAACGTATTCACATAGTCCCGGAATAAACTAGGTGAATTCCGATCTTCAGAACCCATGGGTTCAAATTCCCATATTTCATAAATTTTGACGATTTTTTATCCGTTTTCAAGAGCACGGTGAAGCTCTGGTGTACAAAAAGTTCCAGTTAATGCACGTTCAGTATCACTATTTGTGCAATTATCAATAGTTTCTCCTTCCATACATTGCCTACAAAGTCCAAATATTAATCGGCTTTGCGCTACATACGGTAAGATGGGAAAAGAGTTGTTTAGGAGCCAATACAGTACATTTTACAATCCCATGAATTTTTCCCACATCTGGGAAAACCGGCCCTTTATGCAGCTTAGGTGCCCCCACCGGAAGAGGTTTCCTTGCCATTACGTAGGGGTATAACGATGTAATATAATAAAGAATGGATTCATCGTCCGCACAATTCAGATATGAACGAAACACTTCAGTACGGCCTCCGTTGTAGCAACTCTTAGGAATAAGAAAGTCTGCAGTAGTATCACAATGTTCTTTAAGGAACTTTTGTAAATCTACATCTGTGCGTACTTTATTATCCCAAGAGCACTCCCATATTTCATACAAATTCATTTTTAGAATTTCTGTGAAATATTTTCGCCGGATTTCCGTATGTTCGTACCTTTTTTCAAATGTGTTGTACGGACCATGTGCATTATCTATTATGGCATTACGGTTATTTGGAAAACACGTTTTACAGGCATGCCAATAGCATCCCATAAATTCCAACACGGCATTAAGCTCTGCATTGTATCCGTCAACATTATACCTTCCAAAAGATTGTTCTCCGTTTCGTCCAGCATGCTGGATTTCTATACCCAATTGGTGTTCCATATAATTTAGCCATTTCATTGCTTTTTCACTGGTTTTCGTTTTATAATGGTACCCCAAAGGTGGTATAACAGAAATACTTTCTTCTGGAAGATATGATGTACGATGTTTGCATGGCTAAACTTGCAATCGTAGACGAAATTAGAAAACATTGTAATCCACCCGTTTTCTCTTCTATAATATTACTAAATTTAATAACAGCTTCTGTGAGAATTCTCACATCATTTTCACAATACTCCAGCATTTCCTTTTGCAAATTAAATTGCTCTCCCAATTGCACCCGTTCTTGGTGCCATACCTCCAACCGCTTTTTTTCTTCAGCAGATCGCGATTCAGGATCATAGTATTCTATTCCCGGATATGGTCCTACATAATTTTGGTTCTCTAGTGTATTAAACAAATATGGGAAATCTCCCTTCTTTAAATTTTCTGAAAGGCCTAATGTCTTAGGTAATTTTGATAATTTTACACCAACAAACAAATAACTATCTCTAAAAATGATTTTACTATAAATAGAAATACTAAAAATCTTTTGACTCTGAATTAAAGTTTTTGGAATGATATGCTGGGACTCAATGAGAGATCTCAAACAGAAAAAATTATCAAATCGACTACCATTGTGACTTGACACATACTGTACTAAATAGCGGTCTATCTAATAAAATATGTGTAATAAATTCGTCAATGGTTTTAAAAGAAAACGAGCGGTTACCGTATTTATCACCGCATGTACTGCAGGCTTCATCAATGCCATTGTTCATACATTTATGGCATACATGTCTAACGCATACCAAGCAAACAACGTGTTCCCGCTCCCCACGCTCATTTTCCGGTTTAAGCATGGTTTCTACGTCAAAGACAATATAAAGAAACCTCTTGATATGAGTAGATTTTACTTTCTTCACATAACATGAGAGACCTTCCTGCACATGTTCACGACACGTACTGCAAAAATATTCACCACATGTATGATCGGATTTTCGTGTTCTTAAATCATAGAGTGCATTAGAGTTGATGCAAACTTTAACATATTCACACACATTCTTGCCAATTATATTACCTTTTAAGTGATTGTCAAAACATTCAGCCATAGTAAAATATCTATTGCATGCATTGCATTTCATTTTATGCATCGTAGCATCTACTTTGTGCATATGTTCACAAGATGAACACATTAACTCACATTTATGAAATCGATTCAAACCATTAAATCCATTTAAACAATGTAAGCAGTACTTTCTCTTTCTTAAAAATGATGTTATTGTTCGAATAGGCCGGAAATGCCCAATACTTCCCCTTTGATCGTAATAAATATAGATCGGTTTTGCATCCTGTAACTCTGGTCTTTGTACTTGTGTTTCCGGGTAACGTACTCTAAATTCACGTTTGCTTTCGGGAACTTTTTCATAAATAATAATTTGATAATTTGGACTTAAATGTTTCTGAAATAATTCCACGTCATTAAAATCGCAACCATCTTTTCCTTTAACGCTAACACCTGCATGAGTACAAAGTTTAATAGCTCTACCTTTTAATGTATCTCTAGTTGGATCTCTTAAATGACTCAAATTTCGTGTTAATTCAGTATCCTTTGCTATACCCCAAGCAATATTTTTAGGTAAGCAAAGTTTGTCATTATCGTTTCCCGGGAACTCAACCAAATGTTGTACTAAAAATTCATTTAACGGTATATATTTGTTTAGTGTGGAATTATTATCTCGTGTTCTTCCAGCACCAAACATTGAATTTACTATATGAAATCGAAAGAGGACATGATTACCTAAAAGGAAGTCTTCATTACTCTTTAACACTAGTAATGGAAGCTAAAACGGACTTAGCAGAAATATCTTTGCGGCGTCTCCATGGAACATACACTGCTTTCTTATTCTCACTATTGAAGGAATCAATGTACATTCCAACAAAATCATTAGGTCTCGCATTGTTTAGTACATTATCCAATGCGAAGTTCATTAGGTTTTCAATATAGGCCGCAGGATTTCTAATTTCCTCATTTCCCACTGGCCTTACCGCAATTTCATGTCCCACCAAGTTAAACTTAGTGAAACGTTTTCTGCTTTCATGTACTACTTCGAAATTACCTTCCCCTGTATTTTGAACATCTGTATGTCCGCTACGTTCACTTCGAGGAACGTAGCCGGAGGCACTAGGCTGTGGAGACCCCATTCCGTAGCCACGAGTATCCCGTGAACATTGTACACTTGATACCTGTTCTTCATTATTTACAACATCCACAGGATTTTGTCCATTTTCACATAACTCGTTTAATAGAGCCTCCGCATAATCAGATGTTCCAAACTCATCGGAATTTACTAAAACTGCGGAATTTGGAATTGTTTGTGTACCATCTGCTGCTTCATTTTCTATTTGTTCATTAATAATTTCATCAATTAAATTAAAATCTTTTTCTTGAAGTATGTTTTCCAAGGGTTGACTTTCTTGGTGGACCGAGGTTACGAAATTTTCAACAGATGCCGACACATTATTATGAACCAAAATAAAACGCGATCCATAATTACAAAATTCGGCTACCTCTGCTGCAATTATCCTATCACCTTGTGTGCAATTAAATTAATTAAAATGTACGAATTTGTCATGTGCCCACTGGTACGTGACTTGCTCACGGAAAAATCCGTGTGCAAATAAGTCAACAATGTCAGCACTAGACATCGTGTATTGCAATATAAGTGTTTGATTATCATGGTAAAAATTAAAAAGAGCAGATAGCAAGGTATCATACCTTTCACTGCCACGGAATCCTTGGCTCTGCTTATCCATAATTCTCCACCAGGTCTCCAACACGCGTTCCTTCGTGTTCACGCCTTCAATAATTGCACCGAAGTAAATTTCATCGATTTCATTGAAATCTTGAACCATAGATGCACCAAGAAATTCCATCTGTAAAATATAAAAAACAAAAATTAGTATACATTAAAATAAATAAATACAACATTATATAAAAATACAATGTTATTCAGTTAAAATATTGAGTTTGCTTCTAAGAAGCTCTACTTTTTTCTGTTAATAGAACACTCATGGAGTGTGATTCTATTTAAATTCTGCAAAAACTTTGTTGTTAAAATAAAGTGTGATTCTATTAAAGAACACGTTTTGTGCAATGGTAAAACAAATTTCGTTTGTTTTAAAATGGGAATATTACTGTAAATATTTATCAGTTTACAATTTAAAAAATAATACTTTATATATGTATATTTAATCAAAGTATAAAAACATTATCATTGAAATATGTATAATATATAAATATACTTACGATGATCTTCTAAGTAAATCTGGTATGTATCGTAAACTTGGTTACAATCAGGATTTCTTCCTTCCTTCTTTTCTTTTTTTCTTATGTTGTTTTCAATTTCAACAACTGTAACAATACAGTTAATATTAGTACTCTTCTCTAAATATAATATTTTAATATTTCTTTTAATATATGTTAGTATAAATTTATTCACTAAGTAAATATCGTGTTGAAGGTATGGTTAACAACAATCATATAATATTTCCTCAGCAACGCGAGTATATATACACAATGCCTAACAAGAAAACAAGAAAACTAGTTTAAATCAGTTTAAACACCTGCAGCAAAGCAAACAAAAGAAATTCCTAGCATTACTAACAAAGGAATTTTAAACCCGATAACACAATACAAGAGCATACAAAAAACAAGGAACTATAATTGTTTGAAGTGTTACACACTTTTATACTACAATTACAAATTGTTCAAGTAAATTACATCACATGTAATATTACTGTTATTAATTTAAAATATGTTAAAAATATATTAATTTATTTAAAATATTATACTTGCGTACGAAACTACAAAACTAAATGCCTTTGGGTACGAGATTACAAAACTAAATGCCTTTGGGTACGAGATTACAAAACTAAATGCCTTTGGGTACGAGATTACAAAACTAAATGCCTTTGGGTACGAGATTACAAACTAAATGCTTTTGGGTACGAGATTACAAAACTAAATGCCTTTGGGTACGAGATTACAAACTAAATGCTTTTGGGTACGAGATTAAATTTCACATAACAAACTGTGTTACATTGTATACAAGTAGTAGTGTTATACTCCGTGTTAATATTATAATTATTTTCGTTATAAAATTACAATTAATGCAAATTATACGTATACCATTACCAATCTTTAAAGTTACATTTATCAAACGTGTACTCGAATTGTTGATACATTCTTATCTTTATGTTCGGCAATATTTATAAAACTTCGGAAAAAGTTCGGTTAAGTTCGGCAATGTTCGGAAAACTTCGGGAAAGTTCGTGTTAACTTGTTCAAATTTCCAATTATTACTGTTTTATAATAATATAATACAATATTTTAAAAATAACATTTACTAGATTAATTGTAAATGTTTTCAAAGTTATACATTCCAATTAATATTATATGTGATATACAAATATTATAAATCTTATTACATATATTACATATCATTATTGCAAAGAAAACACATTAAAATCCAACCGCCATATTTGTTTTTTAAACAACGCCATCTGTACACACACCATTGACATTAGTGTGTATAAGACTGTGCGTGTGTGTACATGTACCATAGCAAGTTACCAAGTGTTGTTTGTTTTTATAACCGGCAATACCCCGCGCAGTTTCCGGGCGGCAATATTTTACGCGTCCCGCGTCGCAAAAACCTTTTTCCGGGCGCAAATACCACGCGGCGCGCACCGGTAACGGAAAAAAGCGTGAAAATGGTATTTATTTTAGTAATATCATTCATTTTACCTATTCATATAAAATATATATTCTAATAAGCATATTTCCAAAGTTTTAAAAAATCGACGCCATATTGTTTATGCAAATTCATGAAATTTTTATTTTAAACTTACATTGTTCTAACTTGTATCGTAGTGTTCCTTAGGTCCTAAGCTTCAAGAACATTCATAAAAGCAAATAAAGATTCGAACAAGGTAGTCCCCAAATTAAATTACAAAAATGCTTTTAACGCAGTAGAAAGAGACTCCATGTTAAAGGAAGTGAAACTAATTCTACCTCAACTATATCCATATTTCTGGCAGAGCTATTCTAGCCCAGTATTATTTTATGGAAATAGAACTATTTCATCCCAAGTAGGATGCCAACAAGGTGACCCTGCTGGACCGATGATTTTTAGCTTAGCAATCCACCCAATAGTGCGCTTGCTTTCTTCTGAAATAAATCTATTTTATTTAGACGACGGCACATTAGGGGGCTACCAGATACGGTTATACAAGATCTAAAGTTCTTATTGACAGAATCTAAGAAGATAGGTCTGCAAGTTAATCCTAAATGGGAACTGTTCTTCACGTCGGGTACATCAGATCCAATTATAGAAGCCCAGTTCCAGAATTTGTTGCCTGGAATTCGGACAACACAAGCTCACGAGCTATCGTTATTAGGAACACCACTACTTGAAGATAGCTATGAAAGTTATTTTGAAGACCATTTGAACAGTTTAAAAATGATAACACATAGATTAAAAGGACTGCCATCACATATAGCCTTCTTTCTCCTAAAAAATTGTCTAGGTGTCCCCAAATTAACTTACTTTTTGCGAACCACTCCCACGTGGCTTCTCCCATCAAAAATTCTTCAGTTGAATAACTCCCTGAAAACATCTTTACAAACAATAATAAATCAAGTTTTAAATGAAAGTCAATGGGCTCAGGCAAGTTTACCAATACGATTCGGTGGTTTAAATATTCGAAGAGCATCCGATTTGAGCCTTCCTGCGTTTCTGTCTTCTTGCTGTGGGGTGTTGTCACTAGTCTCCAACATTTTGAAAATTTCAGTTGACGAAGTGCAAATCCCTGATCTGTCAGAAGCATTGGAATTATGGAAAGGCAACTATAATAATACCATTCCGGAGGCCAAGGAATCACAAAGAAAATGGGATGAAATCCTACTAAACGAGATAGCTGGGAAGGAGGTAATTTCACAAAATAGTTTTGACGTTGCTCGCCTAAAAGCACTTCAGAAAAGAGTCTGGCGCCTGGTTACAAGCTACACCTTCAAAAAACATCGGAACTTTTTTAGACGATAATATTTTCAAAATGTGTAGCATTACGCTTGGGACTAAATGTTTGCCACTCATTCACATGTGCGTGTCAAGATCGAGTGGACGAGAAAGGTTTACATGCTTTGAGCTGCATTAGAAGTGGGGGTAGAATCACACGTCACACGGAATTAAACCAAATAATCAAACGTGCACTCGCCAGCATCGATGTTGCTAGCATCATCGAGCCACAAGGATTGTATCGAAATGATGGTAAGAGACCGGACGGATTAACTTTAATTCCTTGGAAAAGGGCCAAAGTCTTGTATGGGATGTAACATGTGTTGATACTTTCGCTCCTTCATACATAACACTAACCTGTGAGGAAGCAGGAAATGCAGCAGAAGCAGCCGCTAAACGTAAACATACAAAATACTCCAGACTGAAAGAAGATAGTCTTTTTGTTGCCTTTGCTACAGAAACGATGGGGGTTTTCAGCAAAGAAGCCAGTGAATTTTTGAATGAGTTAGGATCAACTTTAATTTCAGGCGACCCAAGAAGCAAACACTATTTAATACAACGAATAAGCCTAGGAATACAGAGAGGAAATGCAGTCATCATTTTAAAATCCTTCCCATCAATACGAGCTGGATGAAATTTTTTACTTAAAATAAGTAGTATAAACATGGTGATGGACAGCGATTTGTTTTTCTAAGTTTATTTAGTAAATCCGTTCTATTTCCCTTTATATTTCTTCGCTGGCATTATATTCTTATTTCAATTTTTTATCACTAATTCCGAAAAGTTTTGCCTAAAATATTGAAATTAGACGGACTTCTTTCTTTTCTTTTTTTTAATTTATAGTGCTAAACTGTGATCTCCAGTTCCTGTTCTGTGTTCTGGTAACATTGAATGTGTTTGTCGTTGTCGAAAATGGAGTGCTAGGTGTAGAAGTGTGTGATGAAATATATTTTTTACGTTAAAAAATGCAAAGTAATATTTGAGTAATATTGAAATATTGTTGAAATATTAATTGCATCATTGTTATCATTTTACAATTGAATTATCTTATATATTTTGTTATTATATGTAAAAGCACATTATTGATTATATGTACATCTGTAACTATAAAGCGTTTAAAAGTTTAGGATTTATGATCATTTTAAAGTTATTTTAAAGTTACATTGTTCTAACTGATATCATAGTGTTCCTTAGGTCCTAAGATTCAAGAAAATACCTTTCTTTACTTTCTACGACCAATAGTTTGCCGTAAATGCCCAAAAATAAAAAATGTACTTTTTGGACACACCTCGTATTAATTCGAAAAAATAAAAATTGTTCAAGTTTACCATGTAGGGTGTCTGTCTATATAGATTTTGACCTGATAAATCAATTGCTGTTGTCCGTTTTGTCCTACAATGATTAGTTTACGTTTTATGATCATTTAAAGTTAATATACGGAAAAATCTTAGTCTTTTTCCATCAGCGCCATCTATATAGTCATAATTGTCAGTACTAAACATGCTTTTCTACGCTTAACATCAAAACTTATCGCCCTAGTGTTATTTGTAGAAACGGCAATGCCTCATACGGTTACCGACAAACAATTTTGTCGCTTGCCGTGTTTTTTTCCCGCCATATTTTAGTTGTTCGTATACAGTTTTCGTATGTGCTTCAAACATCAGAGAACACATCTTTTCTTACGTAAGTATCAACGTTTTAAAATTTCTATAATTTGCATGTGTTTTCCAGTAGTCACCATAAAAGTATAATGTAGCATTACATAAGCATATATCATACTCAAAACCTAATTTTTTCCCCTTTCAAATGGCACACATATCTTTAAAGTAACGCTAAATAGTTAAAAATATAATCACTTAAAAGCATTTACATATTCACTTACAATCTCAATTTATTCTCAATAAGCCGCGCGGATAATCATATTCTGCATACTCCACTGTTTTCAACAAACAAATTATTCGTTTTCGTTAATTCAACTCAATCATTTACTATTCGTTTTCTCTTGGGTTACGATAACTTGTGCAGTTTTCGTCTTCAAAAAACAAGTTGTCTTCCTTCCTTCCTTTCAAATGTCGTAAATTCCATCCCATTCAGCTAACAATAAAAACCGCCTGAAGCATGGATAGCAAGCATGCTCATTCACGCTTTTTTCCTCACCTCTCTCACACACACCAACGCATTTATGCGTGCTTCGAGCATTCTCTCTCACACACACCAACGCCTTTATGCATCCTTGCAGACATTCTCTCTCTCTCTCTCTCTCTCACACACACACACCAATAAAAAATACATTCTCTTTCCCCGCCTCTCTTTCGTTCTCGCTCCCGCTCTTTCCTTCAAACTAACAACAATAATATACCATCCCACCCCAGTCCTAGTGTAATCTACACGCAAACTTTTCCTTTTTCTTCACTCTCTCGCTCTCTTATGCGTTCCATACTTGTTTCCAATGCTAGGTAACCTGTTTCTCCCATATTCGCTTCTCGGTGTTTCAAATTGTAACTAAACCATTTTTCTTCAACCCTCATAAAACTATCCAGAAAATACATGGCACGCGTATTTTAATCTTAAAATCGTCACAAACAAATCTCAATGTCTTTTTCGCTTATAACAACGGTTATATCCTACATTTGTCCAATAAATAAAAGCAAACACAAGTCATTTTAATTCATGTAAATACATGTTAAAATCCAAGTTCAATATTTTTTATCATATTTATTTATATAAATGGTAAATTTTAACTCACCTTTCCTTCCAGTAATTCCAAAATTATTCTCCAAACACACACAAAAATACACAAGCGAAGTTTCCACAACGCCAAAAGCACACTATACAATTTGGTCTCATTTCAAACTTCCTTATATATATTGGTTAACCTGCATGTTTCGAGCATTCACACACACACACACACACACATTTGTTTTTCGTCCTTCTGTTTTTCACAAAACAAGTACAATAGCTACTCTTAAAAGTTAACAAGAATCTTTTCCAGAAAAAAATTTTTCTTTCTTTTTTTCATACTATTAGGGTAGGTAGCATGGTAAATGGAACATTTACCTGTCTAACAACTCAAAAGATCTTTTTTTCAACTATTTCCATTCTTTCTTCTCTAAAAAGGATTACACATACAGGGGGTCGCAGGTAACATGACGTTGCAGTTCGTCCCCTACCCACAAATGTCACATAAATTTTCACCTTTTATTCTGTTCCATATGTTTTGCTTTCCATTGCAGTAACCAAGGTGTTTCTAAAAATCTTTTTCTCTACCTCTATGTGCGAAGGTCCTTAAGAAATACGTAACAAGTCGCACGCCAATTAAAAAACTGGTCCTTTACTCAAAAGGAAAGCACAATTCCCCTGCAATCCTATGCGCAATCCCTCAGTATGTGGCAATACAATAACTTTTTACAAAGTGACATGTAACATTTAACTATCTAATTCTTAAAATCTCTGTCCTTCAAAATAATGAGTTCTATTTCTTTGCACATATTTTCAGTCTCCATAGGGTGCAATTCTCAGCCCAATTTAAACAAGGTCTTTTACTCAAAAAACGAAAGTAGAGTTCGCCCTGCAATCCTTTTGGAACACCCAAAATTACAATACACCTGTCTCTCTCTCTCCTTTCTTTACTCCACCATCAAAGAATTCTCTACCTCTTTTGACTGTTAGCTTACATTTTGAAACTAAGTTATTTGACATGTTTAAAACAGTCTTTTCTGGCTTCCAGCAGTTAAAGTATTCTCACACATCTATATGTCACTTTTAAGTGACAGTTTCTTCTTTCTTTTAATGACAAAATAATGAATTTACGTGACAGTTACAAAAAGCTTCTCAGTTTCAAATTCTAACCTTTCCCATTGTGTTTCCCATGTTTCTAAAAGTTATTTGACATATCTTGCTCACCTCCCATGGTTAGACTATTCTCATACACCTATATGTCACTTTCAAGTGACAGTATCTTCTTTCTTTTATGTCAATGTTACACAAGGAGCATCTGTTACGATTACAAAGAGTTTCTATTGTTTCTTCCTCACCCCGTTTTGGTCCGATAAGCGCATAAGCCTACTCGCATTGCTCGAAAAAAATGACAAACATGTCAAATTTAAAAATTTATTGTAGAGAAACGAGTGTACTTAGTAAACATAATCGCAATGGCAGGAAGAGTATAAAATTGTATGTTTCGGTGGAGGGCCAAATTCGTCTCTTGGTCCAACAGAAATCGCGCGATTCACTCGCAATGTTGCCAACTTCCTGAAATTTTTGCTAATTGAAACATTTTTTCTATCCTAACGAGCAATATCAACCATCTGCTTCTAACATAGAAATCTACTCGATAAGGTCTCTTTAAAATATAAAGGACTTACGTTTCGGATTATTCCATCCCACGTTATAGTATGATGAAAACCTGAAAATTTCATTAAGACGCCATGTTCGGGCGCCATTTTATCAAAAACCCACCTTTTAAAAATCTGAATTTTTTACAAGTATTGGAGAAGTACCTATGTATTTAATATAAATTGTAATGTAAATTGAAATGTAATTGAAATGTAAATATTTTCTATGAGCATTTAGGTCCTATACACAAGGCGAATTGAAAGGGAGTATGAAAATTTTGAGACGAATCCTGACATCAAATCAATTAGAAAAGTTCCCATAAACATGAGTCGAATTCCGGTTCGTTTTCGAGTTACAGGGTTTCCAACTCGGGACAAAATCGGATCGTGACAATGAAAAAAAAATATTTCGAGTTAAATCAGAAACTGTGTGTTAAAGTTAGGATGAAGTTCAGAAATTTAATTTGTATCAATATGATAATTTTTACGTGCGTTGCAAGTTGGTTGGCAGTGTTACCAACTTGGTAGAACTTTTTTGTTTCCAAATAACACTACGGGGTTTTATTTGATATTTGGTATTCCTTAATAAACATCACATGAAGCACAATTTTACCCACATCACCACAGTTTTCGAAAACTTACATGTATTTCATTGAAAGGTTTATATGAACTTTTCTACTTGATTTAATGTCAGGATTTAATGACAAAAATCGAAATTTCAATAATTAATTGCTAATGTTAGGGGCTCCAGCCACATGAACGGTTATCGGATATTAAATACTTAGGTACCTCTCCAATATTTGTAAAAAAATCAATTTTTAAAAGGTGGGTTTTTTGAGAAAATGGCGCCCGAACATGGCGTCTTAATGAAATTTTCAGCTTTTCATCATGCTATAACGTGGGATGTAATAATCCGAAACGTAAGTCCTTTATATTTTCAAGAGACCTTATCGAGTAGATTTCGATGTTAGAAGCAGATGGTTGATATTTCTCGTGAGGACAGAAATAAAATGTTTGAAGTTATCAAAAGTTTCTCCAAAGCTGGCAACATTGCGAGTAAATCACGCGATTCCTATTGCACCAATAGATGAATTTTGGCCTCCACCGAAACATACAACTTTATACTCTTCGTGCTAAAGAGTATATGCGATTATGTTACTAAGTACACTCGTTTCTCTACAATAAAATTTTTAATTTGACATGTTTTTCATTTTTTCGAGCAATCCGAGAGGAGGGCAGCCATTTTCGATGGCTGTATATCGAAGAAAAAATTTCTTTCACCAAAAAGAAAAAATATGGGTCTAATATTTTGTATGTAGTTTCTTATTTTTAAAAAATAAACTAAATCTGAGGCAGTCGCGTGGACCACCCTGGACGATTTAAAATGGAATCACCACCACTATTCATCTAAGCGACCCCAGAAACTATGAATTCAACTCTAATATTGGTCGTTTTCCGGAGGGTGGCAAATTATTTAGAGCACAGGGTCGTACAATATATGAATACGTGCCTGAATATATATATCTACAGTGAAACCTCTCTAAAGCGGACAGTCGTGGGGAATCAAAATTTGTCCGCTATAGAGAGGTGTCCGTCTTAGAGAGGTTTCGATATTTTCTTACGTAAATTAGTAAATAAGGTGATATGTAATTACAAACTATTGAAGGTAACTTATCAAACCGTTCTATGAGTGGGCATGTCGACATCTGCAGACTCTCCACAAATCGTTTTTTAGAAATTTTGTGTCTAATCCGAAATTTCTCTAACCACTCGTTCGAGACCTTGAAATCTGAAACATTCATTTCTGTTGCTACCTCCAAATTCTTAGCTTTTAGCATCGACCCTAACACAGGACTTTTTTTCATTCCGCACTCTATAAAAACATTCACTTGCACACCAACTTTGTTCAAAGTAATCAGACACTATTTTCATTGTCATTTTCACACCACAACTTTATTAACTTGTCTTTTTATATTATCTCAGGTGCTTGTGTTTTACCGGTACAAAAATTTTCAGCTATACTTTGCACACCTCAGTATTCTTCGAAAATTCAATCAATTCGATTTTAACATTAGCGCTTCTCGTGGCATTTCGAAAGCTCACAACTTACACCTTATCGCTTATTCGATGCAGAATGACAAAAAGATTTCCGTCTACAAATAGAGGCACTAAGACATTATGCGAATACGCGGACAAAAAATACCAAACATGTCCTGTGCTTGATTCCAGCGGAACAGTAGAATGACGTGTCATCCCGAATGGCAGGCAACTGTCAATCACTTTTGATTCTAAAACAGGTCGGGTGGGAGTAGAATGCAAGCAAAGGATATGAGGGTGTTGTTAAACAAAGACGCTTCATCTGAGTTTCTGAACAGCCAGTTGACGAGGAAAAATGTTATTACAATGTTTCCTTGGTGGTACATGTATGCATTTCTGAAAATGTATTTTTCTGTACTTTTCAACTTGTTTCTAGAGGAAGTGTCCGTAATATGGAGGTAAATAATACCTATAAGAGACAGAAAAGACTGTCCGTGTCCGTACTAGAGTGTCCGCTTTAGAGAGGTTTATCAACATGTTTTTTTCCTATTACGGTGTTTGGGGATTACAAAATATGTCCGTTATGAGAGGTGTCCGTTAGTAGAGGTTTCACTGTATACATATATATATATATATATATATATATATATATATATATATATATATATATATATATATATATAAAGAGAGACAGAGAGAGAGTAGATGAATATGGATAGATATAACTTTCTTAGGAAGAAAACCATACAAGGTAGACAAAAGCAGTTTTTACTGGATACCACAACTAAACAGCACCCTAATATACATTACAAGGTCATGTGACGAAATTTGGTAGCACTGAGAATATCTTGGAAACGCATTATCCAAGATAGATGATTGTCAAAAAATATTGGAAAGGCCTTAATCCAGCAATATATAATTAATTATTGATAATGGTATGTTCCCGTTTCAAATATAAAAACCCTCACCACAATAGAAATCTAGGTTTTTCTCGTCAAAAGAATACCGCCCTTGTAGAATGTTAGTTTTAATGGTGTTACAAGCAAGAGAGAGAGAGTTGTCATGTTAATTGTTTGATACATGGTAAGTAGCTGAGTGTTTCTAAAATGTGGATGACATGAGATGATGTGAACGACCCTTGACGTGATTAGGAGCGTGGTTCCTGGCCTGAGAGGGGTTCCTGAAGAACGTCCCTGTGCAGGAACCTCCTATAGCCGCTATATTGCTGAAGACCCTCCAAATGCCCCCACAGAAGAACCCTGGCTAGAGAATGAGCCCCTGAAGAGTGCCCCTGTGTAGGGAACTTCTATAGCCCCTGAAGTCTGTCCCTGGATCCTCAAAATGGCCCCCAGAAGAACCCTGGCTTGAGAAGCTTTTTTGTTGTTCCCTGAGTTTTCAGGTTTGATTTTAGGTATTGTATAAAAACTAGTTGTTAAAAAGTGCTTGTAGAGGACCATATTGACAATGGGAATCGAACCCTGGACTTCTATGTGAAAGGCGTCCACAGTAAGTGTTTAACCATGGAGGAGAAAATATAGCAATCGATGTGCAGGAAGAGAATCCAATGGGAATTGAAACCTGGACTCCTATGTGAAAGGGTGACATGCTATCCACTTAGCCATGGAGGGGATTGGGAGGTAGAAAAGGAATAGGGAAGGAACATTTCTTTATTTATTTTTTCATTAGTTCGAATGCATAATTATAATCGTTGTTTAAATTGCGGATCATAATAAAATTTTATTGTTCATATGCTTTGCATATTCTGAACAGGATGCGGACCAGTCTTTAGATACATCCTTCTCTCACGAATTCAGAAGACTGATTGAAAAGCATACAGGAAAACTTACTGTTGTGGGTGAAAGTGTTTCTGTGTGTGACGTCAGGGCTTTTACGTCACATTGCCATCTCACTGAACTCCAGTACCTGTTAGAGGAAAATTCGTATCAAGCTTTCCTATGCTGGCAATGGCGTTTTGTATTTCATTCAGCCCTCTCTCTCTCTCCTTCTGCATAGTATATGTGATTGACCTTCCACTATGATGCGTGCTAGGAGTGAATGAGACGAAGCGACTGTGTGTGCGTTACGTACGAGTGAGGACAAAGCGATGCTGCGACGAGGCAGACAGTTCCCCCTCCTATTCCTTTCCCCTGTGTTCTTGTGAACAGTGATTTCTGTCATTGACCGGGCTCGCATACTTTTCCTCCCTGCTGTGACCAACTTTCCTCTTGGTAGAGATTAATGAGATTGATTCAACAAATGTTTCTGAGAACACAGTACATGTAAATGCATTAAAATGATAGTATCACTTTGTAATTAACACATCACATTTTAATTAATTGTCAGACTACGAACTTAATATACAGTCTATCTGCGGGTCACAATTTCAATTTATGAAAAAACGATGTGATGTTTCTTAACAGATGTAAAATGCTCTACCGTCTATTTTGTATGAAATCTTTTATGGATTTTTACAGAGAAAATTTTAAATGATATTGGTTGAATGACCTCCCAAAGTCCCTAATAAAGTTATATAAACCTTTTTCCTTATATTGTGGTATCAACGTGCTTTCTAGATTTCCAGTCTGTTTTTTGTGATTTATTGTTTGATGGCTGTTTCGTCACCTTAAGACACATGTAAGTTGTTTGTATGAAAAGGGGTTAAGAGGGAAAAATGGTAGGATGTGAATGTGGAAGGAAATGGTAGGTTAAGAGGGAACAGTCTTTGAAAAATGGTAAAATGTGAATGTGGAAGAAAACGGGAGAACACCGAGAAAACCTAGGAGATAATGTAATAATTTAGAACAAACCATGTTTGTTAAGTAACCTAACGTATATTTATGCAATAATAAGTTATATTTTTTTAAAAAAAATAATAGAATAATAATGTGGGAGGAAATGGGAAAGCTCCGGAGAAAACCACGGGCACAGTTATTGTATCGTATAGGCCTAGCTTTTTGAGAACATCGATAGCATACATTTATCCAGTAATAAGTTATAATCTTTGAAAAAATGATGGGATGTGAATGTGGAAAGTAACGGGAGAACTCCGAGAAAACCTAGGCGAATAATGTAATTATTTAGTAGAAACCAAGCTTGTTGAGAACACTGATAGCACATATTTATGCAGTAATAAGTTAGTCCCTGAGTAATGAATGAAATATTCGAACGAAGCGGGAGGAAACGGAGAACTCCGGGAAAACTCATGGGGACAAGACCATGGTGTGGTACAAACCTAGGTTGTTGTGAACCATGTTATATTAATTTTACATTCTATGAAAAAGTTACAGTTCAGACTGCCCCTGAACATTGTGAAAGATTTAAGGTAGTACTATTTTAATAGTGGATAATTATTTATACAGAATTTCTTGTGCTTTTAAATTGTGTTTTATGTCTGAACTAGTCCTCTTGTTTTATAAGTTGAATGGTATATTCAGGAAGCAAGAGTTGAATTATTCTTATATGTAGTTTATTGTTGAACACCACGGATATACGAAACGTGGACCTAGACTTTTTTACCGGCCTATTTTCAATTGTTACTACCTACTTAGTTTTTAAAATTGGTAAAGTATACTAATAATAAGAAAATAGTGGAGGTGAAAAAGCTTGATCAACAATCTTATTTTGAGATTAATATTTACCAAGCAGCATGTTCTGAGGACGACACTGAATCACAAAATTTTGCCGTCCAAGCTTTGAACCCGGGTTATTTTACACCAGAGGTGTGAACTGACTCACAGCACAGGGGCCTGAATTGCAGTTTCAATCCCGGTTTTTAACGTTGAAGCCGTGAACTGCTTGCGTTACTGCGCCGGGTTCGATTCGGGTTTTGTACTTGTATATTTTACGGCAAAGACGCGATGGATAAACGCTTTTGCCCGGGCTAGAACTCGGGTTTTCAGCGCTAGAGGCGCAAATTCTACGCGCTATTGCCGGGATTTTAACGCCAAACGCGCCCCGGCGGTAACCGAATTGTCAACTTTTACGGCATAGATGCTTCCGTCTGGATTCGAACTTAAATCTTTTATTGCAGAAGACACATTAAAGACTGTGTCTTTTACTATCTCTTTATATACGAAAACTCGACTAGAAAAATTTGTTAAAATAGTTCCGAAAATACTACAATTTGTTGTGAACCCCGAATCTTTCGAGAGAAAAAGAATAAAGGATTATTTCTCTCGTAATAAACTACTCGAACAGTTTGTCTTTTACGGATCGCTTTCAATGAAATCTCAGAAAGAGAAACTGTTTGAGAGGAAAAGAAAAAAATTGTTACTAGGGGTCCAATATTATATGTGAAGTAAGAAAACTTAAATTACTCGAACATTGTGTGTGAGCGTATTAAAGATGGGAGGGGACCTATCCCCGTAATCGCTGTGTACGCCTACGCATCCTTTGAGAGGAACGGAATAAAAGTTATTTCTCGTAATAAATTACTTAACGCTTTTGTTTTGTCCCATCTTTTATATGAAAAGCCGAAAAGAAAATTTTGTTATAGCATTACCATTGAAATTTTGTGCAATTAGTGGGCTACCTCGAGAATTGTGGTACGGCACGCAAGCCCCATTATTAAATTCGTGTAATTTTTAATTGTTCATTTATTTACAATAAATTCGTGTAATATAGAATAATTTCACATAGTACAGAACACGTTTACTCACACGAACATGGAGATTACACGCACAGACATCCGACCTGAACAAATGGGAAGAGTAAACTAATCATTAATTTTAAAATTTTGACCAGGTGTCGCTACTAGCACCTATGTCGGCATACATGTTGGAACGTGTCGGCATGATACGAGGTGATATAACAGCTATTTATCCGGTTTTGATATTTCCTTTTACGCCATCATAGGTAAAAGGTCAAATAGAACCATTTGTTGCCTTTTTAAGAAGTTGTTAATATATAGAAAATTTTAAAGGAGATGAGATTTTTATTAACAGCCGTTATTATTATATTACAATGAGCTAATCCTTCCCGAACCATTAGTGGAGCAGTGCTAGAGAAAAAAAAAGAAATCCAGTTTTTAAGGAGTGGTTATCATATTGTTGAGCGGGCAAAATACTGACGTGATCACGTCATCATCTTTTTAGAGAGATTTACCAGAGATTAACTAGAGATTAAGAGGTGTGTATTTTTTCATAGTTACTGAATTTTTAAAACAAAAAGAAATAATCTATATTCTAATTTTCCTTCGTTTGTTTTCAGTCAGTATTAATGAACAGAGAGAGACTTTTCATTTAAAATTTTAGTCATTCCTCATAAAATAATTCAATTGCTCTCTTTGTTTTATATTATTATTTAACTGAAGCTTGAAGTTAATTGATCCTTCTTTTTACACAACAGAACAGTTATGATCAGGATAAACAAAAACATGTATTAATTATCTTGTGGGGAACGTCATGTAGACAGAATAAAGGATACGAAGCCGTCACATTTTTCAACTTTGGGACGCGGTTTGTTTTGAGACAATGCTTAATCGCATCTGAAAACCCCAGTCGTGACCCTCAAGAAAATCAAAACTTGAGTCATTATAATATAAATGAATTAACTAATAAAATTTTTAGATGGGATTGGCAATCTAAATTCTGTTGAAAAAATGAAGAGATTCGTTAAAAATGTGGAGACGGCTGTGGTTACTCTCACGCAGCAAGTCTAGGGACAAAATCTTGTATACAACCCCCTCCTCCTCAACATTGTGTACATGATAATCATGACTATGGAAACCAATCTCATCCTTAGCCTGGCCCGTCATTCGACCCTGTTTCAACATTGGCTGAATATGGGAGCAATAATAGTAATAGTACAACTGGTAGTAGTAGTAATTTATCATAGTAATGCAAGTGGTAGCAGTAGTAGTAATAGTAATAATGACAGGCAAAATAAGAGAAATAGTAAACTTCAAATTTGTTAGAGAAAAAAGTTAGAGCAGAAAAAGTTTCGTAAGTTTCATCTTACGAGCCATGAAATTGCCGTCAGACCTCTGGATAATGAGAGAAACATTGGTAACCCAGAGGCCTAAATTGCAAGTTTAAATGATTTTGAGTTCGAACATGTGTTATCCAAAGCGTGCCCCACACATTATATCCAGCTATACATAAATAGTTGTAACAGTACAAACAAACCTGTGTATATTCCATGAAGAAGAAAAGGCGATTTCTCTGCTCGAACGGTCCTTACCTCAATTGAACGTGTGTAAAAATTCAAATAGGAGATCCTTTTGAGGCATAAAGTATTCTTTCGGTTTCACGTTGCCGACAGCATGAATGGAAAGGAAAGAATGAATAAAACGAATACCGAAATTAAATACTCAAATCACCAGGATTATTCAGAAAAGCGTTTAATACGCATAGAATATCAGAATTTCTATTGTCTCCCCACGGCGATAGTTTGGGGCAAAGTAAAGCTCCACGACACAAAAGATGATCTATATAACTTAAAAAGAAAAGACTCCGATACATGGCAAATTAAAGCAGTTCTCCGCGAGATGGCAGGAGTTAACATTGAAACCAAGGGAGGATAGCAAGATAATTGTCATTGCTCATACCTCTAGTCGTTACGATGGTCTGTTCTGCCTTAGAAATCAAATAGAAGAGCAGCATATTATTCCTACTATACTTACCGAGGGTCACAAAATTTTTAATATTAACATTGGCATTCGTATTTTTTCATTCTTTTTCTTTTTCTCGGTGTAAAATTATCCAAATTACCCAAAACTTTAGACCTTAGTCAAAATCTAAAGGGATATTTTCCATATTTGTTTAATACAGAAGAAAATCAAAATTATGTTGGTCCCTATCCCGCATTTGAGTTTTACGACCCGCAGTCGCGTTCAACTGGAAACAAGAATGGGAAGTCTGGCACAAAGAACGTGCACTAAGTGGCGAGGAGTTTAACCTCGAAAAAGAAATGCCCTCTTTTGTGAGAATGACGTTAGAATTCTAGCAGAAGCGATCATCAAATTTCACGACATTATCGGAGAAAACAAATGGTTTACAATGATTCATTACTTCATCCACCATTGCAAGTCTTACGATGCATACATAGCGTACCTTGTATTTACTTGATAATACTATCTCCGTAATTCCCGCGTTGGGTTTCCATCATTAGACCAAGTATAGTACTAAAGCTATGCAGTGGCTTATGTATGTCGAAGAACAACTAGGAATAGAAATCGAGCATGCTAGGAGGTGGGGAAAAGTGTATTGGTAGGTACAAGGACGATGGATGACACGAAGAAATCAACGCTGCCTTTGACTTCTATGGATGCTTTTTCCACAGTTGTAAGAGGTGTTTCCCTTTTAATGTGACCCCATTTTGCTTGACGATCATTACTCGTACAATACAATGGAAACAAGGTACGAACAAACAATGCTGCGCCGTAAGTATCTGAAAAGTATAGGTATATACTTATACGAAATGTGGTAATTTTCTTGTGATAACAAGGTAAAGACGGATAAGGAAGTACAAAGGTTTATTAAAGAACGTTCTACTAAATTGCCTGATTTCCTTATTCCCAAAATTTGTTACAACGACGACCGCACTGAAGTGTTTCTTTCCTGTCAATTGTACGGCTGACGACGCGTTAAAATATTTAGATATCACAAGTCTATTCCTGGGTGATGATACGTAAACCTATGCTGGTTAATTAATCTAAGCTACATACGGAGCCGGACTTTCCAGATGTGGAAAGCATTCATGGTGTAGCAAAATGCGCTATATTGCCTGCAAGACTTGTATTTTCCGATCTGCCGTACGTTGCAGGAGGGCGATTACTTTTCGGTCTTTGCCGTACATGTATGGAGGAAGAAAACACTAACGATTGAACTCCTAGTGACGCTGAGTGTGCTCTCACAGGGACATTTTGCACGCTAGAGGTAACCTTGCTCTTCAAAAAGGTTACAAAATACTTCATATACACGAAATATGGGAATTGGAACTCATGGGTCCTGAAGAGAGGAATTCAGGTGGTTTGCTCAGAACTTATGCCTTTTCCTTCCTTTAGATGAAGCAGAAAGCCTATGGTTTTCCTGCTTATTGTAAAACGGAAAAAGACAAAGATAGATCGAGCAAAATTATGCCCATGATGGCATACAGTTAAATGATGACAACATTAGGACTAACCCGGGATTGGGGCAATGTGCAAAACTATACCTCAGTTATTATATGATAAATGGGGTTACAACACTGATGTCACATAGTGTATGTAATCGTTAGTGATGAAGTAACGTTTCTTCGGTATTTAACGACGGCACAGTATGAAATTCAAAGTGTGGTCCCAATTAATGATGACCATTTAATTACCACTTACAGACAGTGAAACTGAAAACGTTCCACTAGTTTTCCAATGTGATTCTAGCCGCATTTATTACTTCGTGGGCTAGACTTAAACGGTACAAATTACTGGGGATTGTAGGACGAGACAGAGCAATCTACTGTGACACCGACAGTATCGTTACAGAAAAAAGATGAGGAACCTTTGTTACCGCTTGGAAACAATTTGGGTGATTTCACAGATGAAATTCCAGAAGGCTGGGCGTTTACAGCATTTGTAGGATTAGGCGCAAATATTACGCTATGAGGCTAATTAATGCCCATGGGATGTTTGGTACATACTCAAAATTAGGGGGATTACACTAAATGATAGGACCTCAGATAATTAACTTAGAGTTCTATAAATTATTGCCTGGACAATTAGAGTCGACAGTAATAGAAAACTCAAATAGTATCGTGCGTAGACCAGGGTTCAGCATCTTTACCTGAACAAAGACAAAGACACAGTGAGGAAAACAAAAAACGTAAACGTATTCACGAAGATGACATAACTGATGATAAACCTATACGAAATTCTCCAAGTGTACCTTAAGGTTATAGTCCTGAGAATGAGTCAATGTCAGCTGTATAAATGTCTCTTTTCGTGCTGTGACCCATTTATTTAATTTTTATTTTTAAATGTATTTTTCTTAATTTATTGTTTCTTACAGAAGCTTATAAGTACACTCTGAGTGTGTGATTATTTTAACTTAAGAGCTTAAATATTCTTATAACCCGGTGAGTGTGTGTATATATAAAGCAAATGCTCTTTCGTATGCATTTATTTGAGTACAAGATGTTAAACTTCGAACATCCCTCTAATATTTTATTCGCTGTTGCTTCAAGGGTTGGAAAAACTTATTTTGTAAATCGATTACATAATGAACGTGACCAAATGTTTAGTATAAAATTTAATGATATTGTATGGTGTTATGGGGCAGCAATACCAAAATTAGATGCAACAATACGTTTTGTAGAGGGAATATCCGACATGGGTATTTTGAAATTAAAGAAAATTTATTATTAATACTTTATGATTTAATGTCAGAAACTAATCATGATGTTGCTAATGTATTTATGAAGTATGCACATCATAAAAAGTTGACTGCAATATTTATTATTCAAAATTTACTTCCAAAAAGAAAACGTGCATGTGATATTAGTTTAAATGCACATTATATTACAGTATTTAAAATCATCGTGATAAACTACAAATACAAATTCCAGCTAGACAAATTATGCCCCGACGTAGTAAGGAAATTGTGAATATGTTCGAAGAAGTAACACGTGAGCCTCAGACTTATTTATTATTTCACTTAACAGAAAACAAGTGATGCATTGCGAATACGGACAAATATTTTTCGTAATGACATAAGGTATGTATACGCTAACGTAAAAGACATGCATATAGAATTTTTTTTTACTCTGAGTCAAGATGTTGAAGGTGAAACAACACTACAACACGCTCCGTGCTCTGTGCAAATGCAAGAGTACAAAACGAAAAACAAATTTCACAAAATGCTTCAGGGGATTAAATAGGAACAATTTCTAAAGTAGGTAAAACACAATAAAAGGAAACATTTCTTTAAATTCTCGTCAGAAGCAACGTTTACGTAGACATAAAAAGATCTAACGTGCTTTATCTCAACAGCGTATGGTATTAAAGAAGTTGTTAGTACACAAAGGTGGTGCGCTTCTACCACTAATCTTGGTACCACTTCTTACAGCAGTATTTTAGTCATTAACCGTGTCAGAACTATGTAAAATAATTTTAGTTTCAGAAAATGCTGCACACGAAATTCGACCTAGTCTCAAATCCAAATATTCACATCAGTCACGTTTAGATGAAGAAATGAATAACATTTTAAAAAGTCATGACCCTAGTGTACAACAAAAGTGGAAATTATATCAAGCTTTGCATCGTTACTTAGAGTATACTTCATCTTCAAATAAACCTATTACCCTACCTGTTATTCAAGAAGGAAAAATCATCATCGACCTTCCAACATATAACAAATACTTTCATTTTACCATTTATATCAGACATTTTAAAACCAGCACCAAAAACACTACGTAAAAAAGCATATCTATTATTAAAACTGTTGACAAGTTCTGATAAAATTCAGTGGGAAAAGTTTGGTGTAGTACGTATCTAAGGAAAAACAGTACCAGGTTCAAATATTATAGATTTAGTAAATGACGTTCGTACAAAAAATATTCAAAAAATCCTATATGTATTCATGAATTTAAAAATTTATTAGATCTTAATGCTCCTAAAGATTTTATTGGCATACCTATCAGCACACCAGCATCAAAACTGAATATTAGTAGTAGTAGTAAAAGACAACGTAGTCATAAAGAAAGAAAATCATCTAGTGCTACAGCAGAAGCTAATTTATTTAAACTTTGGAAAGAATATAGTATGTAAAAATGACAAAATATCAAAAATATATTATGATTATTCAAACCCTGATTCTTTACCAAGTATACAAACATTACATCGTAAAACAAAGTTGTCTCAAAAGAAATTAAGAAATGGTTAGCTTCTCAAGATGCTTATACACTACATGCACAAGCTCGTAAAGTTCTTGAACTAAAAAGTATTATAATAGTGCACCAAATGAAAAATTACAAATAGATTTACCAGATATGCACAATATTGCAAAGTATAATAATAATTATAAATATATATTGTTGTATCGATATCTTTCAGGTTATGCATATTGTGTTCTGTTAAAAAGAAAGAAAGGACCTGAAATAGCAAAACCAATAACAAAAATTTTTAAAAATTTCAAGTTACCCCTGTTTAACGTACAAATATATTTAGGCGGTGAATTTTATAATCGCCATGTAAATCAATTGTTTAAAGAATATAAAATTAATCATTATAATGTTCATTCCGAAATTAATTGTGCTTTAGCAGAACATTTTATAAGTAAATCAAAAGAAAGATTGTATCGTTGTTATCGCAAAGAATACTTATCGTTATATTAATGTATTAGATTAAATTGTAAATAACAATAATCATTCATATCATTCAAGTATTAAAATGGCAACTGCACAGGTAAATAATTCCAATGTGAATCAAGTGCGGGAAACATACAGAAATAAAATGAATCAGAAGAATGTAAGTTGTAAATTTAGTTTGGATGATTATGTCCGTGTTAGTAAGTATACACATATATTAGAAAAAGGATATTTCCCTAAATTGTCACAAGAAATATTCATTGTAGATAAATGTATTAAATCAAATCCTGTCACTTATAAATTAAAAGATTGGAATAGTAAAGAAACTAAAGGAATATTTTATGCACAAGAAGTACAAAAAGTAATTATAAATTCAAAGAAAACTTATCTACTTGAAAAAGTTCAAACATAAAAATGGGTGGATGTATATAAAATGGCTGGGATATTCGTCAAGTATGAATTCGTGGATTAGATCAGATTCTATTCAGTCTGCAAGATTAATTCAAACCTTACACACGACTTTTACGTTACTCTTGCTTCAAATGCGAATAGTAAGCCTTTTGATAACAATACCACAGCTTCATTTTGAGTTAAATTAGCACAACCTATTGGTTTAAGCGATGGGGAATGGGGTGTTTGTTGCATTGACACAAATTAATATTCCGTTGAGTTTTTTATAATGCTGAAAATGAATTATAATTACTACTGTTATCGATTATAAAGCTGAACGACATCATGTTCAAATAACACCAGGATATTCTTCTTCTATTGAATCTATTCTACAGTTGATTCATGAATAAGTTCGTATGTTATATTCTTTACAAAATAAATATCAAATTGTTATTAAACATTCTTTAAAATTAGAAGATGAATGTATGATTGGTATTACACCGAGATTACAACATATTTTTGGATTTATTAATGAAAATACACTTGATATTAGAAATGTTGTATACACAAAAGTTAAAAATATTTATTTAATATTAACACATGGAAAATTTCCATGTGTTTTAGAATATAATATTCCCAATACAATTAGTGAGCGTTGATATTGTAAAACAACAAAACAGGACCATTAGTTGGAAAACTAAGTGTATATAATGTACAATACGAATTTATAAAATCTTTTTTTCTTTTTTTCACACTCCGCATTATGTTAAAGTTGAAAAGAAATATTTTGATACGATAGAAGTAAACTTAAAACATGAACATGCGTTAAAACTACCATTTCGTTTTCGAACTTCAAACCTGACACTTCACTTTAAACGAAAATGATTTCTGAAAGTTTTGATGATAGTTTTTACATTACATTAGTTTCAAACGCTAGTGCAAATGCATATCCTACAAATAGTCCAACACATTTTATTAATCAATTAAAAAATAATACCCGTTTATCAGAATCCGATTGGCATGTAGGATTAAGTGAAGTACATATTCCATTAACATGTTATAATGTTACTGAAGGTGAAAATGTTATATGAAACAAATTTAAAAATGCGTATCCTATGAAAAGTAAAATTATTTTTCGATATTATCCATCCATTCATCATTTACTAGAAGAATTAAACGCAATATCAAGTTTTATAAGATTTAGTTTTTCAAATATTGTACATGTTGAATGTCATGAACGTGTAGAATCTGTTACACTGTCACCGACATTAGCTTTACAATTCGGTTTTTCTAAAAAATCATATCTTGTGAAAGAACGTCGCGCATTCAAACTACCATACGTAGATATTAGATATCCACATCTAATTTTTATTTATACAGATACAATATCAATTCTTAGGTGGTATAAAACCACCATTATTACGTATAGCAACAATCTCTGATATTAAATAAGGAAAAGTAGAAACAATTACCTTTGAAGATATTCATTATATGCCACTTGCAAAATCTTGTTTTAACAGTCGAAATACTATTAAAAGATTACGCAAGGCGAGATTTGCCATTTCGATCTGGGACACTGGCCGTAAAGCTACATTTTAAACGCTCTTCTGCGTCTGTTAAATAATAATAATAAAAATGAGATCAAGACGTGTTCCTTATCACCGTGGACGTGGAATACCATATTTTTCAGGACTTGTATATCAAAGAGGATATGGTATAGGCAGTTTTTGTAAAGGGTTATTTCGTTTTGCTTTACCACTTCTTAAACTAGGTGCGAAAACTGTAGGTCATTATGTATTACAAACGGGTACACAGGTTGCGGGTGATGTATTGGAAAATCGTCCATTTAAAGAATCTGTTCGCGCACGTGTAAAAGAAGCTGGTGATAGTTTAAAGACAAAAGTCATTAATAAAGTTGGGCAGTTGCTAACTGGTAGGGGTAAGAGACGGTCACGCAAAAGGAAGGCTCCTGCAATTGTAAAGTTTGCACCACCGACAAAAAGTAAAACATATACCAGTAAACGATATCTTTTCATAATGGCACTCCTAACTTCAGATAGTTCTGAATGTTGTACCAGTGACTTTGATTTCTTTTGTATACCAATGACACAAACAGCTATTGAAGCAACTACTAATGCGGAATATCGTCCTATTTCTACATTAGCCTCAGAAGGACCTATAGAATGTTATTTTTGGGAAAACAAGGGAATTTATTCATCCTGCATATCTATATCTTTATGTACGTACTTGATACCGGTACGTCAAAGTATGTTTTATTTTGTAATTTAAAGTTAATATGTAGGACTACTAATGGATTTGCCTATTTAGGCCTACAACAAAAATGAATTGTAATGTCAATATAATACTGTTTTTTTATTTTTATTAATAAACGATAAAATTACTATTACAATTGCAAAAGGTGGCCATAAACAGTACCAAACCACTTATGGTCACCAACTGGCCATAACTGGTTCTCACTCATATTCCAACCCACTAATGGCCATTGCATTTATTTGTTGTGTTTTGAGGTTCTGGCAGACACGATAGAATTATAAAGGAAATACAGTGAAACCTTCCTTAACGGACACCTCTATAATACGAACATTTTTGTCCCGGCAAAAATACATGTTCTCTTAGGGACAAAACCCTTCCTTTTACGGACACTCTCAGATATGGACACGGACAGTCCTTTTTCCCCCTAAACATTTCAATAACTTCTTCATAACGGATAGGTTCTGCGATATATTACCTAGGTACAGTAGACAGAAAGAACACAAGTGTATCTATCATGAGTCTAAACCTGGCGAACCATCAAACAGAATAGCTTCAAGTTGAACTTGAAATTCTGCTGCAATAAAATGCTCTCTGGTGGAAATCCTAGAAAACCTTCAATAAGCAATAACACTCATGCAGAGTCAGTCGTATGGTAAAAATTCCATGGGAAAGATCTTTCCTAACCTGATAAATTTAGTTCTTTTTCCTCTGGGCCTTGCATCTTTCCCGACAATTTCATAGATAACAAAACAAACATTATTTGTTTTGCAATTACATTTTCAACAAGCAATGTTTCCTCTCTTACTTTTTTGAAAAAAAAAATCTTTTACTTATGGAACAAGTCTGGGTTGGAGTTTTACTGGCTTCCTTTTCCACTTTCTCTAAGAGGATAATTTTTGTTATTGGGGCTGGGTCAATAGACATATGCACCTCCAATAACTTGCCTTTTCATCCATTCCTCCAACGAAGATACCGCGCCAGTACACACACACACACACGCATGTTTGTTCCGCAACCGTACTGAGGATTCTCAGAGGACACTTGCCAATGAGTTTTATTACCCTTGTAGAGGATAAAGCATGCCTTTTTTCGCTAAACAAAAGAGTTTAGCCGTTAGTTGGTTAGTAACGCATCTCTCGAGAGTATTCTGAGAATTTGAAATAAACGGAGTGGAATGGAAAACGCTTTCCTTCCTACTTTTCATGTAGGAAAATATCCGAACATCTTTGATACATTATTCTTCATCAGTTGATAGGCGGTATAGGCGTTATGTGAATTAATGGATTTTTACAGGGTGATAACATGTACTTAAGAAAATTACCATACACGCATTATCTTTTGCAGTTTAGCAAATCCCCAGCAATAATATCATTTAACAGAAATGAATTTCTCCTTCATCCTTCCCACTAATTCAAATACGTACTAAATAGAGTATTTTCATATTGACTTTTACGTATTTACGCTCTTACATAATTTATTTACTGTATATTACTGCATACAATTACCGTTGTGAGAAATTAAATTTCTTTAACCTCTCTGTAACGGACAAAAATTCATGTCCTATTGGTGTCCGTTATTCAGAGGTTTCACTGTATGGAGTTTTTTTCTTACCACGAAATTAAGTTTCTACTTTCTAGACCACCAGATGAATTTTCTACAATTTTTTTAAAAAACTCAAAACTCAACCAATTTCACAAGAAATTGGAGAATTCTGGTGCATCACAACACAAAATGTAACAGCATATCCATATTCATTAGATTTACAATGCCTACTGACTGAATCTGTTGCTTAAGTTCTACTGCTTTTAATAAGCTTTCTTTCGATTGGTTGAAAACAGCATGAAGCTTAATAAAGGACTAATAATATTAAAGTGGCCATAAGGGGTATGGTTGTCATAAACGGTATCCACCTTATTTGTATTTTCATGAAAGTATTTGGATTTGTGTTGAATTCCTTCAATATTTTTGCTGAATACTTTTTTTTCAACAAAAATGAATTATTAACTTTACGTTAAATGAAACAAGGACATGCGTATCGCTCAAGCAGTAGGTTACATATACTACGTATTATCCTTGTGCCCTACTATTCGCTTGTCAGAATCTGGTCACCCTAATACAGTGAAACCTGTCTTCAGCGGAATCGAGCGGGACTCGCAAAAATTTCCGTTAAAGACAGGTTTCCGCTTAATGGAGATAGACCTTTCCGTTAAAAAAATATATATGCTTATAACGGACATAATGAGAAAATATATTGATGTACGCAACTTGTTCAATTACAGTACTTTTTTCTTCTACGATTAATACCCCAAAAAACTTAAAATATGCTGTGCACACTTTCCTTTATTTTTCCCAATAGTCAAGCAGGATTTTTTGCATACATTGCTACTACTTGGCTGCGGTATACTTCAGGACACAGAAAAGCTTTCTCTGGAATTTTGAAAGTCCTCTGAACTCTTTCCTCCTTGTTTTCACGACACGTGATGGAGATATATAACTTCTGCTTTACCTCAATTCCTTTTTTCCAGAACTTTGTTTTGTCAGTTTTCTTCTCATTTTTGTTGGCTGTCGCTAGTTGCTACACAAGCGGAACAGAAGTACGCCTACAAAGAAGACTGGCAGCTGACATGCTACGTAGGACTAGCGAAAAATTGTGGGAGCTGAATATGAGTGGTGATTGACGAAGGTCAACACTGCCCATAAAGATTTAACAAAAGAACGAAGTATTTATCGCAGACAGTATATGTTTACCCTCTCACAGGATGTTTAAAAATTTTCTAAACGATGTAGTCTGAAACTCAGAATTTTCCGTTAAAGGTTTATTTTGCTTTCCGTTGTCCGCAAGCACAGTTTCCGCTTAATGAAGGGACTTTTACATGTCTTTTACTCCAAAATCCATGGGACCATGAAATATTTCCCTTTAAGACAGTTTTCCGTTTAATAAAGGGTCCGTTGAAGGTATGTTTTACTGTATAACAGATTGTTTAGTATTACGGCAATTGAAAAACTACAAATTACATATTATATTAAGTGTGATTACCTGTGTGCATATGCAATAAAAATACATGCACTATGCATAAATTCGAGACTTTTGATAACTTCGTATATCGGCAGACATGTTTGGAAATTGTATTCATTGTAGAACACAGACTATTTTCAAAAGAACATAATATAACCGCACAATAGTAAAATTATTTCTTTGAAATATTTTCTGTTATACCATAAACCAACAAACCATAAAACCTTCCTGGAGGATTTCTCGGTACTGGGAACCTGTCATAATATAACGAATAAGAAAAAGGAACTAGAATAATTGGATGGTATTCAGCCAGACTAGACCAGGTATCATTTTTTGTGAAATTGAGTTACTCATACAAAAGTACAGATAATGATGTGAATTTTTATCTGGCAAAGTAGACCAGCTAGTGAATTATATCAAATTGTATCTACCTGTCCTTTGGTATGAGTAACTCAATTTCGCAAAAATTGATACTTGGTCTAGTCTTGCTGGATACCATCCAATTCATATCATTTCTTTTCGATAGAAAAACAAAATGGAACATAGATATAATCATATTTGTACTTCCATGAAAATCGATTATTATGAACCCTGTAAAAACTATAAAATACATACCGCTATTTGATGGATGAAGATGAAATTTTCAGTTCAAGTTAAACATAAAATAGGACACATAAATACACTTTATTATTCAGCTAGCTTGCAGTATTGCTACGTAATAAGTAAAAAAAATCGCGAGAAGGAACACTTTTTAAGGAAATTTTCTTTTAGACAACCTTCAATTATTTTTCCTTCTTACATGAAATGTCACTCTCATTACGAAAACTAAAAAACCCTACACTCTTGCAAATCGATCGACGTATAACATGTTCCAGTGTTGCACTAACGGTTGGATCTACGGGCATTTATAGAGATCACATTGATGACTGTAAAAATACTCGGGTGCTAAAGGGTTAAGGGCCACAGAATCCAGGCAGTTATATGTCGACCAACACTTTTTTTTTCATTCTAAGGACAATAAGGAGCATTGCTAATATAGTGGTGAAAATATCTCAAGGAGGAATTACAACCCTTTGGCCCTTGCTTTAATATATTTCATTTTTTCAATTTGTTTTTCTATATAGTTTATTAATGTTAACTTTATGATATTAATAGGTACATAAGACTTTTAAAAATAATTCTACTTTTAATTTATTTTTCTAAAGCGGTTAAAGAAGAAACTTTGACTCTGTGGAACAAATTAAAACAAATCGAGCAGAAATGAGTTAAACTACTTTCTTACATTAACCAATGATTTCAAGGATGGTGTGGGGTAGAGACCTGCACGGGCCGCATTTTTCGGTCCGAGCCCAATCCAGCCCGAACGTGCCTAGGCCAGACGCAGCCCGGGCCCAAAAAGTTTTGGAGATTTTCGGCCCGAGCCCGGCCCGGTGTAAAGACCTAGTGCGTACGTCATTTAAATTTTGATATGCAAATGATGTATCAGAATTTTTGCCTATCAAAATGGAAATTTTATGTAAATCCTTGATCACTTGTATATTATATCAAGTAATTTGAATATTTATGTCATGCTAATTTAAGGTTAAAAGACAATATTACTCAGATTATCTGCATAGAATATATATTTTATTTCATGGGAAATGGATGGAAGAGTTTCAAACACTACGTTTTTTTTTTCTGGAGACGTTTCAAAATTTTCAACTAACAGTTCACCGAACTCGTAGCCTCCAGCGAAACACTCAAGTACTGCAGCAGAGATAGTACAACTGTTTCCAGCTAACTACAATTTTCGAGACCAGAGATTGGACTATTCTAATATAGTTGTGTAGTGAACTATTATTGTATGTCCATGACTAGTGGATGAGAGACGGGTTTGCTACTCTCAAACCTACCGCCGTGCAGACGTGAACAGTTCTTTTGTATCCAAGTCGCACATTGGTGCTGCTTTTTGGAAACAATACTGTGTCAAAAACGAAGTTGAGGACGTATTCTAGCACCTTACCCGCCTCCCTCGCCACCGCTGAGGACGAACCTACCGCCAGCTACAGGCGTAGGAATATGATTTTAAAAATGTGAGTTGGCTTTAGGAAAATTTGAATGTATTTAAAATTTAAAGGTTCTTGGATGCAACCGAATACAAATTATGTTTATTTATTACGGTATGTCCCACCTCCGAAAGTATAACGTACGCTTATAGTACGCTTGTTAAGTACTATTTGCAGGCAGTATCTTGAACCCGTTGAGCAGCTTCCGTCTGCAACAATGGATGACAGCATCAGCCGCCGATGCACTAGGAAGACAAAAATGTCAGTTACCCCCACACATGGTAATGACAGTTGTATATTATAGTCCATTTATCACGTAAATTGTGTATTGTTGTTAATGTAATGTTTAAGTTTTCTAAACACATGTTAAATAAGCAGGGGTGAGTGTAAATAGGTTAAATTTTATATTGTGTTTACACCTCTCGCTAGACATTGTTTGTTTACAGATGGCACTACCTGTCACGTGAGTGCTCGATGGAATGGGGGAATGTGTATTTTTTGTAATATGTTTTATTCTCTTTATGTTTTTGATGTCTTCCAGTGTATTGCATTTGTGGTGTTACGTATCATTTTGTTTGTTAAAGTTCAAAGTATTAGGAGAACTAACTAAAACTCACCAAAGTGTTAATATAAACATTATATCCTTGTATAAAGTGGTGACCTACTTAGGAAAACTAAAATTACCGTAAGTCAGGGAACCGTTGGCCCATAAGGCAGACAATAGACAAAAAGTGAGTCTATCTTTTTGTAGTTCCTGCGAGCCTAATATCTACGGTTGACAGAGAGGTCACGTGGCACTTCGAGTCAGGCACTTCGCGTCGTAAGTTGGAGCTAACCGTGTCGCTCCATGTATTAGTGGATAAAACTACTCGATAATATGTACCTACATAGAACAAGAGGGGAAATATCAGTTATATATGATCCCATCGGGAGTGTGATTTTATTAATCAACTTTTGTTTCCTACATCACCGTGAGGTAGTTAGGGGTGTTATTAAGCACCACATTCAGCTATCAAGTTGAAGAGATACTCTGTCGGTGAAGTTTACTAATGTGTGCTAGTGGACAAATTGTGTGGCACAGATATACCATGGACACACGTTCTGCAAGTTTCCATCACTCCCGGGAACATTATCATAAGCCTTGAAGAGATGCTATACCATATTTCGTATGAACAATTTTTTTATTTAACCTGTGCAACGTGAGTCACACGCCATGAACAGTTTTTTTTAACCAGTACATTTTGAATAGTGGGACTTTTGCACCACGCAATCAAGGAGTCAGTAAAGTGTGACGCGCCAATGTCACCTTTACTGTGAAAACTACTCCAATTACTCTCCGCATATTAAGAGAGATAGTATAATCAGGAGAACTACGGAGCCGGCGTGATTTTCGAGACCGAGCTTCCAGAAACCGTCCTGATTGGGAAGAGGGACGTCATGCATGTATGGAAGAGTGCATGCGGACAGGAGACAACACTCCATGATGAAGACCCTGAATCATCTAGGACATTTCATATGAGGACCACTTCAATATAACACGCGTGGACTTGAACTGTTTAATACTAATACAGTAGCTACTGCGTAAGAATTAAAATCATTTCATTTTTTTTATTGTGCAGTGTTCCAGTGGAGAAATGTGTAAAGTTTATTTTATCACGAAGTTATATTAAAATTAATCAAAATTCACATCTCTTCAGCTTTGTTATGGATTCCTTGCTGGTAACCTCAATGGTCACATGCCGAGTGGTGAGTACCAAAAACATAACAAATGCCTTGTAATTTCTGTTTTTTCAGGTGGACGTTGTTCGGCGTTTTCAGGGTAACTTTACTGCGAACAGTATTCCTTGGTAATGTGTATTCTGCTGGTGTAACTAGACTCAGTCTCATGTTACATGAGCCACTACTAACTTTGTAGTTCATGAGTCGTTTCGAGAACAAATGATCAAGGTAGGCCACAAGAACTATCAGACCTGTGTAGATCTCAAAATCGGAACTTTCTTTAGACTGATAACTGTAGCATAGATCTACATAGGAACAGTTTGAATTTTTCTATCAACTAAAATTGTGATTAAATTAGAGTCTCAAATATTGTCCTTTTTTTTTAGATGTTTAGTAGATGTTTAATCAGTGCGAAGCCACAAAGTATCTCAGAGCTGCTCGCGTTAGTAAACGAAGTTCAATTGACGCACAGGGAGAACGGTAATCACCAGCAGCGACGCAATATAAACATAATTGAAGTAAACAATGAATCAGCAGCGGAACTTCAAACGAAATTCGAGACGTAACAGAGCACAGCAGGGGCCGTATACTAGAAATACTAAGGGCAGGCTAGAACGGTCAAACGAGAACACCGAGCCTAGTAATAATCCTCGTAATGAATCCCGACAGAATCGGTTCAGAGGCAGTGGAACTAGTTCGTATAGAGGTACTAGAGGTAGCAACAGAGACAGTAGGAATAGGCCTAACCACCAGACGAGACACCGTAGCGATGAACAAATACAGGTTCTCGAAGTGTACGATGCACGAGACGAGACTCGGGCAAGTACTTCGAGACAAGTACAGTCCGACAACAATGGGCGTGTCCCGAATGCATCTCGTAACTGAGGACATTCGGCACACATTTGGAATCCCATTAGCGTGGAATCTCAGGATAGCGATTACACCACAATGAGGTCGAAAGTGAATGTGTGCTGGAAATTTCGAGTAATGAAACAGATGAAAATGAGACATTGGTCAAGGAAGTAGATGTAAATGCTAGTGACAGTTGTAATCAGTGCCAGGAAATTATTGAGAAACAACACTTTAAGGAAAATTTAGCCAATTTTGGTGCAAGTAGTGAGAAATTAGAATTAAGATTAAGAAATGGAAATGTAATAGTGTTGAATCGAACTGAGTATGATCAAGCGAATGCAATTTTTTATAATTTACCAGATGCTAGCGATGACCTAGTTGTTAGAAATAACGTGATAACTTTACCGGAAATTGAAGTTATCGTGTTCGCTCAACCGGTACTTGGTTTGTTGGACTCAGGATCGAGTATCAACGCCATCAGTAGTGAAATGTGGCAAACGGTACAGAATAGTAACCCTAGACCTGCGTTCCTTAGAACGAATAACATAAAGGTAACTTCAACATTCGGAAGTAAAGTTGCTAAGATTCTTGGTCAAATTTTATTGCAAGTAACGATCAACGGAAAACAGTTTGAAACTGTGTCACTAGTAGTGCAAGGATTGAATAGAAAGTTCATTCTTGGTTCTCAGTTCTTTGCTGAGACTGACGCTGTGTTAGACTATGGGAGAGGGGTGTTCAGCTTGAAGAAGCCAGTAGAAGTAGATGTGAGTTTCAAAGACGTCGAAATATCAAATGAAGATCTAGTGCTAAGACATATTGAGGAGATTTTTAGTTTTGACGATCCCGAAGGCGGAGATCAACATAACGGTTATTCACTTGTAAGAGGTAGACAAGTTGGCACTCCTGAGATGGGTACAGTGTTAGGGAAGAATAGGCTAGTTGAGAGCAACCCACCTGTAAAGTCGAAGTTGGCCAGAACCGTGTTTTCCCCAGAAGAGTGGAAAAGTATGCAAACACGCGCGACGGAGCGTGATATTAAAGAGCACGTAGATGGCTACACTGATCTCACTGATTTTCAGAGCCGAACTTACCTCCCTCCTCATACGACATAAACAGCTGTTTGATGAGAAACCGGATGCATTAAAGGTTATGAGCATGAGATACATCTAACCGACACAAGACCAATTCGTGCGAAAATATTCCCGTTTGCTCATTGTTACCAGAATCAGGTCCGGAATGAGATTAATCGTTTGCTAGCATGGGGAATCGTGAAAAAGGCTGCCACGCCATATAGCAATTTACTAGTAGTTGTACCGAAGAAGAATGGGAAGATACGCCTATGTATCGATGGTCGCCCCCTTTCACGGATCTCTTGTGGAGAAACAGACCAACCAATCCCCGCCATTGATGTTCTGCAAGAGTTGAGCGACAAAAATATTTTCTCAGTTTTCGATGCAGTAGATTTTTTCTTTCAAGTACGTGTAAAAGAGGAATTTCAGAAGTATCTTGGATTTGTGCACGAAGGCATTTCGTATTGCTTTGTCAAATTACCATTTGGTACGAAGACGTCGCTGTCTTCCTGTATAAGGGCACTTGATTTGGTACTAGGAGATGATGTAAAGAGCTTTTGTCACACGTACGTCGACGACCTAGCGGTAGGCTCGTACAATTTTAAACACCATTTAGACCATCTAGACCAAGTTTTCACTAGGCTAGAAACTGGCGGAATAACGCTAAGATTGAAGAAATGTGTTTTTGCACGCACACATGTCAAACTTTTAGGTTTTGAATTGTCTGCTGAAGGAATCAGAAAAGACAGGGAAAAGATAGAGAAAGTAGTAAACTTTAGACCTCCAAAGACGGTGAAGGAAGTTGGACAGTTGATAGGTTTCCTCCAACATTATCGCCCCTTCAGTAATCGTTATTCTGAGGTACTTATTCCACTGTTTGATCTTCTAAAGAAGAACACTAAGTTTAAATGGGAAAAAGTGCATGATAATGCCTTAGACAAAATAAAGGAGATTTTCCAAGAAGAAATCGTTCTAAAGAAGCCACTTCCAGATAAGGAGTTCATTTTAGAAGTGGATGCAAGTGATAGGAGCTGTAATAGTATCCTATATCAGATAGACGACAATGGTGAAGACAGGATCATTGGGATGTCTTCAAAAGTTTTCAATAGTGCCCAGAGGGCTTATTCTGTAACAGAGAAGGAACTTTTGAGTTTAGTAGAGGGGGCCGCTAAATTCAAAAATTACTTAATAGGAAGGAAATTTAAAGTACGCAGTGATCACTTATCACTGAAATTCATTTTGTATTGTCGACTGACAAATCAACGTATTACACGTTAGGCCTTAGGGCTCGCGAATTTAATTTTTTCATTTGAATTTGTTGGCTCACGCGACAATAAAGCGGATTTTCATTCACACTACCCAGCTCAGACTAGTAACGTGACAAATTTTGATAGTAAGCCTGTGTTACGCGAGACATTAATGTCGTTACTAGAAGAAGTTCCATGTGAACTCCGGAAGTTAACTCCAGTGTTGCAAGAACTGCAATCCTCAGATCCCTTTTACGGTCCTCTGAAGAAGGCGACACAGAGTGCAGAAACTTCAAAAAAGATCAAGTCAACATCATGAGTATATTTTGTTTAGTGGTAAGTTATGTAAGAAAGATAAGGATGGTGTAAAGATTTGTATCCCAGAAGTTTTGGTTCGACCACTTCTGCAGTACCACCACGATGAAAGTGGGCACCTATCCGCTTCGAAGCTGACACCACAGCTTGCCGAAACATACACTTGGCCCAAAATGAGAGAACAGATAAGAAAATACTGCGGGTCCTGTGTCATCTGTCAGAAAGCTACTGCGCCACACACCTACAAGTGTGGGCCACTAAACTCAATTATTCCTGAGAAGCCTGGTGTGTTCATTGCAGCTGATTTCTGTGGACCACTAGTGCAAGGCATTGGTGGTGTCCAATACATCCTTGTGTTGACGTTTTCTCTGAATTAGTTGGTCTTTTTGCATGTCGTCGAGCAACCACTCACACGGCCTTACAGAAGTTAAAACAGTTTCTCAAACTGTGTCCGCAGGCTGAAATTATATTGACGGACCATGGTTCTCAGTTCTGTAGTAATCAGTGGAAGAGAGAGATCCAGGCCTTAGGACTGAAGCATTACATGTCTACTGCCTACTACCCTCAAGCAGAACCTGCAGAGACAGTAGTGAAGAGTACAACCAGGCTGTTGAGAAAGTATTGCCATAACAATCAACGTTATTGCCCAAGACACTTAAGCAAAGTGGAGGGATGCTTAAATAGTGCTAAGCATCTTAGTACTGGGTTTTCAGCTTATGAGCTGCATCTGGGAGTTTCGTCCACTGCTGACATTGCCAGAATATTTGAGATACCCGAAGTTGAACGGCCAGTTGATAAGGATTACTTCGTAGAAGTAGCACGCAAGAATCTAAAGAAGAATGCAGCAGCAAGCAAGAAATACTTCGATTCAAATCATACTTTAGTAAAATATGATGTAGGGCAATTAGTGCTAGCACGTGTATTCCCGAAATCTCAAAAAAGATACTACTAATGTATTCTGGGCCTTGGTTAATTCTCTCTAAAACTGACAAAAATGTGTATGTTCTCGCTAACCCACAGACTAAAGTGGCAGTGATGAAAAGAAATGCTTACTTGCTTAAGCGTTACCGAGAAAGAGAACCTGAAAGTCAGGGGAAAATTCCAGCAACTGAAGAAGAGAACGCTGAAACAACGAGGAAGAACTGAGCTCTTCGTTTTATATTCGTGTAGATATTTATATACGTGTAACATTAATAGCTATTACCATTTGAGTAGGTATTATTCTAGGATATTATTATTGGAACAAGTTTCTTTAACATTTTTATCATGTATTGTTTAGTATTGTTTTTGTTAGAAATATCTTCAATTACGTCCGCACTTATTGTAATATACTGTTAAGTAATGAAGTATTTCGATAAGTTTTGATAGCTAAGTATCTTTTACTCTCAAAACATATCGAAAGGGGGGAATTTGTAAACACCTAGTGCGTACGTCATTTAAATTTTGATATGCAAATGATGTATCAGAATTTTTGCCTATCAAAATGGAAATTTTATGTATATCCTTGATCACTTGTATATTATATCAAGTAATTTGAATATTTATGTCATGCTAATTTAAGGTTAAAGACAACATTACTCAGATTATCTGCATAGAATATATATTTTATTTCATGGGAAATGGATGGAAGAGTTTCAAACACTACGTTTTTTTTTTCTGGAGACGTTTCAAAATTTTCAACTAACAGTTCACCGAACTCGTAGCCTCCAGCGAAACACTCAAGTAATGCAGCAGAGATAGTACAACTGTTTCCAGCTAACTACAATTTTCGAGACCAGAGATTGGACTATTCTAATATAGTTGTGTAGTGAACTATTATTGTATGTCCATGACTAGTGGATGAGAGACGGGTTTGTTACTCTCAAACCTACCGCCGTGCAGACGTGAACAGTTCTTTTGTATCCAAGTCGCACATTGGTGCTGCTTTTTGGAAACAATACTGTGTCAAAAACGAAGTTGAGGACGTATTCTAGCACCTTACCCGCCTCCCTCGCCACCGCTGAGGACGAACCTACCGCCAGCTACAGGCGTAGGAATATGATTTTAAAAATGTGAGTTGGCTTTAGGAAAATTTGAATGTATTAAAATTTAAAGGTTCTTCGATGCAACCGAATACAAATTATGTGTATTTATTACGGTATGTCCCACCTCCGAAAGTATAACGTACGCTTATAGTACGCTTGTTAAGTACTATTTGCAGGCAGTATCTTGAACCCGTTGAGCAGCTTCCGTCTGCAACAATGGATGACAGCATCAGCCGCCGATGCACTAGGAAGACAAAAATGTCAGTTACCCCCACACATGGTAATGACAGTTGTATATTATAGTCCATTTATCACGTAAATTGTGTATTGTTGTTAATGTAATGTTTAATTTTTCTAAACACATGTTAAATAAGCAGGGGTGAGTGTAAATAGGTTAAATTTTGTATTGTGTTTACACCTCTCGCTAGACATTGTTTGTTTACAGATGGCACTACCTGTCACGTGAGTGCTCGATGGAATGGGGGAATGTGTATTTTTTGTAATATGTTTTATTCTCTTTATGTTTTTGATGTCTTCCAGTGTATTGCATTTGTGGTGTTACGTATCATTTTGTTTGTTAAAGTTCAAAGTATTAGGAGAACTAACTAAAACTCACCAAAGTGTTAATATAAACATTATATCCTTGTATAAAGTGGTGACCTACTTAGGAAAACTAAAATTACCGTAAGTCAGGGAACCGTTGGCCCATAAGGCAGACAATAGACAAAAAGTGAGTCTATCTTTTTGTAGTTCCTGCGAGCCTAATATCTACGGTTGACAGAGAGGTCACGTGGCACTTCGAGTCAGGCACTTCGCGTCGTAAGTTGGAGCTAACCGTGTCGCTCCATGTATTAGTGGATAAAACTACTCGATAATATGTATGATCTGTCAGGAAAGTAAATGTACACCTATTTTTCGAGTCTGGCATTCCTGCGCTCCATCCGTGGAGAGTATGAGAATTAAATCAATCAAATGTTTACTAAGGGGCAAAAAGAAAAGCTTAATCTGAATAAGACATTCCAGAGGGGCACAAGCTGTGAATACGAATAGTGCATTGTGTAAATAAAGGACGACACCGAAAGAGAAAGCCAGAAACAGCTGTTAAACTTACAAAAAAAGAGTAAAAATTGTCGAAGTGGGAACATAAAACACAAATACAACAAATACGCCGACAACTAAACGGTCACTATGCCATGATCTTGGTGTAGTGGTTAAGGTGCTGGCTTACAAATGCAAAGGACGCAAGTTCGAATCTTAAGCGAGGACATTTTAAAAATTTTTGTTAATAATACATACAACTCATGAGAGATGGTAAAAGAGGTCGTATTTAGTTTTTCTTAGCAATTATTATTGGTAATGATTAGTACTGATAATACTTTTTGTCTTTGCGTATTGCTTTTGTTCTTGTCTTCATTTCGAAAGAGAAGAATATCCGAACAAATGCCACAAAAATTCCTCATATTTTGAATGTAAACGCCATTTGCAATTAGTGAAGAATAAAAATTGAACGTTCCGAAGTAGCTGCAAAAAGTAAAAGAAAAAACATGGAAGTCCACCATACTCATGGTTACTAAAAATACAATTTCTACATGCCTTACACCTCCCGACCACGTTTCTACGTTAGCAAGTAAGAGGCTTGTGTTTAGGTTAGGCTCGTCAATACGTTTTGCAAAGGGGCCCGGTTTACCTCTGACGCACCACAGGTGCGAGAAGGGAGAAAAACACTTTTTCTCTCTCCCTCTGTGTGTCTATTTATCTATCTATTTGTATATATATAACGCTTTGTGAATGCCATAACCACCCTAATTTTCAGCGGATTGAGACGGAACTTGGCACAAACATTAATTGTTGAAATATCTTGATGAGTTCGTTAACCAGAATAATCAGATGAAAATGTTCAAAATGGTGGCCCTTCAAACTCTTAAAAAGTTCCAAGGGAACCAAATTTCGCCCATAAATAGGTATTCAGAAAGTTTGAATAAATTTTCCTCTTTTACTGAAATATTTGTGTGCAGAAACTTATTGAAATATTGGACCCGATTAATCGCCTAAAGAAGGTTCACGCCCTTTCGCTACGGTCAGGGTTTTTTTTTTTTTTTTGCAGGAGGGGGTTATCTTCCTATTGGAACAAGATGATTGTTACTGATGATATGAAATTACACATTGAAAGTGAAGTAACTTGTGTAACGTGTTATTTGACAGAATAATATAATAAATGTGCATTCCTCTAACACAGAGAACTCATGTATTTCGAGTTCGGGAGCCTGAATGGCGAGGAGTGTTATTTGGTTTGCTTTTTAGTAACACATTGCATTGCAAATAAAGGTAGGCAACATTAGTGGTAAGTAAAACAACAACAATAATAATAATAGTAATAATAATAATAATAATAATAATAATAATAATAATAATAATAATAATAATAGGTGTTGTTTGTGGCAAGGCAATATCTTCCTCAGTTCTTCTTCAAACGAATTGATTGTAACGCCATATCTCCCTTACAAACAAAATATTAGCAATTTATATCGAGAGAACGGGAAACTGTAGAGCGATGGGAGCAACGTTGGACAGTATGCACTCATAGTACTCAGAAAAGTAAGCGATTTCAATGCAAAATGAACGAAGAGTCATTGTCATGGGTACTCATGGGGCCACGGCAGAGCCCTCTTTAGGCAAAATGTCGATAGCTTATATCGAGAAAACAGGAGGTGATACTGGGATGGGACCAACGTTGGACACCGTGGACCCATAAGGCTCATCGAAAAAATTAGGGAGGCGGGCGCCAGCCAGCCTTACTTATTTCCACATAATAATATAAAATTATATTGTCGAAATACACACACGAGTTAGCTACTAATATTTCATATTATTATTATTATTATTATTATTATTATTATTATTATTATTATTATTATTATTATGTTATTATTATTATTATTATTATTATTATTATTATTATTATTATTATTATTATTATCTACAGCGTCTTTTCATTACGTGAGCATGTTTGACATGAAACCAAAGAGAAAATCCATCTTGTAGCGAAAAGAAACAATACTTTCTCTCAAATGGATAAAATATCAAGCCGAGATTGATTCGAACTCCCATGGACGGCGCGAAAAGCCAGTGCTTTGTCCACTACTTTTTTAACTGACTCACCGAACGCGTTTCAGTAACTTACTTATTGCTAATTTTACTTGCTTCACTCGTTTAACTTGCTTTTTCTAATAACTTATAACGACAGGGACACGCACACAGAAACATCGAGAACAGTTAAAAATCATAGATGCTCTCCCGCCGAGAATCGAACCCGAGACTCCATACACCCAAGGCTCACGTGCTAGCCTCTAGACCAGCGGCGATGGCAACGCTCACTTCCTGTGTCGTTAGGGATTACGACCACTGTATTGCCAGCTACCACTTCTGTGGGTTGTATACTATGATCACATGTTTCTTCTTTGCTGGAAGAGTAAAACCTACATTATATGTAATACATGAGGTATTTAGACCTACATGCTCTTCATATAATGTAATAAAAGGGTCATGGTGTCGGATTTTAATACATGACGTATTGCAGTATACAACATGCTTTGCATTACTTGTTTGTTTGTAGACAGCTACTAGCTTAGTGTTCTGAAAGGTTGTGTATAAACTAGGGATAGCCCGTTCCGGAATTATTAGTTTTCGGACTCCCGAAAGTAAAGCCGGACAAATTCCGGAATTCGGAAAATTCCAATTTTGTAATAATTTCGGAATTCGGAAAAATCCGGAATTTAGAAATTTCTGATTTCGTTAACATTCCGGAATTCGGAAAATCCGGATTTTTTCGAAAGTCGGAGTTTTTCTCAATTCCGGAATTTTCTAAATTCCAGATTCTTTCCGAGTTCCGAAATTCTTCTGAATTCCGGAGTATAACTGAATTCCATAATTTTGCGTAATCCGGAAAGTGAAAGTTCCGCTTCCGAAAAATGAATTTATTTTTGTTAATATGAATCGTGGCGGAAATAAGTCTTTGACCAGGTAATGGCGACTGCATTGAAAGAAATGGGGAGTATGAGAATTCAATATGTCATATTTGTAGTTTCGTGTGGAGAAAGAACGAACTTGTGAACCAGTGGTTTAAGAAAAACTCAAGTTATTAATATAAACTTTGCCGACTTCATAAAAGAAATACGAAAGACATTTTGAATCGAAAAATATAACATACAAGTTTGCAAGCGGAGACAAAGAAACCTAACGTAACCAGACTAAAGACGGATCGTTTACCGCGTAGCGATCGCGGTTCAGTGGTCAAGGTGCTTCTACGAATGCACGTTGCAATTTTTTTTCTTACTTTAGAATTTTTGATGGCGATTGATCAGCGATAACATACGTTTTATTATATTCAGATATTTGAATACTCGGATGTTTCAATACTTGAACTATCAAATCTTCAGGAATAATAATAGTAATAATAATAATTATTATTATCTCGTAGAAGATTAAAAGCTAGAAGCTAAATTATCGCTCAGGTCATACCATTACAAGGAGAAACGTGACATTTGGAAAGAATATTTCGGTTTGGTTTAATGTTGCTCACGAGAAGAGGAGTTTCTCATCTCGTTTCTAAAACAAATAAAATAACATGAGAATTAACATTTTACATTCGAGACGGGTCAGGGCTAAATCAAAATTTTCGTCTCTCTTTGGAGATGAGAATCGAGATGAGACGAAAAGTATCGTAAACATTTCCCGTCTTGTCTCGATTCTCGAAATAGTGTATGTCCATTCTTTAAGTAACAATTGCTCTGTGGACTGAATCTCATAGGCTATTTCGTTACATTGTATTTCAGAGCTCATTGAATTATGCTCTGTGTAGGTATTTTTGTAGCAAAGCTTTTATATTTACCTCTGCATATTCTAAAAATTAGTTTATTATATGCCTTACTGTCGCGTGATATTCAGTTATATTTATTACAGTTATTTTCCTCAAAACATAAAATACTTTCTACATGAAACTTCAATAAAAGGTTCTAGTTTAAAATGTTGGTAGTTGCAGAGGTGTCTTAAAGGTACGGAACCCTTTCCCCGAAATCTCTACTTTTAAGTAAGTTTTGCCAAATTTCAGGGCAAGTTTAAAACTATTATTATTATTATTATTATTATTATTATTATTATTATTATTATTATTATTATTATTATTATTATTATTATTATTATTATTATTATTATTATATCAACTCCATGTATAATCTTTAAAAGATATACGGTTTGTATCTGAATAGTAAAAGCTAATTGACTGTCGATCTCGGTCGTCTGGAAGTCCTCAGGAGGCAAGGACATCGGTCACGTTCTGGGTTTGAGTTCCTAAGGGGCAAGTATTCGGGCTCGAGCAAAAAATTGTTAAAAGTTATAGGCTTCATCCAAACATATTCAAAACAGCTGGGACCGGGTTTGGGCTTCTCAATGGCTCGAGCTGCTCGGCTTACAGCTCATTCAATATCGAACCGAATCGAGAAGTGAGCCGAGCCAACAGCTCACCACACCGAGCCGATTTGAGCCATCGGCTTAGTTGAGCTGAGTCGAAACGTGCTGATGAACTAGTTTCAACTTAGCTGGCTCGAACCGGTTCACATGAGCTGAGTAGGTGACCCATCCCAACCGAGAAAGCTCGAGCCATCGGCTCAATTGAGCTGAGTCGATGGCTTGTTCCAACTAAGCCGGCTCGGGTCATCGGCTCATCCCAACCGAGCCGACTCGAGCTGTTCGCTCAGTTGATACGAGCCGAGCCGGTTGATATCACTACCCGAGTTGGTCTTCTGCTTGGGCTCAAGAATTCGACCGTGCAGATCTCAGCCTTGATTTTAAGAATTACAGTATATACTTATATTGGTGATTACGACATTTGAGGCTGTCTCGTAATAATAATAATAATAATAATAAACTCTTGTCTTCTCGTTATCTAGACGAGACGAGATACACTAAAATTGCCCCACGAGATGCACTAAAATTACGAGATGAGACGCACCTCTGTCGTGAGCAACACTAAAAGTATTCCACATTACTGCTTACATTTCTCATGGCTTTTGCTTTCCAGTCTGATCAGGCCAATATTTCAAAACGAGTTAAAACGAGATGAACGAGCGAGCGAGCCATTATCAAACTCAACTCAACTCGAAACTCGACCTCGAAAACAGCGACTTGGCTCGGAACTCAATTCAAGAAAATTCCCTTTGACTCGACTCAAATTGTACTCGAGTTGAATTGAATTTTGGCTCGACTTGTGCTCATCCCTATTCGTGTTTGTATTTTATGTTTCCACTTCAACAATGTCTACTCTTTTTTCTCCATTTACCTGCTGTTTCTGGATTTCTCTTTCGGTGTCGTCCTTTATTTACACCGTGCACTATTCTTATTCCCAGCTTGTGACCCGCTTCAATGTCTTATTCAGTTTAGGCTTTTCTTCTTACATTGACTTCACATGTGATTGATTTAATTCTCACTTTCCGCGCACGACCGATGAAAATGTTTTATTATTATTATTATTATTATTATTATTATTATTATTATTATTATTATTATTATTATTATTATTATTATTATTATTATTATTATTATTATACTATTGAACTTGCACGGCGAAATTACTGTATAATACGATATCATTTCTGTAATTTTACTCCATTGTATGTTATTTAGTTTATTAATGGGCACTAAATTGTCTCCAGATCAACGAATAAATTAACTACGGCATGCACTTTGGTGGAAATATAATTGCAATAAGATTATTGGTTCGTTCCAAACATGTTCATGTAATGATATTTCCACCAAAGTGCGTGCCGTAGTTAATTTATTCGTTGATCTAGAGACAATTTAGTGCCCATTAATAAATTAAATAACATACAATGGAATAAAATTACTGAAATGATATCGTATTATACAGTAATTTCGCCGTGCAAGTTCAATAGTATAATAATAATAATAATAATAATAATAATAATAATAATAATAATAATAATAATAATAATAATAATAATAAAACATTTTCATCGGTCGTGCGCGGAAAGTGAGAATTAAATCAATTACATGTCAAGTCAATGTAAGGAGAAAAGCCTAAACTGAATAAGACATTGAAGCGGGTCACAAGCTGGGAATAAGAATAGTGCATGGTGTTAATAAAGGACGACACCGACAGAGAAATCCAGAAACAATAGGTAAACGAAGAAAAAAAAGAGTAGAAATTGTTGAAGTGGAAACAAAATACAAATACGAATAGGGATGAGCAGGAGTCGAGCAAAAATTCGACTCGACTCGAGTTCAATCCGAGTCGAGTCAAAGGTATTTTTCTTGTAGTACTTAAAATTATACTGTAGTTCTTAAAATTAAGGCTGAGACCTGCACGGTCGAATTCTTGAGCCCAAGCAGAAGACCAACTCGGGTAGTGATATCAACCGGCTCGGCTCGTATCAACTGAGAGAAGTTGTTGTATTACTATACATCTGCTTCCGCCCCTGTCAAATCTGGTCGATCTCGTTGACGCGACATATTTGCTTTTTTATACCCCTTTCTTCGTTTACTGAACAAAACAGTAACTATTCTGAAATATACTACTGCGCATGCCTCGTAGATAAATATTTCTGATGCCAATAGTTTCCGTTTTGTCCAAGGAATGTTCTTTTTCTTATTCCCAGCATGACCCTTTTATTACATTATATGAAGAGCATGTAGGTCTAAATACCTCATGTATTACATATAATGTAGGTTTTACTCTTCCAGCAGAGAAGAAACATGTGATCATAGTATACAACCCACAGAAGTGATAGCTGGCAAGACAGTGGTCGTAATCCCTAACGACACAGGGAGAGAGTAGTGCCCTTCCCGCTGGTCTAGTCGCTAGCACGTGCGCCTTTGGTGTATGGAGTTCCAGGTTCGATTCCCGGCGGGAGAGCATCTATGATTTTTAACTGTTCTCGATGTTTCTGTGTTCGTGTCTCTGTCGTTATAAGTTATTAGAAAAAGCAAGTTAAACAAGTGAAGCAAGTAAAATTAGCAATAAGTAAGTTACTGAAACACGTTCAGTGAGTCAGTTAAAAAAAAGTGGACAAAGCACTGGCTTTTTGCGCCGTCCATGCGAGTTCGAATTAATCTCGGCTTGATTTTTTATCCATTTGAGAGAAAATATTGCTTTTTTCGCTACAGGTAGTCCACTCTTTTCGTATTTTTCGCTGTCGTTCACAGTTAAAGTAACTGACTATTATTCTTTCTACGAATGATGGATCTTCTCTTTGGCTTCATGTCAAACACGCACACGTAATGAAAAGACGCTGTCGATAATAATAATAATAATAATATGAAATATTAGTAGCTAACTCGTGTGTGTATTTCGACAACATAATTTTATATTATTATGTGGAAATAAGAAAGGCTGGCTGGCGCCCCCCCCCCCTATTTTTTTTCGATGAGCTTTATGGGTCCACGGTGTCCAAAGTTGGTCCCATCCCAGTATTACCTCTCGATATAAGTTATTGACACTTTGCCTAAAGAGGGCTCTGCCGTGGCCCCATGAGTACCCATGACAATGACTCTTCGTTCATTTTGCATTGAAATCGCTTACTTTTCTGAGTACTATGAGTGCATACTGTCCAACGTTGCTCCCATCGCTCTACAGTTTCTCGTTTTCTCGATATAAATTGCTAATATTTTGTTTGTAAGGGAGATATGGCGTTACAATCAATTCGTTTGAAGAACTGAGGAAGATATTGCCTTGCCACAAACAACACCTATTATTATTATTATTATTATTATTATTATTATTATTATTATTATTATTATTATTATTATTATTATTATTGTTTTACTTACCACTAATGTTGCTTACCTTTATTTGCAATGCAATGTGTTACTAAAAAGCAAATCAAATAACACTCCTCGCCATTCAGGCTCCCGAACTCGAAATACATGATTTACAGTTCTCTGTGTTAGAGGAATGCACATTTATTATATTATTCTTTCAAATAACACGTTACACAAGTTACTTCACTTTCAATGTGTAATTTCATATCATCACTAACAATCATCTTGTTCCGATAGGAAAATAACCCCCTCCTACAAAAAAAAAACCTGACCGTAGCGAAAGGGCGAGAACCTTCTTTAGGCGATTAATCGGGTCCAATATTTCAATAAGTTTCTGCACACAAATATTTCAGTAAAAGAGGAAAATTTATTCAAACTTTCTGAATACCTATTTATGGGCGAAATTTGGTTCCCTTGGAAGTTTTTAAGAGTTTGAAGAGCCACCATTTTGAACATTTTCATCTGATTATTCTGGTTAACGAACTCATCAAGATATTTCAACAATTAATGTTTGTGCCAAGTTTCGTCTCAATCCGCTGAAAATTAGGGTGGTTATGGCATTCACAAATAGCGTTATATATATACAAATAGATAGATAAGTAGACACACAGAGGGTAAGAGAAAAAGTGTTTTTCTCCCTTCTCGCACCTGTGGTGCGTCAGAGGTAAACCGGGCCCCTTTGCAAAACGTATTGACCAACCTAACCTAAACACAAACTTCTTACTTGCTAACGTAGAAACGTGGTCGGGAGGTGTAAGGCATGTAGAAATTGTATTTTTAATAACCATGAGTATGGTCCACTTCCATGTTTTTCTTTTTACTTTTTGCAGCTACATCGGAACGTTCAATTTTTATTCTTCACTAATTGCAAATGGCGTTTACATTCAAAATATGAGGAATTTTTGTGGCATTTGTTCGGATATTCTTCTCTTTGGAAATGAAGAAAAGAATAAAAGCAATACGCAAAGACAAAAGTATTACCAGTACTCAACATTACCAATAATAATTGCTAAGAAAAACTAAATACGACCTCTTTTACCATCTCTCATGAGTTGTATGTATTATTAACAAAAATTTTTAAAATGTCCTCGCTTAAGATTCGAACTTGCGTCCTTTGCATTTGTAAGCCAGCACCTTAACCACTACACCAAGATCATGGCATAGTGATCGTTTAGTTGTCGGCGTATTTGTTGTATTTGTGTTTTATGTTCCCACTTCGACAATTTTTACTCTTTTTTTGTAAGTTTAACAGCTGTTTCTGGCTTTCTCTTTCGGTGTCGTCCTTTATTTACACAATGCACTATTCGCATTCACAGCTTGTGCCCCTCTGCAATGTCTTATTCAGATTAAGCTTTTCTTTTTGCCCCTCAGTAAACTTTTGATTGATTTAATTCTCATACTCTCCACAGATGGAGCGCAGGAATGCCAGACTCGAAAAATAGGTGTACATTTACTTTCCTGACAGATCATACCTACATAGATAGAACAAGAGGGGAAATATCAGTTATATATGATCCCATCGGGAGTGTGATTTTATTAATCAACTTTTGTTTCCTACATCACCGTGAGGTAGTTAGGGGTGTTATTAAGCACCACATTCAGCTATCAAGTTGAAGAGATACTCTGTCGGTGAAGTTTACTAATGTGTGCTAGTGGACAAATTGTGTGGCACAGATATACCATGGACACACGTTCTGCAAGTTTCCATCACTCCCGGGAACATTATCATAAGCCTTGAAGAGATGCTATACCATATTTCGTATGAAGAATTTTTTTATTTAACCTGTGCATCGTGAGTCACACGCCATGAACAGTTTTTTTTTAACCAGTACATTTTGAATAGTGGGACTTTTGCACCACGCAATCAAGGAGTCAGTAAAGTGTGACGCGCCAATGTCACCTTTACTGTGAAAACTACTCCAATTACTCTCCGCATATTAAGAGAGATAGTATAATCAGGAGAACTACGGAGCCGGCGTGATTTTCGAGACCGAGCTTCCAGAAACCGTCCTGATTGGGAAGAAGGACGTCATGCATGTATGGAAGAGTGCATGCGGACAGGAGACAACACTCCATGATGAAGACCCTGAATCATCTAGGACATTTCATATGAGGACCACTTCAATATAACACGCGTGGACTTGAACTGTTTAATACTAATACAGTAGCTACTGCGTAAGAATTAAAATCATTTCATTTTTTTATTGTGCAGTGTTCCAGTGGAGAAATGTGTAAAGTTTATTTTATCACGAAGTTATATTAAAATTAATCAAAATTCACATCTCTTCAGCTTTGTTATGGATTCCTTGCTGGTAACCTCAATGGTCACATGCCGAGTGGTGAGTACCAAAAACATAACAAATGCTTTGTAATTTCTGTTTTTTCAGGTGGACGTTGTTCGGCGTTTTCAGGGTAACTTTACTGCGAATAGTATTCCTTGGTAATGTGTATTCTGCTGGTGTAACTAGACTCAATCTCATGTTACATGAGCTACTACTAACTTTGTAGCTCATGAGTCGTTTCGAGAACAAATGATCAAGGTAGGCCACATGAACTATGAGACCTGTGTAGATCTCAAAATCGGAACTTTCTTTAGACTAATAACTGTAGCATAGATCTACATAGGAACAGTTTGAATTTTTCTATCAACTAAAATCGTGATTAAATTAAAGAGTCTCAAATATTGTCCTTTTTTTTTCTTCAGTCTCTACCGCAAATCAGTAAAGTTCATAGTTCATGGGACCCACGATGACAGACAGTTTTCCGCGGTGTGAAGTAAGACTGCTGTCAAATGAAGGGAGAGAGACACACCTCACCATCACTGGTACGCCTCCTTCTTCTCTCTCCGGGGACTCAGCATAGTTATACACATTTTGGCACTCCGAGCCTTTAGGGGCTCTATACAACGTGGCACCCGAGCGTGAGGCTTACCATCTATTTACATTTGGCGACCAAGCCTGGCGCTCCCCACACTCTTAACACCGGCCCGATATTTAAAAAAAATTAGCTTGAGCCCGAATCTTTCTCAAACTTTAGTACTAAATTTGACCTAACCCTCAGAAACAATTTCTAAACTCTGGTTCACAACCTGACGCTTGCCTCCCGAATGGTACCATTGCCTCCTAGAACTATGCCTGTCATCGAGAGAACAAAAACTCCATTACCTGTAACAAAAATCTAACTTAATTGATTTTTAGCATAAAGTGAAGATGGAAATATTGTTTAGCGACAGGCAAAACATTCCCACCCCTTCTTGTTATAATTTCAGTTCAGCGAAGGTCAAGGTGAGAGCTCAATTTACCGCATAATGCCTGCAAGTAGGGTCGACGGACCTTGGCAATCCTCTATAGTGAAAGTGGAGCCGCTAAGCAACACAAACTGTAAATAGCTATTGCATTCTTTGTAACATTTTTCACGGACACACTTCTTCAACGTTTGGCTTTATACCAATTATCATTTAACGAAAGTCAATTATTAAAGAATTGCAATTGATCGGCCCCAGCCCGGCCCGACCTGAAGAGAAATCAGTGTCGGCCAGCCCAAGCCCGGCCCGGCCCAAAGAAATAATAGAGTCGGCCCGCCGAAGCCCGGCCCGTGCAGGTCTCTAGTGTGGGGGAGGGCATGGACAACGTCGTTCAGCCCCACAACATTTTTTTTCTTTATATCTCTAAAATGGTTGAAGAACAAACTTTGATACTATAAAACAAATTAGAAGAAATCGACCACTAACGATTTAAGCTACTTTCTTACTTTAACCGATGACTTCAAGGTTGTGGGGGGCCAGGACGACGTTTTTCTAGCTCCACCACAATTAGTTTGCTTTATTTTTTAAAACGGTTAAAGAACAAACTGTAATACTGTAAAAGAAATTAGAACAAATTGAGCACAAACGAAATAATGTGTTTTCGTTGTTTGTAGCGGATGTCGGAGAGGGGGGGAGGCAGGACGACACAGATGACTGATCTCGATCAAATTTTAAATATAGATGAGTTTCGGGCCTGGGATGTTTTTTTTTATCATGTCACTTTGACGATACAACTTAGGGGAGGGGAAGAGGGAGAGAGATTTAAAAATAATCGAAAATGACCAATATCAGTGTTGAATCCATAGTTTTCGTGGTCGGTGAGGTAAAGAGTGACACCCCCGATGCCATGCTCCGCAACATACGTAGGGGTAGGGTATATATATCAATACTAAGGCCCCCCCAAACAAAAATCCTGGCTACGCTACTGGCACTGCTTATTTTCATCACAGGACTTAATAGTTTGTTCAAGTCTTGAAAGAAGTTCCATTAGATGTGCTTTGTGTTTACTGTATCATTTTCCATTTTTTCTTTCTTTTTCTTTTTTTCATCGCCATGCGACGCAGAAATCTCGGACCACCTTTTTTTTTTTTTTTTTTCGACACGTGTCCAGTGTTTGTTTTCACGTATAGGTAATAAATAGCTATGAGACAGAATCAGAGCTGTTTATGCCTTTGTTGATAAAACAAACACTCCCCAAAACTCAATCACTGGCGTCTCATATTTTATACACACCTTCCCCGTTAAACTTCTTTGTCATTCGTTTAGATGACCTTTTGACATATATATGGTAACTTTGACAAGACTCATTTGAAAACAAAATGTTGAAACATTAGAGAGAACGTGCAAATGGCATGCTTATGCTTGAGAAGAAAAGCAGGCGCAAGTTATTTTCATTGTTTTCCCTCTCAACCAAGACTATGTTTTTATAAAGCAAAAAATTTATACCGAAGATAATTAATTTTTCTAAGCTCAGCACGTCCAGAGGAAATATATTTTCTTCTTTCTTATTGCCTTACTCCTTGACAATAAATTTAGAAAGAACCAGATTATGTGAGTGACGAAGAAAAGGACAGCAGGTATATTACCAGTGTTGCCAACGGCAGCGGTTTTCCGCTAAATCTGGTGGTTTTACGATCGTGTCTAGCGGTGAAAATTGGCTGGCAGCGGGGCAGCGGGAAATCTAGCTTGTTTAAAAAGATATTTGCAACGTATTTCAAAACATGTTACTTTTTGATAAAATGTATTACTGTTGTATTTTTTTCTTTTCTAAGTATTGGACGAGTGTATTACAGATGCTTGCGAGTTACATGTGTACTATAGAAGTTGTATGTGGCAATGTTGCTCTCGGGACGTGGTATGTTGGCAACGTTCTCCTTTTTCGAAATCAACGGGACAATCCCGTTTAATCGAGACGTATGCTCGTCCCTTTCGTTCCTTCACTGGATATGATCGTTCCGAATTAAGCATCCGAAACGGCCTAATTTTGTTCGAATGAGGACTCTGTTCCCGCTACCACTTCCCGTCAATTAATAGTTGTTAGTTGACAGTTCTGTGGTCGGTCGTTTCTTTTTCCGGTTTATGCAGACTTGTGCTACATTTAGTGTTTCTTGACTACAATTGCCATTGTGTGGTGTAACAATGGGACGAACAAGAGCAAGTTATTCTCAAAAATCTAGAAAAGATTGGCTAAATGATCTAAATTTGAAAGACTGGGTATTGGAAATTGAGGAAGATCGTATGGTAGCTCGGTGCAAAGTGAAAGCAAAATTTTCTGATCTTATAGCGCATAGCAAAACTAAAAAACACGTAAGTGCAGCTGAACCTTTTAGTTCAAACAGACAAAAGAAAATAGAATTCCCTGTGACAAACGTTTCTTTTGATACTGCTCGAGTCGAGGCAGTGTTGGCTTTATCTACCGCGTGTCATTGTTCTATTAGAAGCATTGACCATCTTAGTGAATTGTGCAAACGCTATTTCCAAGTGAAAGAGGTACACTTACATCGTAGTAAGTGTAGTGCTATGATCAAGAATATTATATCTGCATACTTTAAGGAGAGCCTTCGGAAAGACATTGGTGACAGTGACTATGGCATTCTTCTTGATGAATCAACAGATATTGGTGTAGTCAAACAGCTAGGTTTATGTATCATTTACTATTCTGATGCACGTTCTACTGCCGTGTCTACTTAGGAATGTACGAGTTACAATCGGCTGATGCTAATTCAAGTGTGGAGATACTAAAAGTAGCTTTGAAAGATTTCGGGCTTGATTTGAAGAAAATACGCGGTACGCTAATGTCATGGTGGGAGTTAATAATGGTGTGTATCAAATTTTAAAAAAAGAAATCAATCATCTCGTGTTAGTTCGTTGTGTTTCTCATTCTGTGCAAATGGGAAGAGAGATGGTTGACGCTATTCTTACTACTCGTGCAGGGTTGAGACGACGCGGGAAGTGCTCATACTATGACAAGAGCAACGTACTCCAATGTACAAGTTAAAGACGACGAATCGGAGGATGAATTAGCTCCATTAATGAATTAGTGGTAAGTACTTCTGTGCTTTATTTTTTTAGTGCATAGGTTGGAATTAATTAAAATATGCAGCTTTTTCAGGTGTAGCGGGACTTTTAGCTATATTTGTAGATCGCGATATTTTTTTGGTGGAATTCTGGCGGTTTTGGTTTTCAATTTAGCGGGATTTTGTGCAAACTCGTTGGCAACACTGTATATTACGAACTATAGAAACAAAACAACGATGAAATGGCACGGAACCTCAAATTCCCCCTTGCAGTTAGCACGGACGGGCAGTTAGTGGTCCTCTGACTGAACAAACGAATTTACATATCTTTTTTTTAATACTAAAACAAAATTCAAAACTGTCTACGGACAAGTAAAAGTGAGTTTGATATCACAGCGGCAGATACAGTATATTCAACGAACTTAAAGAAAGAAAAAAAAAAAGTTCGTTACTGCATTCCTTATGTCTGTCTACGTGCGTGTGTGTGTGTCTGTTATTTGCGATTTCTTTTTTTTTTTTTTAATTTTGAGCCCTCCATTCCACAGTACATCAAAAACTACCAAAAAAGTGATGGAAGTTTTCGCGCCACTCTTACCGTTCCCGAGATATTGGCCAAAAAATGTCTCATTTCCGGAGATTTAAGGAGCCATATCTCGGGAACCGTTGGTGGTGGCCAATACCTAAGCGGATGGTGAACATTTTGGTACCAAATAGTAACCAGTGGCCACTAGTTAATATTGGTACCAAAATGTTCACCTTAGGTATTGATCAGCATCAATATCACCTCTCTATGATTTACCGTTTCCGAGATATTGGCAAAATATACAGGGTGAGTCAAAATAAGTGTTACAAGCTAATATCTCGCGAACTATACATCATATAAGAAAAACATTAAGAGACAATGTACAATACAGAGGGGCCTAAAAAATGAGTCAAACATTAGGTTTCCCCCGCCTCCCATTTTGGGGGGAGGGGGGTGAACGTGAAATTTTCAAATGGGAACATAGGTCGAGTGATACCTCGTTCGAAAGAGCTTGAAAAATTGAACAATTTTTTAAAATGGGCACCGTTTTCAAGATAGACCCAAAATTGGTCCTGTATTCGATAAAATTTCCAGTACTTATAAATCGGAAACGGCTAAGTAGAAAAACATGAAACAGAAAATGAAAAAGGTAAACGCCATAGGCAACGTGGAATGGTGTTGTCGTGGTGCCCCAGAGCTCCATCATGTGGCCCCGGGACCAATTTTAAAATTTCAAATCTGAATATAGGTCGAGTGATACCTTGTTTGAGATTATGGAAAACTAAACAGCTTAGGAAAAAATTGTTTTGATTTCGGGCAAGCCTGTTTCAAAATGGCCGTCGGAAATGGTTCCACATTTAGATAGAAAGTGCAGTGTTCAAACTGAGTGTTACAAGCCAATATCCCGCGAATTATTGCATCAAATAAAAAGTGTTAAGAGTCAATGTACAATACAAACAGGCCTAAAAATATGTCGAACACGAGGTTCCATCATCATACTGTAAGTGAATAACAAGTAAAATGTTCGGGGGCAAAATCGACCTATAAGGGTTAACGTAATAATAATAATAATAATAATAAGAAGAAGAAGAAGAAGAATACGAAAAATAATAAAAAACTAGTAATAATAATAATAATATGAATGAAAATAATAGTACAATGAATAATATTAATACGTATGCGCAAAGAGACGTCGTTCCTCAATCACTACAATCCCATGAGAAAGGGATAGGAAGGTACCTATTAGGCCCTACTTGTAGGCAACATCTCAACATGTGCCCAGTTAAAGTAAGGAAAGCCCGTCAACGTCATTGCCTGGAGAATGGAACCGATGGCCTTCGGAACATAGTACAACAATAACGTTGTATGTTGCATTAACAATCTGTACCAACTTATAAAAAAAAGGTTCAGAGGCGAATTATTTGAGCCGTTTTATACAAAGAAAAGAAAGTTGCAAAGAAATATCTTTAATTTATTTTTGATCGTCAACTGTTAATGTAATCGCTATGGAAACGTAATAAATGTAAGTGTAAGTGTTCAGACGTAGAAAGAACGGGATATCAACTTTGGTGATAAGTTTTCCGTACAAGGAAACGAACACTATCGTATTAATATTATTAGTTTGGGTAACGTTTGAATAGAGCAATGGCGGTGTTTGATCATTGTGTAGATATGTTGCTGGTGTTGGGCGAATGTAGAAGAAACTATCGTAACGCGGCACGAATGTATGCAATGCGCTATCCCCAACGCCAACAAACATCTCACATGGCATTTCTGCGACTGGAGAGACGTTTGCGGCAACATGGTAGTCTTGTCCGTGGACGAGGTAGGGTCGTTACCGCTCTGCAGCCAATGAAGAACGTGCAACATGAATATTGGCAGCAGTGCATGTAGACCCACATGTTACCACGAGACATCTCGCTCAGGCCAGTGGAGTTAGCGAAAGATCTGTAGTGCGTATTTTGCACGAGTACATGTTTCATCGGTATCATATCATCTTACATCAGGAACTATCTGACAATGATTTTCATGCCAGATTGCAATTTTGTCTGTGGTTGGAAGGTATGGAAAACAGACAGCGCAACTTCATATCCACCATCTTGTTTAGCGATGAAGCTACATTTACAAACACAGGACACGTAAACCGACATAATATGCATTATTGGGCTAGGGAAAACCCACTATGGCAGAGACAAGTTGCTCATCAGCATCGGTGGTCTCTTAATGTATGGTGTGGCATCCTTGGTAACCATATCATTGGGCCATATTTTTTTGATGGACGTCTTACTGGTGATACCTACGCCGCATTTATCAGTGATGTACTATACCCGGAGTTGTTAGAGAATATTCCTTTCGCTGAACGTATAAGAATGTGGTATCAACATGATGGTGCTCCAGCACACAACGCACGCCAGGTCAGAGCCTTATTGGACCACCGTATGGCCAATAAATGGATTGGGCGTCGAGGTCCTATTCACTGGCCTCCACGATCTCCTGACCTAATCCCACTTGATTTTTCCTCTGGGGTTATATTAAGGATCGGGTAATGTCCAACGTACCAACAACTAGTGATGATATGAAGGCGCGTATCCAAGGTGTGTGCATCTATCACTCCAGAGATGCTACATGATGTACGAACATCCCTATGCCGCCGCTTACGGAGGTGTGTGGAGCAGGATGGAGGACATATCGAGCATCATTTGTAACATGGTAAGTGTTGAAATTATTTGCTTTACAGTGATTAAAATTACAATTTTTAACATCGCACATACCCGTAGAATTACTAAACGTTATCCTACTACTTTACAGGATATTAGTTTGTGGTAATGCTGTTATGACAGGCTTGCCTCAAATCAAAACAACTTTTGTAGTAAGCTGTTTGGTATTTCACGATCTATCAAAGAGGTATCACTCGCCCTATGTTGCGATTTGAAAATTCCATGTACACCCCTCCATACAAAAGCGGGGCGAGGGAACTTCTTTAACAAAAATTTCAGGCTTTGTGTTGTACATTGACTCTTAACACTTTTCTTATTTGATGCGTAGTTCGTTGCGTTGATATTGGCGTGTAATACTCAATTTGAACACTGCACTTTCTATCTGAATGTGGAACCATTTATGGCGGACATTTTGAAACAGGCTTGCCCGAAATGAAAACAAATTTTGTACGAAACTGTTTGGCTTTCCACGATCTATCAAACAAGGTATCACTCAACCTATATTCCCATTTGAAATTTTGAAATTGGTCCCGGGGCCCCATGATTAGGGCCCTGGGGACACCACGACAACATCATTCCACATTGCCTATGATGTTTCCGTTTTTCATTTTTTGTTTAATCGTTTCCTACTCATACGTTTCCGATTTATAAGTACTGGAAATTTTTCTGATACAGGACCAATTTTGGGGTCTATCTTGAAAACGGTGCCCCATATCAAAATTGTTTAATTTTTCAAGCTCTTTCGAACGAGGTATCACTCGACCTATGTTCCCATTTGAAAATTTCACGTTTACCCCCTCCCCCCAAAATGGGGGGCGGGGGAAACCTAATGTTTGACTTATTTCTTAGGCCCCTCTGTATTGCACATTGTCTCTTAATGTTTTTTCTTATATGATGTATAGTTCGCGAGGTATTGGCTTGTAACACTTATTTATAAGTACTGGAAATTTTATCGGATACAGGACCATTTTTGGGGCCCATCTTGAAAACGGTGCCCCATATCAAAAATTGTTTCCTACAAAAATTGTTCAATTTTTCAAGATGTTTCGAACTAGGTATCACTCGACCTATGTTCCCGTTTAAAAATTTCAAGTTCACCCCCTCTCCCCAAAGTGGGGGGCGGGGGAAACCTAATGTTTGACTTATTTCTTAGGCCCCTCTGTATTGTACATTGTCTCTTAATGTTTTTCTTATATGATGTACAGTTCGCGAGATATTAGCTTGTAACACTTATTTTGACTCACCCTGTGTATATATATATATATATATATATATATATATATATATATATATATATATATATATATATATATATATATATATATATATATATATATATATAGTTCTAATTTCGGAAGATTTAAATCATAGATTACACTGGTCTACATATGAAAACTTTTTTTCTGCTGACTTAGATATTTGACTTGTTTCTTAAAATATCGAGGTCGCTGATTCCAGTGGTGTAGTTAGTTTTTGCCTATCACGTCAGAATTTTACACAATCGGATCATACTTACACTGACAGAAGTTTCTTATTTGTTCCATATATCTTAGTAAGAAACACATTAAATATTGTACTATTGCCTTAATATCAACATATATACGGAACAAGTTACGATAAAGTTACTGACACCCACCCACTCATATTATAAAACAACCCCCTGTGGAATTTTATTTCATTTTACTTCTATTGTTACATTGTTTTATTGTTATGTTGTTTACAGTTCTACCAATCTTATACTTCAAGGTTATAGAATAGCATGCACGTATTGGATTACTGTATATATATATATATATATATATATATATGGTTCCAAAATATTACTATGGAGTAGTTTTACGAATCTATTTGTCATATAGACTTGATAGAAAGTTAAGCAAATCCAATATATTTTTTTAAAATTTCATTTACGACCTCAAGCTGATAAATACACACAACAAAATAACACAACGTGCTTACCTACTTAGGCAAAAATGTTTGTTCCTTTGATTTTCTGCAGTAAGTGTTCTCCGGAACGTCATGCTGCGATAGTCCGCTATCATGTTTTCGTTCCACCTTCCCTGATACCGGTTCTTCATGGTTTTGATATCCTGGTGAAACCGTTCACCCTGTTCTTCACTAAGGGCACCAAGATTGGAAGGAAAATAGTCTAGATGTCTGTGTAGAAAGTGAAGCTTCACACTCATATTTACTCCAAACTTCTGAAATGTGGCCAACAAATTGTCAACAAGTTTCTCGTAGTCGTCCGCTTTAAAATTTCCAAGAAAGTTTGTAACAACGGCATAAAAAGCATCCCATGCATCTCTTTTTGTGGGGTTTATGGTTTGTAAGAACTATTTATCTTTCATTAGCAACCTTATCTGGGGGCCGACAAAAATACCAGCTTTCATTTCCTTCTGTGTCAATGCAGGAAATTTCGAGCAAATGTATTTGAAGCAAGCACCATCCTGATTCAAAGCTTTTATACACTGTTTCATTAATCTCAGCTTTATGTGTAGTGGAGGGAGAAACAAGAGTCAACAAGCGGTTCGTTCTGGATGTTTTTCACTCCCACTTCAAAATCTACTCTGACAGGCCACAATCTTCGTACCCAGTGTTCATTCCTTGCACGGCTGTCCCATAAACAAATAAAGCAAGGATATTTCGTAAAACCTGCTTGTTGGCCCAGTAACATTGGCATTACCTTGAGGTCCCCACACAGAAGCCATCTATCATTCTCATAATTTATCTTCTCAAGGAGCATTTTCAATGTTTGGTAGCTTTCCTTCAAATTTGTAGAGTGACCAGCAGGAATGGATGCCAACTTATTGCCATTATGCAGCAATACTAGGGTGACCAGACATTCTCTTTTTAAGAGTATTATACTCTTTTCGAGGTTCATATACTCTATACTCTTTTTTCTTCCCCCAAATATCGAATTATACTCTTTTGTGGTATTTTCAATTTCATTTAACGTTTAATGCATTTTCCCATTGAAAATCGCATTTTTTTCTTGTAAAAACTTGGACGTTGAGAACACTGTTTAGTACTTCGTAGTAGCAGACCCGCTGCGCTGTGCTGCGTTTCTCGTCCTCGTTGCATTGTAGGGTTGCCAGATTTTCTTTTTGCAAAAGAAAAAAAAATAATATAACTAAACTGTTTTATTAGTTAGTACTAAAACTATAGTAAAGACGGCAAAATTAAAGTGATAGATTTATCCAAACTTTCAACATTTTAAATTGATTGAGTACCTGGAATGATTTATATTATAGGAATTTATATCTGGTATTCCTACAGTTCATAGCACGGGGTTTTGTTTTCCCTTCAAAGTGAGTGTTCTTGGTAGTGAGAATCGCGCAGTGATTATTATTCTAATTAACGTGCGTGCGTACACTCAATCAATTATATTATTCGAGGATTGGAAGGATTTATTTTATTAACAATGTCGCGAGGAAAATGTCAGTATAATCAAGCGTTTGAAATAAGCTATCCTTGCATTAAAAGGGCCCGCAGTAACGATGTTTACAAAGCATGGTGCACGGTATGTAAGAAGGAGTTCTCTATAAAAAAAAAAAAAAAAATAAATAATAAAGGGAAATATGATATAGAACAACATATAAAATCTAAGTCGCACACTGAATGCTCATCAACTTCCGAAACAGGTAAGTTGGATAGTTTTTTCACCACAGAATCTTCAGAAGAGCTAGATTTAATTCGACTAGAACTTGTGTGGTCATACTAGAGACCTGCACGGGCCGAAGTTTTCGGCCCGAGCCCAATCCGGCCCAACCGTGCCTAGGCCCGGCCCAGCCCGGGCCCGAAAAGTTTTGAAGATTTTCGGCCCGAGCCCGGCCCGGCCCGATAAGTTTCTTAGAATTCTTGGCCCAAGCCCGGCCCGGGCCCGATCAATTTTAAAAGGTTATGGCCCGACCCCGGCCCGATAATTTTTTTTAAAAATTAGCTCGAGCCCCAATCTTTCTCAAAATTTAGTACTAAATTTGACCTAACCCTCAGAAACATTTTCTAAACTCTGGTTCACAACCTGACGCTTGGCTCTCGAATGGTACCATTGCCTCCTAGAAATTTGCCTGTCATCGAGAGAACAAAAACTCCATTCCCTGTAACACAAATCTAACTTAATTGATTTTTAGCATAAAGTGAAGATGGCAATATTGTTTAGCGTCAGGCAAAACATTCCCACCCCTTCTTGTTATATTTTGAGTTCAGTGAAGGGCAAGGTCAGAGCTCAATTTACCGCATAATGACTGCAATCCTCTATAGTGAAAGTGGAGCCGCTAAGCAACATAAACTGTAAATAGCTATTGCATCCTTTGTAACATTTTTCACGGACACACTTCTTCAACGTTTGGCTTTATTCCAATTATCGTTTAACGAAAGTCAATAATTATTAAAGAATTGCAATTGATCGACCCCAGCCCGGCCCGATCTAAAGATAAATCAGTGTCGGCCAGCCCAAGCTCGGCCCGGCCCAAAGAAATAACAGTGTCGGCCCGCCCAAGCCCGGCCCGGCCCAAAGAAATAGCAGAGTCGGCCCGCCCAAGCCCGGCCCGCGGACCGGGCCGGGCTTCGGGCTTTGGGCCAGGCCCAGCCCGTGCAGGTCTCTAGGTCATACCATGATGTTAAACATAACCACTCTTTTAGAAGCATGGACTGCACTAGCAAACTTTTGAAATCAACAGTGAATAAAAAATTTGCATGTGCGAGAACGAAAACGGAGGCTTTGTTAACAAGAGTGTGGTCAGAAAATATTTTAAGTAATAGTGTTAAAAAGGCTCCTTTCGCTGTTGTTGTTTGTGATGCTTCCAATCGTAAAGCGACCAAACTCATGCCTGTTTTAGTGCGGTACCGTGAAGTAGATACTGATATTAATGTAAAAACATGTCTTCTAAAAATTCATAGCATATCAAATGAAACCTCGGAAACGGTGTCGAACGTATTAATGGGAACATTACGTCAGTTTTGTTTGGAAAATAAGGTAATCGGTTTTGTAGCTGATAATGCACCAGTAAATTTTGGAAGCATAAAAAATAAAACAACAGGAAACGTGCATAGCGAACTAGAGTGCAGGTTGAAGAAAAATGTTTTGCCTATCGGGTGTGGGGCTCATATCCTTCACAATGGGATTTCTGTGGCGTGTTCGAGAGTAATACCGATTGATGTTGAGAATTTGGTTTTTAAAATATACAACCATTTCAGTATTTTTACTGTAAGGGCAGCAAATTTGAAAAACTTGTGAGTTCATTGGCTGTCATTATGAGGGTCTTTTGTATCACTCAAAGACAAGATTCTTGTCTCTGCTTTCGTGTGTAGAAAAAATTATACGTCAGTATGAACCACTTAAGGGGTACTTTTTGAGTGATGAAAATGCTCCAATAGCTATAGTCAATTTCTTTCGGGACGAAACAAGTGAGTTGTGGCTGTATTTCTTGAATGCTCAGTTAATCTTGTTCACTGAAACAATTACAAAATTTGAGAGGGAGGATATAACAGCGACTGAAGTTTTTGTTGGGTATTTTGAACTTCTGAGGAAATACAAAGATAGAATTGAACAAAACTTTTTTTCCGTTTTCTGCTAGAAATTTAATTACGAAACTTGTAAACGAAGGGAATATAAAAGAGGAATATGCCTACTCAGTGTCAAGAAGGTTTTACTTTGAAGTGATAACATACTTAGAGATGTGGCCACATCGTTTTTTTCGGAGAAGCAAACAAGATGAAACATTTACTACTTGACACATCAGTTACCTATGAAGAATTTCAGGAGTCGTTTGCATATTTCTATGAGCAGGTGAAACATGTAGACAGTTCGTTGAAATTCAGTGATAATGATATTTTTGACACTTACTGTGCAATTTCCAGATGCGTTAAAGAACACCTTGAGCAGTGGGGAGAGAAAAGAGAGACAATGATGGGCAAATGGAAAATAGTGTACAAAGATTTAGTGCGGGCTGGGTCAAATTTAAAAGTGATTTGCCACTCGTGCAATTCTTGTTTACTTTACCGGACACTAATGTTGATTGTGAGAGGCTCTTCAGTGCTATTAACACTTACTGGAGCGAGGAAAAAAGTCAACTCACAGTGTCGACACTGGAACAAGTGATGAAAGTGAAGTTCAGTGTAAGCATGACCTGTGAAGAGTTCAGACTGGCAATAAAGGATAACATTAACTTACTCAAGAAAGCAAGATCGTCGCAGAAGTATGAATGGTGGTGAGTAAAACTGTTTTAACTCATTTGCATGCACATTGGATAAAATACTGTAATTCATCTTGTCTTCATACTGTCAATTTTTTTATATACTCTTTTGGATTTAAAAAAATCTGGTCACCCTAAGCAATACGTACTTTAAACTCCTCTTCGAAGGGTCAATAAAGAGCCTCCATTCTTTCGCATCATAATCACATCCCATAGCTTCAATTAGTCTTTTTACATCTGTACAATACACAAGTTCTTCATCTTTTTGAAAATATTGTAGTAGATGCTTCTCTCTGTCCCGATATACGATAGTTGTTCCTGGTGCAACATATTCCTTTCTTTCAGTCTTGAACCCAGCAATTCTGCTGATGCTTTTGGTAGAGCAAGGTCGCGAATTAAATCATTTAATTCTGATTGAGTGAAGGGATTGCATGAATTGCATTCATCAGACACCACAAAATCCTCGTCACTATGTTCTGTATTTGTGTTGACAGAGCTATCGTCATCATCCCTGGAACTTGCAAACGTGCTGCATGTAGGGATAGGAATTTCATTACTGTAAGAAACAGGTCTTCTAGCGGAGTAAAGATTAGGATACTGAATAGTATGTTTAGATTTCCTGCTCATACCAGATACATTTACCATACAGAAACAGCAGTCATTTACATGATTTTGCTGCTCTCGCCACACCGTTGGGATTCCAAAACTAAGGCTTGTTCTTCGACCCTTGCTCCATTGTCTGAGATTTTCTACACAGGTCCTGCCTACTTTATGTGGTGCCCATGGTTTATCTTGGTCACCCGAAATATGCATGATACAATTTTTGTATAAATTCCGAAATATTTGTTCGTTGTTTCGGGGTTGTGAAAGAACCACAAATATAGCAAAATATATCCGGATCGTTCTTACACTTTCTACGAATAGATATCACGTTATTTAACCTCGGTACAGCTGCCAACTTGACCAGAATGTGTGTAGTCTACACTCTAGTAGTTGTAATTCTGTAGATATCACTACAACAATACAGTGCACCAATACTAGAAATAACCAGACCAGTAAATGTTCGCAAAACTCCCACAAAATTCTAGCACACCTTTCGCAATCTATTAACTCGCCGTGTTTTCCATGAACAAAGAGTGCAACGTAATTCGTCACTCTGCATAAAAATTCAGCTGCGAGTGCTCCCTTATTTCAACCCTTTACATACGTAATATCCTCTTCGATTTTAATTGAACATGATTTTGAATTACTTATACTTTATTTAATATATACTTTAATTCTTTAATAACTCGTAAAAATAAAATTAAACGTAACAGTGTATGTGCTGCCATCTTGTGACATCTTGTAGAACTACGTTACGATTAATGGTTCTAAAGCATACATGAAATATTAGATAAAATTTCATTTTGTGAAAATACCTGACGTGATAGAGAAAAACGGATTCCATTTTTCGATTTAGCACACTCGAATTATTAAAGAACAGCTGGCAGCCTCCAGTCAGCAAAATTGATGTAGACCAGTGTTATATTGGTGTTTATCAATATCTAAGAGGCCACCGTTCCTCAGATATTGGCCAAAAAGTTCGAATTTCGGGAGATTTAAAGAGCTATATCTTCGGAACCACAAGTCAAAGAGATTATATTTTGCGATTTTTTTTTTTTTTTTTTCAAGAAAGTGCAGATACAAAGATTTACTTTTACATGTAAGTTAGAAACAAAATCACAGTTATCCTTCCCACTCCATCTTTCCATTCTTCGTTCTGGCAATGCTCTTGGAGCATTCTCAACTGGTTTCATTCTTGAGAACATGCCTCACTGTGGAACATAACAAAAAGATAAGAATTTCAGGCTACTGGGAGACTTCTGAGTTGTTCAATGCAACAGCGTGGTATGGCCAAACCATGGCCCACAGAAAGTAGTCGGCGGGAAACTATAGTAGGGTTAGGAGGCAGGGATGGGCGGAGGCGGGGGAAATGGGGTGCTTAGAAGATTGATTGGCAGAGGAGAATACAATATTTTTATTTCCCATCGTTATGTAGGTACAACATTTTGAGAGATTAGTTACTTACGCAAACCAGGAAAAATAAGAGAAAATTCAATATTGTTGAATTATAAATGCATTTTTTCAGTTAACACAATTTCAAAAATAATTTTTATAGGACGTATACCCGAATAAATTGAACTTCAAGACACAGAAATCCCGAGTTCCTTCGACGCATTTAATAACCAAGGGAGGTGGAGGTAATGAGAATTTTAAATTTTACTCTTTATTTATTTTTTAATTTTTCAAAAATTTGTCTGATTTTCACATTTATAAAACATGTGGTTAACAACACTGTCAGAACATACATTTATGGAGGAGAATAAAATTTGTTTCATAGTTGTAACGTAATTACACAACGAGCAATGCTTGTTTAACCCCTTCAGTGCGTAATTTTCAGATGCGAACCGCTGTAAAAAGTGTAGTTTTTTTTTTTTAGAACTTTGGAATTTTTTACCTTTTAATAACTTTTGAACCTCTCAAGCAATTACAATGAAATTTTCGGCATTATGAACTTTGTTGCTTTTAATTAGCTACTATAACTTGTCATTGTCGTATTTATGGTTATCATCATCATCATCATCATCATATGGTTAGGTTACACAAAATTTGGGAATGCCTCAACAGACCAAGCCCAATTTTTCTGTGTGGTCTCTTGGGGTTCCTAGGTGAGCCCAAACTCGCTAAATATTGTCGGGAATAACATTACTCATACTATGGGCAAGTATATTCGCCATACGCAATACAAAATAGCCAAAGTAAAATGAAAGCGTATATATACGCCATCCGCACAGCAGGTGCGTTTTGAAGACACGAGTTAACTCGCCATCCACACTGAAGGGGTTAAATCACCCCCTATGAATCAGGGTAAAAGTAGTTGGTATTTAACGCCTCGAGATTTTAAATTTAAATTAAGGGAACCCCGTTGTACAAACCCAGAGATAACAGTCCCGTTTCATACAGCCTCGCTGCTGAAAGGGACGTTAAATTCAAAATCAACTCAACCCAGAACAGAGATGGGGGTCAAAACACGACACCCCACTAGAAAGCTAGCTGACAGGCCATAGCCTTTCGAGTCCCGAAAAGACAGAAATTTCTTCTTTTTTCTCCCTCAGAAACTTTTGAAGATAACATATCTTGAAAAAAATAAGGTCGATGCATACGTTCGCGCAGTTTTCTTTTGGGTTGGCAACAATGCGGCGTGAAGCGATTGTTTATTGTTATTCCGTTGTTTTACCCTAGTTTGGAGTTTGTGTATTGTGAGACATAGGTTTTCTTGATTGTGAACGTATTATTGTATATATTTCAGACAAACTAATATGGAATGTCAAGTTGAGAAAAGTGATCATTTCCGTCACATTTTACTCTTTGAGTTTAACCGAGGATCCAGTGCAGCAGAAGCTGCAAGAACAATTTGTGCAGTGTACGGGGAATGAAGCAATTGCTGAAAGAACAGCTTCTCTTGACCAATGGCTGATTTCTTCCAGTCAAACCAAAACAGTTCTACAGGCGAGGCATTGAATACTACCTGAACGTTGGTAGGTCATAGATACAGGTGGAGGTGATACATCAATGAGTGATTGTGAGTTAATATAAGTAACAATAAAATGTATGCAATGTATTGTTACTCTCGTAGAATATATTAATGTTATGTCTATGTTGTATTTGAATTAACAGAGGAGCAGAATAAAAATAAAATATAAAATATTAAAACCGCACGAACTTATGCATCGACTCCTATATAATTAAGAGGGTTTGTTTCTCTTTATTGAGAGTTTCTTAACATATAAACTTCCAATAAATTTTTATCGTAGTTATAGGCTATGTAATATGTATGATCAACCTCCCAATAATTTTCTTTGGCATGCACTCATGTTATTAAGATACTTCTGACAACGTTGCACGTTTTAATAGGGTTGCTTCCAGATTACACCGAAAAGGTTTTCACGTGCAGAAAGCCACCCCGATACTAAAAATGAACATAAACAACTAAGAAGATTTATAGTAGAAAGCCGTCAATATTCGGCGCTCATTTAACTATCTTCTTGCTCAAGCATCCAATTGATATTTATATACCGTTATTTCTAACCATCCCCAGCGACCTTGTGCGTCCTATCTGTTACTGATTCATTCAACCCTATAAATGGAGATAGATTTTTCTTTCTTCATTAAAGGAGATTTTTGAGATTCCTTCTTTCTTCTTTTATACAGATAATAAGCTAGTAGTGTGGTAAGAGATATGTCTAAGTATTTTGCCCGAAGGTAGGTTCTAGCCTTCTTATCCTAATATAACTATGTGAGGCAACTAAGTTTTTAAAGCGCGGGTAGGGTGGCCAGTTCCTTCCCTGTGGTTCAAATAGGTTATGAACAGTGTTCGAAGTGTGTGGGGGGGGGGGAAGCAGAGACGGTATGTTTTATTACGATTTTGACTCGACATACCGGCTATCTAAATTTTGAAATACAGTAAGTATATGTTGTCTAAAAGATTGCATTTCTATTTACATCATGACTGAAGATCTTCTCAGCTTCTCTGTAGTTATGGGGGGGAAGACATGGAGAGACTTTGATCCCCAGCGAACAACTTTCTAAAAAAAAAAAGAAAAGAAAAAATCCTCTTATGTTGTATTCGAGAGAATTATGCACAAAAATGCTCAAAAACCGAGTTTTTATCTTAATTTCCTGTGGCAGAACTCCCGGACCCCCTACTCGACTGAGGAATATTCCAAATCATCGGACGATCCGCCTCCCACAGCAGACAACCCCTATATCCGCCCATGCTCAAACCACGATATTTATATGCATTAAGACAAGAAGACACACACATACATAAGAAAGAAACAATTCAGTATGGAATATCAAAATATAAACCAGATGAACTTCTTTGTAGACATACAGGAAAATGATAACAAAAATGTCGGTGTTGTCAACTTAGAAATTATTCCTACATAAGAAATAAAATCTTTTTACGTGCAAAGCTATTCGTCAATTACTGTGTATAAAATGGGTGCGTTAAAAATACTTAGCATCTACACTCCAGTGACGGTATGTCATGATCACTTAAAAACCAGAGGCGCAGGGGCGTCATTTCAGACTTCGCTTGAGGGGGGCAAGAGCACCACCGACATAAGACTTTCATGTTTCGTACTACTATATTAGTAGACAATCGATTACAGTACATATATTCCTCAAACTCCTGGGGGGCAATTGCCCCCTCCTGCCCCCCTAAATGACGCCCTGCGAAGGCGATATGCCTTAATAACTGAAAACCCAGAGGCGGTATGGCATACCACCGCATACCGTCTCACTTCGACCACTGGTTGTGATGAGACTAAAAATTAAGAGCTGGAGTAGAGGAATAGGGTTGAGCAATATAGACCTAATTAGCGATAGTGACGACGCTAGAGAGGGAACAAGGAGAGTACTCCGGTAGCATAGTTCCCCACGACTGCCCGCAGGCATCTTATGTTGCAATGTAGGTCACGTAATATAAATTACCATTATTTTCAATTTATAAAAAATAGTTGCATCTCCCAAAATGCCTGCCCTTGCACCTGTCCCCTCCCCGAGAAATTAAAACTGATGTCGCCAGTGATTAAGGATACCAGCAAGAGCGTAGCCATAAACGTTGTCTAGTGTCTAGCGCGTGGGCGTTTAAGGCATATGGTCATGGGTTCGTTCAATCCTCGGTAGGAGAGTATTAAAAAGCTTGAAAGCATCACAATCGTTCGGATTCCATCTTAAACCAGTGTTTTCCAAACATTTTTGCCTGACGACACACTTTACTGAACGGATACGACATCACAACATACTTCATTTATTATTATTTATAATATACACTGAGCTCCCTCGTGGCTAAGCGGTTAGCGTACGCGCCTTTGGCGTGGGAGGTCCGGGTTCGATTCCCGGCGGGAGCTCATGTAGTTAGGATCACACGTTATGCTGTAGGTCCACGTCTCACATAGCCTCGCTGCTGAAGGGGACGCTAATCTGAAAATCAAATCAAATCATAATATAAATTACAGTATAAGTTTCTATGCAGTAGTGACTCTGTGTAATACTGAGCATTGGTACTGCTACTGGAGGTGCTGTGTCTCGAAATTGATTCTAACTAATTATTCAATGCTTCATTATTTTTAAATTATAAAATTTCTCCACACACCTTATGGGACTACACGACATACCAATATGTCGTGACACTCCGGTTGATAATCACTGCCTTAGTCTCGGTTCAGACGTGCAGAAAAGTCTGTTACGGGCCCGCAACAGAAAACTCTGTTGCGGACCCGCGCGAGCCGGAAATACATTGGTTCATATCATTCATACCACACGTGCAGACTTTCCCGCACGACTCTGCTGCGGACCCGCAGCGGGCAAAAATTGAGTTGCGGGCATTGTTGCCAACATCCCACGACATTATTATCGTACGAGCACAGTAAAATTACAGTTTTTTACATAAAATTACCGTACATCTTTGTTTGTAATATAAATTTCAAGTATTGCTGTGCTTTAGCTAGTATTATCATCATTGCAAGCATAATGATAATAGTAATAATGATAAAATAATAATAATAATAATAATAATAATAATAATAATAATAATAATAATAATAATAATAATAATAATAATAATAATAATAAAAGAAGTAGTGCAATATAATAATTGTACGTACCAAGCGAGATGCTGAATTATGAATATGCCTCTGATAATGTTCACTGTGCACTTAACGATGACATTTTATATACACTGTACATTATATACACTATGTTACACAAAATTAATTTTGAAAATCATCATCATCATCATCACCATCACTACTTTCTGCACATGTGTCACTACTAACAGAAGATGGATACAAGTTATTTCTGTTCATTGACCTGAGCATGAACTCTGATGGTTTGAAGTCACTGCATCCGCCATTGGCTGTGACAAATTGAGATGAAAGTAATAGGGCATTGAGAGTTTCTGTGTGCAACTTATTTCTTGTTTTGGTTTTTATTAACTTTACCCTTGAGAATACTCTTTCCCACGATGCACTAGAATGAGGCAACACTAGAACATCAAGGGCGAACTGAGCTAGTTCGAAGAATTCATTGCACTCATCGTCGTTTGCCAAAGATTTTAAATGTGCCCAAAATTTATCTGGTTGGCTTTCATGCGTGATATTGATAAGGGGCATTTTTCTCCACTGATCATCGATTTTCTGTAAAAGATCGATGTCTGTTGGGGGCAGAATTCTAGGTACAACAGCAGCAAGAGAAAGAAGTGATGCCACCCTTGTATCATCCTTATTTAATGCTGCAGTTGGTTACAAACAAGTCATTTTTGCAAATGGTGAATCTGAACAGAAATCAAAACGTTTCTTTAGTTCAGAGCATGCCACAACCAAAAAATCCCTGCAGTGTGTCTTAAATGAAAGTACAGCTTCTCTTGTCTCTTTGCAACTTAATTTTTGGGTTATTTGCATTACTTTGACCTCTAGATATATATTCTCTAATGGTGAAAAATAATTTTTGTTCGTTGGATCGACCTTCTCGAGATCAGATCGAACAACGTAATGCTAAATACACACAGAGAAGTTCTTTATATATAAGGCTCACTTTTGTATATAAAGTAGGAATCAAAGTCTGTTCACTTTGAAACAGTTCATTTAGTGTCACAAACTTTGGAAGGATCCATTCCAAAAAGAAATAATATAGCTTCATAGAAGGATAATTCAAGGCACTAAGTATGGCTTGTGTTGTGCCTACGTGATCTACTAACAAAGCATTAGTAAAATACAATGTTAGAGGCTCCCATTGTTCTATAATTCGTCGCACGACTTGCAATAATGACAGCCAACGGGTTTGGGAAGGCCTTAAAATGCAGTGAGGATCAACGTTGCAAAAGTCCTGAAATTCTTGCAATTGTGCTTGCCTCTTACTGCTATGTTTAAAGAAGGAATAAATGTTTCTTGCGAGAAGTTCGCATTCACTCGGAAGCTGTTTACAAGCTTCGCTTGCACACAAATGAAGGGAATGACACACGCACTTTTGTATCGTAACACCAGGAAGAATATCACGTAATTTCTGGGCCACTGAATTATTCTTACCCATCATTGTGTTGCACCCGTCACTTGCAAACCCGATTATATTACCAAGAGGGATACTGGCATCTTCGAACGATTTGATTATTCCAGTGAATAATCTGTCAGCAGTGGCACCTTCATTAGCAGCTTCTGGGTTCTGTCCCGAAAAAATCTGAACTAGACGCCAAAACCGAGTTTGAACAACCCCCTCGTTTTCACTAAAAAATCTCACACAAATGCACATAGTCTTAATAGTGCCTATATCAGTAGACTCGTCTACAATTATGTTAAACTTACGCGTTTTCAAATATTGTGCTAATTCCTCCGAGTGCACTTTCCCAATAACATGCTTTACTAAAAAAAAAAAAAAAAAAAAGAAAGCGTTTTTCACAGTCCTTTGCACCTTTCAAAAACAAACCGCGTAACTTGATGTTGTATCACTGCCCGCACGACTATTTGCTGATTGGTGAAGAGGAAATTGTTTCGTCTGTTTCCCGCAATATTTCTGCTACAGCACGTGCATGAATTTCTGCTACTGCGGTGTGCATTACTCGTCTCACTCTCACACCATTGCCGTGGTATAAGGCAAAATACCCAATACTATATAATCCCCCTTCTTTAAGAGCAACTGAACATTGTTATTTTTCTCCAAACTGTAATTATAGATGAAGTTACAATGAGTTATGTCAAATTATCAACTGAACGATAAAGAGATGGCGCTGGTATGTAACAGCAAGCATATTTATCATTATGGGAGATTATTTCTTTTTCATCAATTACGCAAATCATTATGCATATCCATGAAAAACTGATGATACGTTTCCCCTTTAAGTTCAATTTATTGATGTGCTTTCTTACATTGTATAGCATGCGAATGTACAAATACTAACTTCAGTACTACAAAGTAAGAAAATAAATATTCTATGAGAGCATGAAAATTAGCTATTATAAATCTTAATTTTCTTCAAGTGAATTGAACAACGTTGATATCGTTTGATAAAGTATTTGCTTTTCTTCTGCACTTATGGGTTTGCCTTGTTTATGTTTAACAGAATAACTCGGAGCAGCAGGTAACCTGCTGGCTTCCTTGGGCGACGTCTTTAAATTGTGGCGCGCACTTCGTGTGTTTTGTCATTTGTTGTAACAGTTTTCTGTTACAAATTCGATTTTGGTTCAATTTCGATCCCATATAGATACATACTTTGAGTCGAAACCTAAATGTTCTTACTGTGCCTTAACAATACACTAATTACCATAATACATTGCATTTGTTGTGTACTTAGTCTCATTTTCAATGTTGCTAACTCATAGTTATTTTTCAGTTTTTCACAAAGAATGGTTGTCAAACAGTTGTGTCATTTCATGAAAATGGGCTACGAAAATGAAAAAGAGAAATCAAGTGAACTCGCTGCTCTTATTGAAGATAGACCTAATAAGTTCCTTATAGTATTTCAGATCTTCGTTTGACCTTTCATTAGAGATGAGGAAATAGTCATTTAAAAGAGAGAGAGAGAGAGAGAGAGAGAGAGTGACAGTGAGGGGGTAGAGAGAAGTTAAAGAGGATTAAACCTGTTTTAGTGATTCATTACGAAGTAATATGAGGCTAATTTTTTCAGTTATAATTTGTATATCGCGCTTTTAAAATGCGATCAGAATAAATGACCATTTAAAAGATGCAAAAACCGAATACTCGGTGCCAGAAATGAAATAATGTACACAGGAATCTTCAACATTTACGAATTTTTATAATATTGGACAGGAATGTTCATAACTTTTGAGTCTTGTTTTTTTCTGACTGCAGTGAAATTAAGAGGAGGTACTATGTGCATGTTAAATAATGTGTCTTTATTCCTATGTAGAATCTAAAAAGTTTCTTGGAATTTGTTGAATAAGATGTCGATAGAGTCTTCATACTCTCATGACTGATATTAGTTTATGGCGTAACTTTTCTGTTAGATATCAAATGAAAGGATAAGTCACGAGGATTCAAAATATATTTTATAGGTATTTTATTACATATAACAAAGGAAATAAAATAATAAATTCTCTATTCAATAAATAAGTAAACTCAGTAGTTTTCAAGTTCTTGCAGAGTGAACAATTACTTGTTCCAAACACTCGCTCGCCTATAATGAAAACGTACAAGGAACTCAATTTGAAATGAAATGAAATGAAGTTTTTCGAGTTTTACGTCCCACGATTATGCAGGTTAGACTAAAGGAGGCGGTGATGATGAAAACATGGATGAAATGTTGGAATGAAGAAAGTGGGAGAAAACTGAAGGACCCAGAGGAAACCCACGCACACGGTGTTTGTCTACCACAAGGTTCACTTGGCGCGAACTGGGATCGAACCAGGAACCCCATGTGCCAGAGGTGAACGCTCTACCACTGAGCCACCGTGGCTCCCCAAGAACTCAATTTTGAATAGAAGTCGTGAGTACAACTGCATATGTTTCTAGATCTGATAATTAACTCCTTTGTGGCTATATGATCCGCGTACTCGTCGTCGGGCGGGAGACCCGCGTTAGATTTCCGGAGGAAATTCATGTAATTCGGATCACTCGTTCTGCTGTAGGTCCAAATCTTATAGAACCTTGTTGTTGAAGGGGACGATAAACTTTAATCCATCCATCCAACCATAGATCTGCTAGTAGGAACACAAGTCATCATGTAATAATGGCTCTGAATCCTAACATTTTAAGCAGATTCTCAGCTAGAGGAAACGTTAGGAGTGGGGATAAGTTTTAGTTGTAATTTACACTGGTAGAAGAAATTCAACTTCCTGCTCTTCTCCCTCCTGATGCGTGTCTGCGTTTATATAGTAGTTCAAAGAATCAGAAGAGCAGTTCGTACGCCACTGCAAACGAGAGAAAATGATTCCTGATTCTCTTATCACAAGCCCATGCCATTTTATTTTTAATTTCATTGTTTTTCCCCCTTCAGTTTGTTTATTCATTTCTTAGCACAAATTTGCATATAACATTTTTTGTGTAATTAGTTGGCAACACTTCTGCACTGCAGTCTGCATTGTTTACAAGGGGTGCAAAGCTTCGTGAAAATCAGTTTATGTTTGTCGCTTTAGTGCGTTCTAAAGACAATCCAGCAGTTATTTTAGAGTCAGGGAAACTCTTCCGTACCATAGCACTTAAATGATCGGCCGTTCGAAGTGAAAGATTGTGTTCCGCTATAAAACCGCACATCTGTATTTCCGCTTCATTTATTTGTGTTTGCTGTGTATCCGCGGGCTGAATAAACGAAAGTATACTTTTCTTTTGAACAGATGATACACCCCGTTTATTATTAATGTGCTTTTTCCCTTTTTGTGATTTTTTATCACGGTTAGTTCCGCTGTAAATTCCGTATTACACACGATGCACTTCGCTCTTTTGGAATTGCCACTAACAGGGGCAAGCCACCCCTTAAAATCACTGTGGGACTCCCATTCTTGCCTGTAATTTTGTGATCTGTGCTCATGTTTCACTGTTGACTCGCCTCTTCTTTGCTTAATTTTCTCGGGAGTACCGAGATTTTTCCTCTTCACTGGTATTTCGTCGTGGCTATTCCCAGCAGTGTTCAAATTTGATGACAACTTTTGTCTATTGGATGCCTGAAACAAGTCTTTTATTGTTCTCTTCATTGTATTGTATAATCGCGCCGAAACTACGAATGGCTTACTTAAAAAAAAAAAAAAAAAAAAACGAAATACGAATTTCACGAAAGAAAGTATTACTACCGCACACGATACACGTCTTCTTATCTTTAAACCAAGAGTGCAACTAACAAACAAAATAAGAAATACAAATGTACTTTTCTATACACGTTCAGGTTAAAAAAAAAAATCAGTACAATAGCGGTGATCTACAAAGCATATTTCTACAACAACCGAAGTCTTAGTAGTCGCTCATCTTTTATTTCAGGAAGATGCTGGAGTTGCAGAAATAACCAATTTTCACTTTTATGTTTTTATTGCCTTCTGTCTTTTCTGGCCACGAACCCGTGTTAGTTCTGGTAGAAACAGGAAGAGGCAAAGGGTCGAGTGTTATACATTGGAAGGTCTTTTTTTTTTCCTCCACATAAATGACATGCCATTAACCACCGACGATAAAAGGGAATATGAGAGGTCTCGACCTTTTCCACATGTTAAAGCTATCCTTGTTTTCATAAGGGGCAATCTTCACTCGATTGGGGACTTGGAACCCATCAAGCAAGGAGTTGACATCAGCCTCCTTTAAGAACTTTCTCTTTACACTTGGCGTCACGCATTGTAAAATTGTCCTTTCCTTCTTGATTCGGATGGAAAGAAAACAAGTAACCTCGGAGACAAGAAACATTCTTCCAATAACTTTTCATAAATCTAAATAAGAAAAATACACGTTGCTAGGGTTTCCTAAATTATCGTACATTTTAGTATTATCGTGCATAGACTATCGTACATCGTACATGATGCAAAATTATCGTATGATCCGATAATTATCGTACATGTTGGCAACGCTGAGGGACTGCTGACTCGCAGCGAGTCCGCACAGGTGTAGCGGGTCGGAAAACCATTGCTGGCAATGAGTCAAGCCACACGTGCAGACTTTCCCGCGCCCGCAGAAATGGAAAGCGAAGAACTGAATGAAGAATTACTCATTAACGAAATACAAAAATATCACTCGAGATATGGAATTTAAAGTGCGAAATGTATAGAGATAGAAATAAAAAACGGGATGCATGGAATAAGATGTGTGAAACCTTATGTGAGAAATTTAATGAAAAAACACAAGAAAAAAACAGCATTGGAATGTATTATTATTACTTTTCAATGTAAAAATCTAATATTCATGTAGTATTTACATTTGATTTTCGTTTAGCGTCCGTTTCCAGCAGCGAGGCTATGAATACTTTTTTGTGATAACAGACAACAAATACGCTTGGAGAACAGGCGTTTATTGTTAATGCAGTTTCTTTGATGAGATTTCTTGTCACTCACTCCGGAATGAACCGACTGTTTATAAACGTACGTTGCATGATACCAGGCACGTAGCCAGGATTTCGTGAAGGGAGGGGTCCGTGACATGAGATACTGTGGTCATCACAACAGAGGCTCGATCATTCTAAACTATTTTACTGGGACATATATTGGTTCGTTCAGCCAGGATTTCGTAACGGGGGGGGGGTGACATGAAATTCTGAATGCCCAGGAGCTCGATCAATCTAAACTACTTTACCATCAACATATATTGGTTTGTTAGGACAATAAAATGAGAATATGTTAGTAAGTATTTTAATAAACTATGAGAAATCTCGAGTAAAATAATAATAATAATAAAAACGTGCTGAAAAAGATTTTACAATATTTACATCCTTCCTCTGTTCATTCAAATATAACAATTTTCCTTTCATTATGACCTCTAGTATTATAAAAACTACATATTTCACTATTATAAAAAGTACATACTCAATAATGTCTTGTAAAATATTTTACATCATCTGCGTTCCTTTCTCTGTTGAATCAAATGTTAACAGAACTTTCTTTCCATATCAATTTTTGTTTTTATTATTCCGCCAACTACTGTCTGTTCCAATGACAGGTTAAAGGAGCAGTAGAAAATTGTTTTTGAAATAACATGTTTGACACTGCAAAGATGCGATGACGAAAATTTATGATTAAAAATGTCCACGTTACTATATTTTCGGAAGCTTGAAATCTCCCTTGAAATCCCCCTGACTAGTAGCAAAAATTCTGAGAATGCCGTAACTCTTCTAGAAATTCTGAAAATTCCGTAACTTTTCTAGAAATTTCAAATTCCCTGACTCTTCCAGGATATCTCGATCACCTCGCCACCATGTATTTCAAGTAATACAAATCTCCTCATAAGAAAGAGTAACTATTCTATCAGGCCTTGTTTCCATTTTGTACTAATACACAATAACACACTGAACAAGGCTATGTGATAATATGTTAAAAAACACTATCACGTAACAGTCTCAACACAATAACTGTGTCTTCATCAGACTTCCATAGGGATGGTACCGAGACCGAGACTAGTCTCGGTCTCGTCTCGGTATCGTCTCGAATTATCGAGACGAGACCGAGACCGAGACGGCCTTTTATATACCGAGACGAGACCGAGACCGAGACGGCCTTTTATCTACCGAGACGAGACCGAGACCGAGACGGAGCTCTATAAATCGAGACGAGACCGAGACGAGACTTAGGTCAGTCTCGAAAGTCTCGGTCTCGTCTCGAATATTGATATAGACAACTATTAAGATTGACATTTACTCAAATTTTCTTTCGTTGCTGTATTAGGTATTATAGGAACAGTTGACTAATGTTCAGTGGCGTATTTAGGGGATGGCTATGGAACTGAAACCCCTCCCGAAATAGGTTTGTGATCATTTTTTCGCATTGCACGTACAACACAAATATTTCTTACTCATTCTCAAGCCTCTCCCGAAACAAAACCCATTGCTGATGTGTATAGTCATCTCTGTCTCTCTCTTCCTCTCTCAACATATATATATATATATATATATATATATATATATATATATATATATATATATATATATATATATATATATATATATATATATATATATTATAGGATATGATCGAGGGAGGGGCTAAACCATGGTTTGACATTTTATCCAGTGTAAAGAAAGAAGTAGGATTGAAGCCCATTTTATATATAAGTAAAAGGAAGAGTTTGTTTGTCTGTGTGTCTGCGTGTCTGTCTTTAAGATTGCCTGTGTGCGGCCTGGGGACCAGACGAAAATCCAAGAGTTACGAAATTTGGGTGACAAGTACCATGTCCCAGGCCTCAGACCAAGAAGAAGCGATTTTTTTTTAAATTTTGGATCAGGAGGGGCGTTTACCGCGACATGTAGAAGTAGTAGAAAATGACCGATATTAGTGTCGAATACATAGTTTTCGCATGCGGGCCGTGGTTCAGTTGCGGGAGAGGGGTGGTACCGAGACGTAAAAATAATACAAAATGGCCGATATTAGTGTCAAATACATAGTTTTCGCGGTTGTTGAGATAGTGATACTCCCACAGTCCTTGACTTCCAAATACTGGTCTCATGTGAAAAATGGGTATTTCATGTAGTTATATAATAGTCATATATATTAAAAATGCTGAATTTTTTTAACATACTGTGTGAAATATGGAAGGGGAAATTCTTCTAGATACTCTGCAATATTACTAGATAAACAAGCAATGTTGCCAACGCAACATAAAGTTGTAATTTCTCAAATTGCACTACGTTTGATATTACATATTTCTGTTCAGTTAATTTAGTTTAGTGCGTGGGTTTTCTCGGGGTTCTTCCGTTTCCTCCCACTTTCTTCATTCCACCATTTCATTTCACTCTCATCATCACAGTCTTCTTTAGCCTAACCGGCATAACCATGGGACGTAAAACTCAAAAATTTCATTTCATTTTTTAATTGAGTTTAACGCCTCTTTCAGCAGCGAGGTTATATGAGACTGAACCTACTGATTAACGTTGAATCTAAACCACATGAGCTCCCGCCGGGAATCTAACCCGGGTCTCTCACGCCATAGGCTAACTGCTTAGCCATGAAAGAGCTCTACATATTTCTAATTTAGATATTAAATTAAATTACAAAAGCACATATATTATTCAGTGTAACAAAGGACAATACATATCACTAACATCAACATTTTGGAGATCTCTAATAACTCAAATGGCAGGAAGGGGGCGCCGTGGCTCAGTGGTAGAGCGTTCACCTCCGGTGCTTGGGGTCCCTGGTTCGATCCCAGCTCGCACCGTGTGGACTTTGTGGTGGACAAACCCCGTGCCCCACGCATTTCAGCTGCTGCATTATATATATATATATATATATATATATATATATATATATATATAATATATATAATGCAGCACACATACAATGTTACAGTATACAATGTTATTTTTATTAAGAAATCTAAGTTTTACATATCTTTTTCCTAAGTTATCACTACATACTTAACTCGTAAGTACTATCGTGGGATCAAATTTGACCTCAGCAAACACATTTCTAGCTGTGGACAAAATATATATATATTGTTTCACTGAGGCTTCAGTCGTCTATTCTCAGTTGACCTTGCTAGAGAGGCGAGGTGGCTCAGTGGTGGAGTATTCACCTCTGGTGCATGGGGTCCTGGGTTTGATCCCAGCCCGCGCAAATGAACCTTGTGCTGGATAAACACCGTGTGCGTAGGTTTTCTCGGGGTTCTCCCGTTTCCTCCCACTTTCTTCATTCCACCATTTCACTCATCTCTCATTATCACCGTCTCCTTTAGCCTAACCGGCATAATCGTGGGAAGTAAAACCTAAAGATTTCATTTTTTTCAAATGGCAGGAACATTATAACATTAGTGTTCAGTAGTTTTAATTACAAGTCGCAGTTACATTATTTTAAGCAGTGTTGCGAACTTAAATAAATTGCTAAATATTATTATAAATATAGTGCAAATAACGTAGCTAAAGCGCAAAATATTTTAAAATTACTCGTAATTTGTTTTATGTTGCAAGAATGCTTTCAAAACACGATGTTTTTCATATTCTTTGGGCTACTCATAATGTTAATGTCAAAGTTTTCGTTCCAGCAATACATGTAAAAGCAAATTGTAACTGAAATTAAACGTAACTGACAACTTTTCAGTAGCACTAGTTGTTCTCCCTAAGCCTTATAGGCCTGGTGTATTTTTTAGATTAAAACACTGCTTTATTAAAATTTTAATTACACCCTAACTGCATTTCATTTGTTATAGTTTGACCACCGACCACCTCAAACTCGATCCATACCATATAGCTATATGCAATTATTCAAAGACTTACAGTTAGTAATACACATTGTGTTGATTTTTGGTTTGTTTTGTTTTAGTTTAACGTCTCACGATTATGCTAGGATGGCTAAAAGAGACGTGGAGTTACTGATCATAGTGGAATCCGAAAAACTTCGGTCGTTGAACATTACCGCTACCGGGAATCGAACTCGGGACCAAGCGAACCAAAATCAAGCGTACTAGCCATTACAGCAAATGGGGGTTCTTACATTGTGTTGATTTAAATAATTGAGTCAGTGTTGCCAGATCCGAAGATCAAAAAGTAGCGTGTCTGTGCTCCAAAAGTAGAGGATATGAACTATTTGTAGCCCAAATATATAGAAATGAATTATTTGGCAACTAATGACTGGTACTAATGAAATAATGTTTAAAATAGACAGGAAAATGTGATGGACATATTGCAAGACGAAATTATGATCGATAGACGAAAACAATTTTAGATTGGATACCACGTGACAAAAACAACCTAGGAAATGTCCGCATACAAGAAATTGTGACAAAATCAGGAACCACTGGGGAGTAACCTGGAAAAGAATTACCCAAGATAGATAGTTGTAGAGAAAACTTGAGAAGACTTCATCCAGCAGTGGATTGATAATGCTTGATTATGATGATGGTGATGATTTTATATCGAGACCTCAGAGGTAAACTAAACAAAGTCATAATTTCGTAATTTTACAGAAGAAGCGAAACACCGGTTCCTTAACTAAGATCTATAATATTGTTTTTCAAACTATACTAAGTAGTTACAAAGTAGTAAGATGGCTTTAGACTTACATTATTACACCACTAGAAAGAACATAGTCTATTTAAAAAAGTATTCTAACTCAATTTGACCAAAAAGTGACTTAACATAGTCTACCACTAATGTTCAGATATATATATATATATATATATATATATATATATATATATATATATATATATATATATATATATATATATATATATATATACTGTATAAATTTACTAGGTAAGTTAGGGTAAAATTAGATCCAAAATTTAACGAAAGTCATACAGCGAATATATATATATATATATATATATATATATATATATATATATATATATATATATATATATATATATATATATATATATATATATATATATATTACTATTTAATACTTCATGTTACTGCAAAAGTACGAAAATGAATACAAAAGAAAACTAGAGAGTTAAGAATCACTTGTTTTGGCGAGAGAGAGAAAATAGATAGAGCTAGCTCGAATTACCTATATACTTATATAATATGTATGTTCATGTTTCGCAAGTAATTTTCAATCAATATAAAATTTCAACGTAATGAACGCACGATTGGTTTACTCGAATCAATACCACACGCACCGCTAAGAGCTCAGGAATAAGCTTAATCTATTACGGCAGTGGATATACGTATGCGTATGTAATGCATTACAACTTTAGGAACTTGTATAAGAAACAGAATGTACTTAAATTTAGACGCGAACTATGCGAAACATCTGACTTGGAATCTAACTTGTTTCGTGATGCAACCCGAGGCCACACATAGCAAAGATGAGTGCCATAGCTCCCACCACAAAGTTCAGGAATTTCGTGTTATAAGGTGTCAATTAAACACGTAGATGTGAAACGGTAATAAAGCATTTGATCAATTTTAAACAAAATATTTGATCAATTTTAAACAAAATATATTGTACTAATAATTTACCCTATTTGTACAGATAATGAACGTTATATTATGTTTTTAAAATGACAGTCAAAACAGAATGTATTGGATAATAAATGAGAAATTGTAAAATTTCAATTTCGGTACGATTAAATACATTCATGCTGCTATGTGTTGCGTTATCCGTTAGAATGTATTGAACAATTCTTATTCTAAGGAAGGAAATAAACTACTGCATAGTACTGAAGTTAATTTAGTAGAATTTAATTGTATAGGCAGTACTGAGGCCATATGAGAAAGTCTTTTTCTGAAAGTGAAATATGGGTTACTATTAGGGTTTTATCCCAGATATGATATACCCACTGATGATTGAAACTGGAACACACGCATGGAAGGCATCAGCGCTAGCAAATTAGCTCTGAAGAAGTACACCATACTATAATTCTAACTCAAGAATAAGGCCAAAAATAAGAAGCAGAAACGACAGACTTTACAATAATAATGCATTTACAATTTTAATTTCATCTTTTTATTTCGAGATTTTCGAGACGAGACCGAGACGAGACCGAGATTTGACCCTCGAGACCGAGACCGAGATCGAGACAAGCATTTGTTGAGCGAGACGAGACCGAGACCGAGAAGGCGATTTTTGACTCGAGACGAGACCGAGACCGAGACAGCTATTTTAAAACCGAGACGAGACCGAGACTGTACAAAGTCTCGTCTCGTCTCGTCTCGATACCATCCCTAGACTTCCACTCCTTCTGGCTGCTTGGGAGTTGGTCATCACTAGAGACCGGATGTTTAGGCACTAAAAACAAACCGGATGTTTAGGCAGGCAAATAGGCACTAAAAATTTAAGAAATAGGCAGTAAAATAGGCACTAAAATGTAACTCGAAATAATGAAGATAAATACTCAATATAATTAAAAAATAGATTCAAGTCATAGATAATGTTCAAAGAATATAGAAACATACTTCTTTGTTAATATCTTCTTTTATTGTACATATAAAAACGAAGCTTGTTATGCATTCCATATATACTGGGAGAACCTGAAAGATGTGCACATACGTCAGGAGGTGATTCATGATATCAAAAGAAGACAAAAAGTCCTTTTGTATATTGTTGAATTCCACGTCGTGTAGGAGTGACAGGGGGCGAACTTGGAATCCAAAATCAAATCCTGACAATTGGAACGAGACATAAAAGCGTGTACATACTTCGGGAGGTGATTCCTGACATTCAAGAGGAATTTTTGTCTTCTTTTCATGTCACGAATCACCTCTCGAAGTATGCGCACATCTTTCGGTTTCGTTCCAATTGTCAGGATTCGATTTTCAATTCCAAGTTGGCACTCTGTCATTCGTACAAGACACGGAATTAGAAAAAATACACGAGGACTTTTTGTGTTCTTTTGATATCACTAATCACTTCCCGAAGTATGAGCATATCTTTGAAGTTCACTCTGTATATATATATATATATATATATATATATATATATATATATATATATATTGCAACGTACCATGTGCTTGTGTTTACAAACACCTAATATACACATATATGTGTGTATTATTTATGTTATATAAATTACATTTTTCCCAATGAAGGCTTAATTTGAAGAAAATGTATAGAATAGGCAACATTAGGCACTAAAGCAATTATTTAGGCAGTAAAGGTCGAAATAGGCAAAATAGGCAAAATAAAATTGGCTTAAATCGAAACTATAACCCCCCCATATAAACTTTAAAACGTTATTTTTGATCATATCTTTAATATTAAAGAATAGGCATTTTGCCTAACATCCGGTCTCTAGTCATCACATATACTTTCCGGAGATCAACTTTTAATTATCCGGAGAGTATATAAGTGATGACCAACTCCCAAGCAGCCAGTAGGAGTGGAAGTCTGATGAAGACACAGTTATTGTGTTGAAACTGTTACGTGATACTGTTTTTACATATTATCACATAGCCTTGCTCAGTGTTTTATTGTGTATTAAGAAAGAGTAACCAAAAGCTTCCTGATTTTTTTTTTAATTTTTAACGCGATCCATCTTTTTCTCATTTCATTTTTTCATCCTTCCTATTTTTTTCATTTCTCGTCTCGAAGGGGGGGGTCCGAACCCCCCTTGGCTACGTGCCTGATGATACTTTAGGTCGAGGTTACGTATTATATAGCCTCTGTGCTCAAAAGGGACGCTAAAGTCCAAAACAACCATAACATAATAGCAGAACAGAAAGGAAAGAAAAAACATCATTTTTCGGCTGACAATTGTTGTCTTTATTTGTTAATGTACTAAATTCTTTTAAAAAATAGAGTTAACACGAAAATTGTTGAACATCACGGTACTCATGTGGTTAAAAAATAAAAAAGTATGCTCGAGATGTAACAGAAATATTTTTGTTTCTCGTGCAATTGATAATATTGTGCACGTCGTTGCTATTCTAGAGATAACAACTGAATGTTTTCTTACATAAAGAACAACTTAAACAAAGTTATCTTGCCATGGAACTCTACCTATGTCGCTTACAAAATAATCAGCCCATCTGTTTCTGCTTCCGTTTGCTGCATTGCCTCCTTGTGGTGTGCTACACGTATTGGGGATTTCCTCAAAACCTTCTATCGTTAAGGCCTACCGCTCACTGGCAACATTTTGTCGGGCAACTATCTTGTTGCTCTGGCTAAATGCATTGAGTCTTATAGGAGTCCGCTCACTGAGGCGACAGCGACAGAAAAGTTGCCGAGGTGTCGCCAAGCAGGGCGACAGCAGGGCAACAGCTCGGCGACGGAACAGTTGCGCAACATCTAAAAATGCATTGAGTCTTATGGGAGTCCGCTCACTGAGGCGACGGCGACAGAAAAGTTGCCGAGGTACCTCCAAATAGAAAGGTAAAAAATAAATGTTTTCTACAAGTTTTTTCATGTAACAGTTCGTTCCGTGTGTAGCGCGTGAAAAGAAGTGTTCGCAATGGAAACTACTATTAATACATTCTTTGATTAGTGACTAGCATGTCTTTAGTGATAAAGTCTATGAAAATTTAATTGAGGAAATAGAGAAATGCCCAGCATTAAAGAATAAATATATATATAAAGAAGAAAGTATGGAAGGAAGTGTGTTTCGCTGTTACAAGAAACAAGAATGAGCTTTCCAGCCAAGAAAAAACAAAACAGGTGGGTACATTTTTCGATAATGACATATCGCTGTCATACTACACACTACTACTTTCATTAATTTCCCACAACTAGAAAAAAATACAGATAAAATTATCATTTTCAAGTTTCTTTCCATTTCAAATATAAAAAAGAAAAAACTGTACTGTATAAAAATGGCCGATTTTAAAACGTGAAGAATACGCAGGAAGAACGAAGAAAGCCAATTTTTATTTTATGGCTATACGTAGAACATTGAGAGTACAGTTACTGAACAGTGTTGTCGGATTGCCGCTTTTGTTAGTTTCGTTCTGTTAGTTATTTCCAGTCGTTTTATATTTTCGTTATTCTTGTTATCTTTTGATTCGAATAATTGTTCCCGTTCGTATTAGCTTACACAATGCTGTTATTTTTGTCACTCATTGACGTTCAGGGGCGTCATTTAGAGGGCCAGGAGGTGCAATTGCTCCCCAAGAGTTTGAGGAATACATATACTTTAATCTGTTGTCTACTAATATACTAGTACAAAACGTGAAAGTCTTATGTCGGTAGTGCTCTTGCCCCCCTCAAGTAAAGTCTGAAATAACGCCCCTGCTGACGCTACTTTCGAAAGTTTATTTTAATTTATTTATTTAACCATTGGAATGGGCAGTAGTTTTTTTTTTTTTTATGTCAGAAACCAGCGATTATGTGAACTGTTCCGGTTGCCGATTATGTAAATTGTGATATCAAATGCTCGGCAACTTTTCTGTTGCCGTCGCCAGTGAGCGAGGGTATGGCAACAAAACTGTTTTGTCTCCGTGAAGTTGCTGACTGCAGGCGACAGCGACAAGATAGTTGCGCAACTGTTTTGTCGCCAGTGAGCGGTAGGCCTAAATGTCACAATTATAAAAATGTTTCCTTTTTCTCACCTTAGAAATGGATTATTCGGAAACACTAAATCCATTATTTTTATTTAAGAGTTTACATTAAGAATTTCACACCTCCAAACTAAGCGAGTCCTCATATTAAACACTTTCTTAATATATAACGGGAAATGTCACTACTATAGGAATGAAATTAAATCCTTGAGTTTTACGTCACACGCATATACCGGGTAGGCTAAAGGAAATAATGATGATGATGATAAATGAATGAAATGGTGGAATGAATAAAGTGGGAGGAAACGGGAGAACCCCGAGCTAACTCACGCACACGGTGCTTCTTGCACCACAAAGCTCACTTGACGCAAGCTGGGATCGAACCACAGGTGAACACTCTATCACTGAGCCACCGGACCCCACTACTATAGAAATCCTCCATCTCCTCTTCAAGAGAAAATTTTCAAAGACGCTGAAACCTGTGCTCCATTATTTTTATTATGAGTTTACATGCCGAATTTTACATCTCTAACTGAAGCAAATCCTCACATTCGGTAATTTGTGAATAAATAAAGGGAAATTTTACTATTATTGAAACGCCCCCTCTTGATACCATATGAAAATTCTATTTCTGTATTAGAGGATTTCAATGTGAAGGTAGGGCGACAGGATGTTTTTAAACTGGTTATAGGGAAAGAAAGTCTGCATAAGAAAAGTAGTTTCGTGAACTTTGGAACATCCAAAAACTTAAAAATTTAACAAAAATCTAATAATATTTATCAAAGTAGAAATAATATATCAGTTTTTACGACTTCCCTTGATTATGTCCTGTAGGTTAAAGGAGACGTAGATGACCAGGGTGAAGGAAATGATCGAATAAAGAAAGTGGAAGGAAGCGGGAATAACCCGAGAAAGCCCATGCACACGATGTTTTGTATATTATTATTATTATTATTATTATTATTATTATTATTATTATTATTATTATTATTATTATTATTATTTGTAATGTGGAATTGCATATTAAGAAACTCAAATTTTAAAGAAGAGTTTCATTCGCGGCGAGGTTTCGGCCACGCGATGTTTTGGCCCTGCGAGATTTTGGTCCGCGAGGTTTTGGGCGGCGAGGTTTTGGCCCGGCGAGATTTTGTCCCGCGAGGTTTTGGGCGGCGATGTTTCGGCCGCGAGATTTTGTCCGTATCCCTTTGTGGCTATATGTATTAGCTTGCATTCTGTGAATAGATATAAAATTGGAAAGCTTCTTTCTTGAAATTTCAGATATTTCTCTTTCCTTCGTTTCGTATACTCATTTGTCTACCTCGAGATGCTAGCACTTTCATTCTATTGTACTCTAGTACAGAAAAAGTTAATGGACCAAGTAAAGTGGAAAGGTTGAAGCCGAACTCTCACATGTAACGGTGAAAATGATATTTGGCTTAAATACCTTTTGAATAATCTCTGAGAGAAAATAACAGAAGAAAACAACTTGCTATTTGGATATTTAATTTTTATGAAATGAAACTTTTACTTATACAACACTGTTCAGCTTACAACACTGTTTTGGTTCGTTACAATTAAAACACATCATTTCTGATAAAATATTGTGAACAGAACTTTTACACTTTTGGGGAACATTTTGCGTTGCGACGATAGCCAGTTCTGTTTCTGACATTGTGTGTTGTGTATCCTCTCCTTCTGTACGAGTCACGTTTCTTTGTCCTTGTCCTGTTTATATCGAACTTAAAAATGTGGATATAAAAGTAAATAAATAAATAAATAAATGAAGGAAAATATCCAATTATGATAGCACCGTACGGGCCTGAAGGCAGATCTGAGCCAAAATGTAAAAAAGAAAATGTTAGCACCTGTATTGATAGCGATGGCGGAAATGAAACGAATTTCTGAAGTGTACATTACACAAAAATGCACTTGAAAAAAATCTGTGTGCGTTTGAATTTTGCTATGTGTGTCAAGGGCCCTTGATACCCAGTAGCGGTTTCTTAAAAAACGCACTGACCTACACAATCATTTGCTTTTAGTCCATTGATTTATATGAGAATTATTTATTTATTGTTTTGTACAGTAAATACTTACGAACTCTTGTAAATTAGATTATAATTCATAAAACAAACAATAGTATACGTATAAAGCTAATACAGTACTTTAAAATTAGTACGCAGGCGTCCAGCAACGAAATTTTCAAGGAGACAACAATGGATGGTTTATTGGTTGGTCTGGAGATTAATCTTCCTGTTCAGCAGCGAGGATATATGTGAAGTGGACTTACAGTGTAACATTAGTTCGAACTCATGCCTTCCGCGCCAAAGGTACATATGTTAATAACAAATACCAGCATACATACAGAATAAAACACATCAAGCCATTTGTGTTATTTCACTTGGGGAGCACGACTAAATTTTTGGGAGATCCGGCCTCCAAGTACCTCCCCGTAGCTACGTGTCTGCCCCAGATATATTGTATTGTAATGTAGTTCAAGTACTATTTTCGGTATACAAAGGAAAGCTGTCCCCCCCCCCTTCCCAAAGTGCAGGAACGGTAAATTGATTACAGCAAACCACTTCTCGGTATCTATTATCTTCGGGGATCACCGTGGCTCAGTGGTAGAGTGCTTACTTCTGGTCTGCGGTGTCCCTGGTTTGATCCCCGGCTAAGTAAGTTTGTGGTGGACAACATCGTATTCGTGGGTTTTCACAGGGTACTCCCGTTTTCTCCCACTTTCTCATTCCACCAATTCTTCCATCATCATTCAGTTGCATTAATCATCTCCCTTAGCTTAAAGGGCATAATCGCGGGACTCAAATATTTCATTTCATTTTCATTTCTATTATGGCTGCTACTTCACAGCGATTAACGTTAAAAGTGGAAGTGGCCTCTTTATGTCACTTTTGGTTTGAACAGGGTTAAGACAGATGGTACTTATTCTTAAAACCTATTCTAATTTAGTTTTTCAATATATATATATATATATATATATATATATATATATATATATATATATATATATATTATCGTTTTTGCTCTATATAAGATCAATATTGAAACCGGAAATTGTAGTGGAGTTCTATCATTTCTGATTAAACTCACACGTACGTGTCTGTAAACATCCAATGATATTACATCTAAAATTAATCGACTCGTCGTGTTTAAATATATATATATTTTAAATATGCAGAGTTCTCGTTGTTGTGGAAAAAGAGGAAAAAATTTCATTTAATGTGTATCTATTAAATAAATTACTTAAAGCATTTTATCACTTCATATAGATTAGAGTGGAGATGGAATATATTCCGTTCATTTGCGCAAGTTGAAATTAAGTGCGTAGAATATGTAAGAATCGAATCGAATAATATCAATCTTGAAGTCAAAATATCAAAAGTCGTATAATCCCCTATATTTCTGGCAAAATTTTGACCCCCATAACTTTGGATCCCTTCACTTGTGCAAGTTGAAATTTACTGTGTAGACTAAGTAAGACGTGTAGAATCGAATAACAAATTTTAAAATCAAAATGTCAAAAGTCCTTTAACCCGTCTCCGACCCAACGCTCTTCGCTACTACAGTTTCTACTCTATAGCGATTAACGTTAAAACTAGAAGTCGTTGATTTCTGTCACCTTCGGCTTGAATAGAGGGCTAAGTGCTAAATCTATTGATCACTTTCAAATGAGAAAATAAGAGCACATATATTTTAATCTAATACTTTTCGTCTGTTCATAGATCAGAAATAATCATTAATTTCCAACAATTCCAGGTGACAGCGATTTTTTTTTTAATTTTTAACTGATAATTAACTATGTATTTTATCATACAACACATTTTTTAAAAATCTGAAACAAACTTTTATATCTTCAAGTAAGTGACTGAGGTATATCTAACGTACACAGAAAAACATGAGGATTGATACGTTCTTACCTTTGAATAACAAATTGTCCAATTTCCTTCAATTTGTTCACGTCCCTTTTTAGTCCCAATAGACTAAAATAGTGATGTCGTCATTTCCTTTCCGTTACCATAGTGATCGCCATGTCTTTTTGTTGCTTTTTTTTCTCTATATATACAAACGCGTGAAGCAAATGGTAAATTTTAAAGTCTACTACAAACAAGGACAACGGCTGTAAATTTATTTACAATTATAAAATATTTTAACGACTAATGAAGTTGGCAGGAAAGGGTAGGCCTACAGTTTTAGAATATGGAAATTCGTCTAGGAAACTACGAATAACATCAAGAAAATTCATAAAGAAAGACTAATATCTAAGGTTCTTATTTCTAAAAGCGCCACATCTCTAAGTGGTAAGGAAGAAATCAAACAATTAATGTAAACGTCGTTATGATGTAATATACCTTAAGAAGCAATTATACACAATATAAACTCCCTAACATGCAGATTGACAAACTATCGGCACAAAGAAAATTAAAAATATACGATTTTTTAAAAAACAAAAAATCTTTTAGAACAATGTTAATTCTATTATGACATTTACTTTTGTTATGTCCACTCTTCATAATGGAAGTGCACGATATTAATGTCTACAATATTACAAAAGAAAGAGATAAAAGCAAGACTGGAAATTTTCAATCCGGACCATCAGTAGATCCCGGATTGAAAGATCCCGGTCAGATCTTTTCTTATATTACCCATCTTTTTAAATAAAAGCATTTAGAAACAGTACAATAAGAAAACATCCAATTATGAATGGTTCAGCATATAAGAATTGTTAAACATTAATCCTGTTCGCGTATGCAATGTTATGATACTTATATTAATGAATAAAAAAAAAATCCAGAATTATTTAAGGTTAATATCTGATTATGAACAGGATGAGTAGCCTACATTTTTCTCTTTTTCTATATCTCTGTTTTTTTTTTTTTTTTTTTTTAATTTAAGTTTCATTGATTAGAAATATTTAAAAAGAAATAAATATTTCATTCACTCTAATGTTTGCAATTCCGAAATATTTTATCACTGTTTTTACTTTTCACTTAGGAACTTTAGGTATTCAGGCTACTTGTTGTTTAGAAAATAAAATGGCGATCACCATGACAACGAAAAGTATGTGACGTCACACTATTTCAGTCTATAATTCAATGGCTTTCTCTATGGCTTTCTCGAGATCCATATCTTAAAATATGCACTTATAATCTAGAAACGTATTGACGCGTGAATTGTGTAATAAAAAATGATTGTAAGAAAAATGTTGTTATCCATTGCCTACAACAATTCAAATCGGGCGAAAATATCAAAACTCAACACGAATCATTCTTTTCTCTTAAAAAAGAAAGAAAGAAAGACGTATACACTATTATATAAAAAAGATTAAAATGACTTACTCATCAATAACTAAGTCGAACTACACCGTATTATAGATAGAAACATGAATTTGTAAGTATGTTCGTTTGTCACAAAATCAAGGACTAAGAATAGATTGTTTTAGAAGTATGTCTTATAGGGCAGTAAAAGAGGGTTCAAGTAGCTTTTGCTAAGAATAGAGTATCTCACGAATTTTTGAAGTTATTTTATTTTTAAAAATTCCGTTCCTGAGAAGGGAAAGTAGAGTCATTTTCTATAATATTATACTTATAATTTCTTTTATTGAAGAAAAAGTCCCAGGTAATTAAAAACAAACATTAGAGCAAAATTTCAGAAAATTGCAATTTAATTGGCACTTGATTGATAAAGCCGTTAGTAAACTAAACTTAAAATAAAATTTCAAACAGGTTATTGTGAAAATGATGGATGTAAATATTTTACTATTGTATTGAAATCAATATAATTCAGTTGCTTGCAAATGTCTTTCATGAAAACGTATCCTAAGGTTAGTGGCTTGGGCAGGGTTTATGGTTCTCATCATTGAAGCCAATAAATAGGCGATATTAAAGCAATGTTGTTTAGATTTACTGTATATTATCCCAATTGGACGCGCGGAAGCGATTTAACTCGATTTTGTCTGTGTTGCCCACGAGAAGAGACGTCTTGTTAAATTTGAAGAAGTCTTGTCTTGATTCTCAAAGAATTCTTTTTCACCTAATCTCAGAAAAAAAAAAACTAAATTTAAATGCTTTATTGGGATTGGTGTTAAATAATTAGCATTAATTAAAGATACATATCGCCCAGGTTTCTTAACCAATGTTCACATCGAAATCAGATCTGTAGCTAGGGTTAGTTCGTCTTCGATTACTTTTAGCCCTCCTGAAATTTTCACTTCTTTGTTGGTTGTATATCAGATAACTTTGCTTCTATGTTATTTTCGGTCTTCGGGTAACGAATCATAAAGGATAAAAGAAATATATTGTATTACCAGTGGTAATAAAATAAAACTGTCACGTTGTGAATTCTTCTACAAGAGCAAGCGTTATATTATAAAATAAAAACTTGCAATAAAATATATCAATATTTTAATTAACGCAAAAAATAAATAGGGAAATTATTTTTAAATAGGAAATTCTGTAAAAACATGCAATTATAAGTTCGCCCATTCGTGAATACAAATATTTTGAACAAGAAAAAAATTTAATTGAACAGTAACCAACCACAAATTTTATAATGTGCATGATCTACGGAAATAAGAGAATATTAAAAACTATGGAGTACTGTCTTCCCTGGAAAAGTGGAAAAGTGCTACTCCTGATCTAAGTCAGAATCGTCTGTTGACGAATCTATTTCCACTAAAACTCTACTTGAATTGACTGAATATTTCTGTAACTGTCTTCAATATCCTCCACTTGTCTTATGTAATTTCTCCAATTGCCAACTCTAATTCTGTTGAATACACTATTTAATAAAGACACCAGTTTTGGTAGGGGTTCGCCTTTCATCTTTTGGGATGCTACCGTCCGTTTTAATTGTGACCACACTATTTCAACTGGGCTAAGTACGCAATGATATGGAGGTAATCTTAAAACAACCTGCCCATATGATGCTGCCAGTTCGTCTAATTGCGTACTTTTTTTCTTTTTCCGTTCGCAGACAGTTGTTAATCAATAACTTGGAGAACAGGTATTATCGGGACCGGACTAGATATGGCACTATTGTAGATTCGCATATAATTAAGAATAGTTTCTTTTCTCCACGAAGTATTAGGCTTCGGATTAATTACACGACTATGGGAAGGAGCATTATACAAATATATAGAAGATACCTCCTCTAAGCCTTTTAGTATGGAGTTTTCAAAACCAATGCTCGAAAATTTCTGCGTTTATTGTCCCATGATAATCAACAGGAGGAGCGTCAGACATTTTCTTGTGAGTTATAAATAAAGAACTATCCACAAAAGCAAATCGGCCACCAAAGTTCATAATAATGATCCTTTCCCCTTTTTTGTCCGAAGTTGCAACTATGCAATTGTCAAGAGTCGTCGGACCAATTTTTGATTTGGCACATGTTGCTATCGTACTAAGTTTCATCAAGATATTCGTCACAGTATCCCGCGGAACGATAAGCTTTAATTTCTTCGAGATAACGGTATCTCTAAGTAATAACTTCATTGGACTCAAATTCCGAGCTTTTTCTTGGCACTGATTTATACGAAAACCCCATACTATGTAACAGACGACGTAATGTTGTGATGGAATAAGGAAATTCATAGTTAGTCTCGGATGTCTTCACAAATCATCACGTTTCTTTAAAAAAAAAAAAAAAACGGATTATTGAAAGGGACAGTCCCCCCAGTTCCAAGATTGGGGGCCATGTCCCCCTCATACGTCCGGGATTTGCGCCAGTGAACTATTGTTGGCTATAAACAATAAATTGAATCTTTCTATAAGGAACGAAGTTTATTGAGAAAGCATTTTAAGCTCAGATTTTTTTCCTTCTTTCTATTCGATTCTTTAATTTTCATAATAGTAAAAAAAAAAAACTATTTTAACTTCTTTATATGTGTTACTACTCATTCATGGATGACGAAGACCTAAGTCAAACTTTTTTTCTTTCTTTATATATAAATTTTAAAAAAAAAATCATGTTTAAGTTTGCAAGAATGTGATTCATTTTATTATGGTTTGCAAAATCCGGAAAACTATAAAACTCAAGAGGAAAAAAGGAAAATAACCCTATTACCTGCCTTAAGTTGTATATTGTAGCACCAAAGACTCTTGTAGGAATTGAGAATGAATATTTACCCTTTTAGAGGCACTTACACTCTTCGCTTTATATATATATATATATATATATATATATATATATATATATATATATATATATATATATATATATATATATACAGGGTGGTTCAGTAATGTTGGACAGCCCTGAATAAATCGGAAACCAGAAGAGATATTAGCAAGAGTTTGGTGGATCCAGATACTTGTGGAAGGGGGACGTCTTTTGAGGTATCACACAATGTTACCAGGTCAACAGTGTTGCCAGCTCAGTACAAAGTTGTATTTTTTTAAATGGAACATATAGAAGTTTATGCCATCGAAAGAATTAGTACAGAATGTGAATACCAACAAGCGAAACCACACCTGTCAGTGTTGCCAAATAAGGAAGTTATAAACCTTCAAATATCATGAAATTAAAGTGTCCGTAGAGCAAAAATAGCAAAAAGGCAAGAAAAATAATACTACGGAATGAAAAGGAGTAACCGAAAGAGTAAACCAAAGAACGCACAGCATCCAGTGAGTAACAGGGTTGCCACAGTAAAAGGGGAAAAAATTGAAAATTTTGCAGTTGCTATAGGAGGAAAAGTGCCCATATGACATAATGCTGGAAACACCATAGAAAGTCTATGTAAGATTCAGGAATCCTAATAGCGTTTGTTCGAAAGCGATATCTCTAACCGTTTTCGAGATACACCAAAGGTGTGCGGGGTTTGCAACACTGCATAATTGATTTGACGATTAGACCCGTGTAGTTCTTACATTTTGTTGGGCGTATCATTTTCATTACTCGTTCCTGTAGTTTGGAGGGCGAGGGAATTATTATGCAGTGTTGCAAACTCCACACACCTTTGGTGTACTCGGAAACGGTTAGAGATATTGATTTCGAACAAACGCTATTAGGATTCCTGAATCTATCTATATATATAAAAGAGAACGTACAAATCCTTTGTCCGCTCATCACGCTAATACGGCTGAACCAATTTCTTTTATTTTTGGGGGGTTATTAGGATTTGGACCCTAGATGGTTTTTATCATATCACTTTAATTTTCAATTACCAGTGTCTTGAGATAATTGACCATTCAGGTGTCCATTACGTACAAATCCTTTGTTAGTTCATCATAGGTATAAAAATAAACGTATTTATATGCAACCCGCATGACCGTGTCACTCGGCGGGTTAACATACATGACAGGCGTTATAATGGTTTTTATCATATCACTTGAAAGCGAAAAAGTAAAAATTATCTAAGTAACAAAGTTTATTGCGTTCGGGGGTGACCGCAGCGAAGCGGGGCGGGTTAACATAAATGACAGGCGATATAATGTTAACATTTACTGCAATCTTCTATGGTTTTTATCATATCACTTGAAAGCGAAAAAGTAAAAATTATCTAAGTAACAAAGTTTATTGCGTTCCGGGGTGACCGCAGCGAAGCGGGGTGAACGCTGCTAGTCTTACATGAACTTTCTAAGGTGTTTCCAGCATTATGTCATATGGGCACTTTTCCTCCTATAGCAACTGCAAAATTTTCAATTTTTTCCCCCTTTGCTGTGGCAACCCTGTTACTCACTGGATGCTATGCGTTCTTTGGTTTACTCTTTCGGTTACTCCTTTTCATTCCGTAGTATTATTTTTCTTGCCTTTTTGCTAGTTTTGCTCTACGGACACTTTAATTTCTTGATATTTGAAGGTTTATAACTTCCTTATTTGGCAACACTGACAGGTGCGGTTTCGCTTGTTGGTATTCACATTCTGTATTAATTCTTTTGATAGCATAAACTTTTACATGTTCCATTTTAAAAAATACAACTTTGTACTGAGCTGGCAACACTGTTGACCTGGTAACATTGTGTGATACCTCAAAAGACGTCCCCCTTCCACAAGTATCTGGATCCACCAAACTCTTGCTAATATCTCTTCTGGTTTTTGATTTATTCAGGGCTGTCCAACATTACTGAACCACCCTGTATATATATATATATATATATATATATATATATATATATATATATATATATATATATATATATATATATATATATATATATCATTCTGAAGGAAACAGGATCTACCGAAAATGAAACCTTCGTTAGTTCAGTTTAGAAATCTGGCAGCATTGACGCCTTCGCGAACCCCAGCGAAGTTTGCGGTTGCTAAGCCACAGAGGGTAGAGGAAAGTTTTTCCTCTTCCAGGAAAAATAGTCGTTTATCCATGGCCCTGAGATTATAAGTGCATATTTTGAGTGAATTTCGATGTGCGTGCATTTTTCATAAACTCTGCAGGATACTGCGTATTTCTGAATTTTATTGCTGCATACTAGCATATTTCAGAGTATATCACAAGAAAGTATGTTATATTCAGAGTGAACTGAATCACTTTGTAAAGGAACATGTAGAATAAAACGTTGTATAAAATAATAGAATAAAATATTGTATCCAAACTTAGTCCACCTGATTTGTCTTGCACACGGTCTTCATCGTGCAGCAGAAAAAATCAGATGCCAATATCTGGAAGTAGACGCGCTTGTATCAAATATAAAGAAAGTATTTGTGAAAGCTCCATTGCGCGTACGTATCTTTCGCGGAGTTGTGAAAAATGTTCCGCTACCTCCGCAACCAGTTTAACCCTTTGGGGATCCGATGGTACAATTTGTACCATACGGGTGTTTCATTGTACATTGCGTTATAACTCTCCCATTTGAGCTTTTTCGTCCGTTTTTTGTTTGTTTGTTTGTTTTTCAAGTCCAGATGCATTGTAGAAGACCTTACGTATGGTTTCACACCTTCCTGCGTCGAGACATAGGAGGTGATGACGTTATAATTCTAAAATATATTTTCTTTTTATAAGCCTATGTTCATTACTTTTTGGCGGGCTCATTTTTGCACGTAGAAGATTGAAATTTTGCACAAACATTCAGTCCACCAAGTAGTATTTACCAGATTTTTTTTAGATTTCTGCGTTAAAGCAGGGGGATATCCAGAGGGGCAAAAAGTTGAAAAAGGGATATTTTTACCAAAAATCCCTTTCTTCGGTATTTTCCCGCCTTAGATACATGATGGAGACATGTGAATGGTACCGCCTGAAAGGCAGTTCCATTCTGAAGAAAATGATGTGCAAACCATGATCCTAGGGTAATTAGGGATGTCTCAGGGAATTTTTACAAAACATTTTTCTGTATACGGGAATATGGTACATTGTCGGTATATATATATTTTTGGCGGGCTTACTTTTGCACCTAGAAGATTGAAATTGTGCATAAACATTCAGCCCACCTAGTAGTATTAAACAGATTTTTTTTTAAATTTCTGCGTTAAAACAGGGGGGTCCAGAGGGGCTAAAAGATGAAAAAAGGGATATTTAGACCAAAAAATCCCTTTTTTCGGGATTTTCCCGCCTTAGATACACGATGGAGACGCGTGAGTCATGCCGTCTGAAAGGCAATTCTATTCTGAAGAGAATGATGGGCGAAACATGATCCTAGGGTAATTAGGGATGTCTCAGGGAATTTTTACAAAATATTTTTCTGTATACGGGAATATGGTACATTGTCGGTATATATATATTTTTGGCGGGCTTACTTTTGCACCTAGAAGATTGAAATTGTGCATAAACATTCAGCCCACCTAGTAGTATTAAACAGATTTTTTTTTAAATTTCTGCGTTAAAACAGGGGAGTCCAGAGGGGCTAAAAGATGAAAAAAGGGATATTTAGACCAAAAAATCCCTTTTTCGGGATTTTCTCGCCTTAGATACATGATGGAGACATGTGAATGGTACCGCCTGAAAGGCAGTTCTATTCTGAAGAGAATGATTGGCGGATTATAGTCCTAGGGTAAGTAGAGATGTCTCAGGAAATTGTTTTACCTGAGATCATGGTGTTCTGCGGTAATTTGGGGCATTGTGGGAATTCCTGATAAAATTTCTCCCGCCCTTAGTATTCAAGATAGAAACTTGAAATTTGGCACATACATTCAGTATACCAAGTACTATTTATCAGATTTTTTGAGATTTCTACGTTCACATAGGGCCGCTCCAGAGGGCCCAAAGTGTGAAAAAAAATCCCCAGAAATTTTCCCTTTGACATCTTTTTTCTCTCTTCTGGTATATGGTATGAGCATGCAAGTGGTATAATTTGAAAGCCAGCTCCATTCTGAAGAGAATGAGGTATGAACCATGATCCTAGGATAAATAGTGACGATGCAGCAGCTGCTTGACTAAAAGTCTTTAAAAAATACCCCCAAAACCCCGGATCTCTTAAGGGTTAAAATCGATGGGGCTTGTGGGTAGAAGCTGTGTTGTATTATGCAGTAAACTTAAATCAAGTAGACAGTGTAAACTCACTAAATCCCGATGATGCAGCCGCTATTTATTTGTTCAAAATACCTGAAATTATCAGACAGTTGGAATGTCGTAACAATGCACTGCTGCATTCACTCTCTTTGTTGAGCGAATTATCACAGACTGTCCACCCAGTGAAACTCACAGTGTTGCGAAGCTACCGTCAGATAAACTTTACCAAGTATTGATCTACAAAACGTTTCTCACTGATAAAAGCAGAGGGTTTACAGAAGAGAACCTAAGGAAGACCTTAATAGTTCAAATAACAGAGGTCATAAAGAAGATATATTTTTATAAGAAATTGGAATTTTATTTTCTTAGTGTATATTTTTAATGCATATTTTAGATAATTTTCGTGCATAATTGCATGCATTCTCGGGATTTGTGTGTGCATCACTCTATTTTCATACAACTCATAAATGGGAACATTGGGCAATTACGTGCAAGTTATAAAGGAAAAGGACTGATGTCTCGATGTTGTTCAGCTCCTGAAGATGGAGGAGACCTCTACTCTTACACACTGTTTTATGTGAATACAGAAAATTATGCATTCCGGGTATCAAGAGCGAAAAAAAAGTACAATTTGAACGCTTGGAAATTACATTTAAGGTGTTAGAAGAGTAATAACAAGCAGTTCGGTGACAAGTTCTTGTATCTGCATGTATTGTTTATGGACAGTGACATAACTAGGGGGGGCGGCAAACGGGTGCCCCCGGCGACAACTATCAGCATATTTGCGTCGCTGTTTATGGAAGTCATTTACCTCTCTCTTAGATCTTAGAAAATATAGTTTCAAACTAAATAGACGATTATTTTCGAGTGTTCGGACTGGATTTTCAACAGGCATTGCAAACATTTGTTGATTTCGCTCTTACTACCTGGAGCCAGTGGCATGACTACAATGGAGCGAGTGAAGCAGTTGCTCCAGGGCGAAAAAAAAAAAAAAAAAAAAAGAAAAAAAGAATACGGACAACTGTTCCTTATGGAAAGAACGTTTGAAAACATTTCAAAAGGTACACTATGACTATTAGCAGTTACTTGGCAACAGTCGATACTGGGGGCGGATCCAGGAATTTTTGAGAGTAGGTGGGCGCAGGTCTGAAAAATAAACTTGAGACATTTTTCGATATTTGGTTCGCTAACTAGAAATAGGCCTATGCACTGCAGTGCTTCATAATACGTATTTATCTCCGCCTTTCTGGACGCGGCATATGGGAAAGCCATGTTGTTCAACACGAGAGAATCCAGGATTACCATGAACGGGAAACGCATACATTATCTGCAATCGGGGGCGAATTTAGAGGGGCGATCGCCCTTCCCCACCAGAAGAGGAAACTTTCTTATTTCATATATCCCAGAGTTTGGAGTTCTTAAAAGTAGCTCTGAGTAGCAGTATTACAACCCCCCCCCCCCAAAAAAAAAGTCAGTCCTGGATCCGCCCCTGTTTGCAATGAGTGGAGAACGCACAATCTTCCTTTTGGGAGAAATTTTAAAACTTTTTTTCCACAGCCTTTCAACAAGCGCTATGCAGCAGCTGAAATGCGTGGAGCAGGTGCCGGGTATCCAGGGCGCAGTTAAACTAGTTACGCCACTGCCTGGAGCGCCTCATATCATTATGTAAGCCCTCAGTCTCTATCTCGAACACCTCAGCATTTTCAATGCTATTCCGAAGAAAAAAAAATGGTGTTCAACATTACAAATGTTAACTGTACCTAGTTTTTGATATAGTCCAAAAATATTGATAAGACTTTAGAAAAAAATAACTCAGTTCATATGGACAGTAATGCAAATTTCATAACTAGATGCAGAGGGAGATGTACTACATATAACCGTGAATATTTCATATTAGAATCCATTAGTTTCAGATTACAATGAAAGTTCCTTACCTATTAACCACTAATCCACGGCTGGTATATCTTCACTTCTGCCCAAATGAAGTTAGACTCTACACTTGCTGTTCTTCTGAACTTAATTGCTGTCTTCGGTTGACGGTCCTTTGCCGCCGTGCAAACCACTCATGTATCAACACGCACTATATCACGCGAAGTTATGTACCACGTGTGAAAATCCTATATGCCGATTAATATATCGAAAAAATACATACACATAAAATCACGCTTGTTTTTAGCCAATCTTTCACCTACTGAACAATGTGCAATACATACAATCACTTCTACTCTTCTGCATCTCCGAATGACATGGACGGATGGATGACATGGACAATGTCAAGTTCGCTCTTGTCCACCATCGCACATACACACAGGGGATGCTCTTAACCTATGTCCCGAACCTCTTACTTTCACGCGCTCTTCACAGTGACGTCACCAGCGAGGAACTTAAAGCTTGTCGTCTGCTTGGCGCGCGAAGATTTGCTAGTAAGACCACAAACAATTCTTTTTTTATGTTGGGTTTTTGCTATGTTGAATTGTGTTGTTTTCTTTTCTAGTGGTGTACGTGGACGAATATTATTTAATAGAGAAAAGGTCTATATCTCGGAAGATTTCTTTACGTGAGATTGGCTATACAGACATGCAATATTGAAAGATGGTGTGAACTTGAGTACGTGTGTACATATGTATTTTTACGTGTATTTGTCTTTCATCTCCAAGTGTTCCACATTATAGAATTAGGGATGTACCGATATATCGGTATCGGTAATATCAGCCACTTTTTGGAGTATCGGTTTCGGCATTGGGAAATAAATACCGATATTTACCGATACATTTTTCAAACTAGCTTCAGTTTGTTTAACATTAACAGTGACACATATTTCATCGGTTTCTTTTAGAGTTAAAAGTTGTTCTAAACTATTATCAATTGTACATACAATCAATCGATTTCTTTATGCATGTATACACCATTGATTTGCACTATTCATACTTAACTGATAGCTTTAGTCCCTCCATGGAAAAATAATGAAGAAAAGCCAAAGATCCTCAGTCAGGATCATAGGCAGCCAAAGAAAATTTTCTAGGGGGAGCCGATTACCCGATTTCAAAGTAAAATTAAGTAAGTTTATTTTCCTTATTCATTTTCATAAATTTCTATGTATGCATGAAGTTCATAATTTAAAATTATTTTTCGATATTTTTTCTGCTTATTAGTCCTCTAGATGTTTATTTGAGTTAGAAATCAGAGTAAAACTCCGGGACGTTGTGTGGGCAGAACAGGTGGAGCTGTTGCCCCACGCCTTGCACCACAGAATGGAAGAGTTTGACCGTTGAGGAAAACTAGCAGGTTAACTATTTCTAATTCATTGTTGAGATTAGTGTTGTCCACGAGACGAGACCGAGGCGAGAAATGTCTTGTCTCGTCTGCAATTCGAGACGAGAAGAATCTTTTAAATTCGTTTAAATTTTAAAATATGGGAGTTCTCGTCTCGCTTTCGAGGCAAGATGAGAAACTTCATGAGTCTCATTGGCAACACGAGTTCACCCAAGTATTAAACCTTAAACACTGGTTTAGTGTTGCATGGTTCATCGTAAAAAAAAAAAATTAAAAAACTATAAATTGATAAAGTGATTGTAAGAACACAATGAAGAGCATTCAAAGATACACAAGTCATTACACAATATACTCCAATAATAAATATGGTTTAAATGTTGTTATATCTCATCCTTCGTGGATCTCTTGTGACTTTAGGAAGTCAGGACAAATTTTGTACACAAATTTATACAAGAGGCTAGAGAAAGTTCGAGGCGAGACGAAAAGAGCTTTTTTCGAAAATCGATTCTACAAGACGAGAAAACCTAATTTCTCGTCTCGTCTCGATTCGTAACACTAGTTAGCATACAAATATTTAGATATAAACCAAATACATTTTTCCGAACTGTGTACTATTAATGTCACGAAGTGCAATCATAGCGTCAACAATGGTTACATTAAATATAATCTGTGGTGGATAGTTAAATATAATGTGGTTTAACACGAATGGGTTCCGTTTTACTAATCATGTGGTGAAGATATGAATAGGCAATTTTAAACTTTAAGCCTGAGTGCCGTATATTGAACAAAATAAATTGCTAGGCATCAAAGGGCTTCCGCAATTAAATGCATCAACGATCTATTTATTATTATTATTATTATTATTATTATTATTATTATTATTATTATTATTATTATTATTATTATTATTATTATTATTATTATCCATGGCTTTAAGTATTTATTGAGATATTCCTATCAGTAATCACAAAGTAATCTATTTATGCCGGGTGTGGAACTCACCTTATCATTGGTTCCGCAATTACTTTAACTTCCAGGCATCGGAAATTTCAGAGATTTCCCTGGTAAAACATATTTATCTGCAGCTTTGCTTAAATACATTCACAGTAACATTTCAGATATAAATACATTTAAAATGTAATTATAATTCAACAATTATCTCTCACATCAAAAAATAAATAAATGATCATGCAACACAGGTACATCGTTAATTTTCCATAATATAAATTGCGTTAAGAAGATGTTCTATTTATTGCTGGCTTATTTATCATTTATTTATTTGTAGTTTGTATGTAGGATAATGTTGTGACAGCGAAAATGTTATGCATAAAGAAAAAAGACATTCTGGCTGCTTCGTACACCTCTATACCTACTTGCTGCTCCTCGCTGGTGACGTCACGCAAAACGAGGAGCGAAGCGTAGAGTGATTATTGTAATATTACAATAATCACTCTACGGAGCGAAGCGTCTGTGCGTATAGCTCAACCTTTCCTTCTAGTAACCTTGCATACACACACACACACACACACACACACACACACAAAAATGCGCTGCAGACGGAATAACCGATCACTTCATTCGCTTTGGACTACGAGAAACAAATGCAGGTGTAAATAGAGGGGGTGGTTCTTGGGTTGGAAGTATCTCACATGGCTCTTAAATCATTGGTCGTCTCCTGTAAGGTGTCACGTGGTCTAGCACAACTCAGCTTGACAGTCAGAGCTATATGCACAAACAATACCATGCGTGATATGTGTAATACACTTTTTTTTTTTCGAGGTTGTTACTTCTTAACGCCTTTTCCTTGTAACAATCATCGCTTTTATTTGAAGTAATCGAGAGCGGGTATATCAAATAGATTATCCATACACTCCAAGGGCGCCATATTTCTAAAATCAAAAAGAAGGGTAGTGTCCATGCACCATTAAAATGTTAGGGGAAAGTGTCGTACCTAAGGACAGTTGTACCTATGGACAATGGTGTTTTCAATAGGAAGATTTGTGACTAAATTGGGTTTGGTTGCCTTGCAACATTGCTTCTTTCACAGTATCAGTATAGGCTTACGACAACACTGGTGTTTGGTGATTTTGCTCTGTGGGACCAATTTGAAAATTTTTGGGGTTGAAAGTAATTTTTTGAGGTAATTTCTCTCATTAATATTACTTTTATTATATGCAATTTTAATGTATTGGGTTGTTAATCTATATTAGTAATTATTTGGCTTCTTATACACTAAGATTGTTTTCAGTAATACTTATTGTAGAACCAAGGGTAGCCATTTCTGAAAAATGTAGCGGGAAATGTACCTGTGGACAAATCTTATGATGTACTACCATGAGCAAAATAAATGACGCGTCTCTTTATTTTGAAGTTTTTTGAAAATATCTCCGTTTTCTTTATATGTTCGAAATTTCGGAAGGTTTCCCCAGCAGGAAACGTTAATAACAAGCCCGTTTTAAATATTTGTGTTAGATATTAGCTTAAAATAAATAAATTAGAAGCGAAAAACATTAAATCGACCGAAATTACGGGAATTACCAACTCTGCTAAAGTGGGAAATTTTCAAGAAGGCGAGGGAATTCTGCAGTTCAACACGAAGCAGCGACATCTATGTCATTGAGAGAAATGTGGATCAATTCTACAAACGAAACTTTTAACGAAACATTTCTAATATGTCTTATTACGTGCATTATCTGCAAACTCCAAATATATGAATCTATACTAAGTATTAACGTATAGATAGAGCATATAGTGGAAATTGCCTATGGAAAAGGACGAATTGGTAGCACGATCGTAATGAAAAATCATCTTTACCGTATAACATGTTCAATTTGCGTAAGAAAACAAATAGCTCAGTTAGTTAAAGCAACGAGTCTGTATGCCGAAGGTAGCTGGTTCGAACCCCTACAGAGGTGCAACTGTTATTTTTATTACTGTGGTTACTTTATTTATTTTTTATGTGGGAAAGAATCAAATTGTAACATATGTGTAAAACTCATGACAATACCAAAAAAGAAAAAATGTCGCACTTGCATTAGTGTCCCTAGTGCCCCTAACAACCCTGTGGCGTGGGGACCGCACAAGCTGCAAGTCAAAAAATATATAGAAAGAACGCAGGGACGGACCAGGCCAAATTTTCACCTGGGCAAAGTGACTTTATGGCGCCCTCCCCCCTAGTATTAGCCTATATTTTACATTTTATCCTAGTGTTTTTAATAGTTTAAACCCATTTTTTCAAAAAGACATTCATTACCTAGGAAAACTTCACAAAAAATATGGCCTGCTATAAACAATACGAACCCCCCCCCCCAGCTTGGTCTAGTGGCTAGCACCTGCCTTCTGTGGTCCCGGGTCCAATTCCCGGTGGGTTACTGTTGAACGAAAAACGTGGTTCGGATTTCACTATAATCAGTATCCACATCTCCTTTGGCCATTAAGGCATAACTGTGGAACGCTAAACTCAAGCAAAGAAACAAACATACTTACTCCCCCTCCACTCTTTATTCTACATGCCATCTCTCCATTTGTCGATACAGTCCCCTTAGTGCTATGAAACTCTTCTTCCATGGTGAAATGGAAAAAGATTATGTAATTGCCGCTACTTTACAAGAATATAAACCAAAAAAGTCAGTAGGAAACACATTATAAAATTTACTTTTTGAGGCTCGTTTTGGCGTCCCTCTGACTCTTGCCCCGCCCAAGGTTCGGCCATGAAAGTATGGACGCATAACTAAGGGCTGCGGACGTGAGGTTAACCTTCATGTTAGGCGACTGGTGTTTGAAATGTTCAGTAACTGATGGGTTAGTAAAATAATTTCGACGGTTACTGATATTTAAAGTTTAGCTAAGACAAAGTTACCTAACCAAATACATTTGATATCGCGATGTTACAATTTGATTTTTCCTCACATAAAAAAAGAGAAAAACAATAGTAAAAAAAAAAAAAACTCTTACTCGTATTAGGCTCCAACTAACAACCTAATTCGTACAGACTAGTTGCTCTGACCAACTGAGTTTCGATTTCTTACGCGAAAGAAGTCTGTTATATTACGAGGCATGCTTTTCATTATGATTGTGCTGTTAATTTATTCTTTCGATAGGTAATTTCCACTCTTTGCTTTACCTATATAAATAAATGTATGGATTCATATATTAAGTGTCTTTGGGTAATGTGTGAAATAATTTCGCGACAAATATACTTGCTTAAATGTATTGTATGCTATGATTTGCCCTGATTGTCTGTTCATATGGTGGTTGGAAAACACACGTCAAAACTATCCGAAGTAATACCAACACAGCTTAAGAACAGGGACTGAACTGAATCATCACTCGATTGACCTTGAGGGCAAAAAACACCAAAGGGTAGCTATAAACGAAAGTTCAGAATGCATTTCTGTGGAGCTCTGTTCAGTATCACGGTTCTCTGGCAAACACGTTTGTTCTTAGGAGTATATATTACAAACCTAACCTTTCGATACAGCGCAATTGCAGAGAACCAAAGTAAAGGAATTCTTGCCCTTGTTAAGTTGGGGTACCACCATGTGCAATAAAAAATATCGCGTCTCCTTGAAGTGATACTTTATCGAAAATAATTCGTTTTCCTTTATATATTCGAAGTTTCTGAGGGTTTCAAAATGAGGAAACATTACTGAAAAACAAGGACGCATTTAGGGGTGGGTTCAGGGGGTCTGGACCCCCTCTGAAATCCCAACTTTTCTGTAAATTTAACCTAATTTTGGGGGTTATTTTTTTAAAAAATATTATAATTTATCCTAATATTGAAGTCGGACCCCCAGATAACTTTGGACCCCTCCCGAAATAAATTCCTGCATACGTGCTTGCTGACAAATATATTTTCAATATATTCGTTAAATAATAAAGTAAAATAACTAAATTAGGAGCAAAAAGCTTCAACACGGTCCAACGTTTGTCCACTGCCAATATTGTTAGAAGGGATATTAATAGCAAAAACTTATGGTCAATGCTGAACCTTGGAACTTCATCCCGAACACAAGCATATTTTCGAAACACACTAAGGCCTAGCCAGAAAGCATTGTAAGCGAGTTACGTTTGGCAAACATCGCACGGAAACAAATGAATGCTGAATTGCATTGTAACCCGTTCCTACTACTACTATTTTTACTACTAACTTCGCTATGGATCTGTATAGTACAAGGGCAAACTTATTTTAATGAAAATTTAAAAAAAAATAATTGTTAAATCACTTTTTGAATATTATTTTAAATCTTTCTTTTAACGAAAGAAGTGTTATAAACTTTTTAAAAAATAATTGTCCTTAGGAAGGATTTGAACCCACGCCGAAACCAACCTACCTTACTAGCATGCTGCGCTAGCTCACTCAGTTACGAGAGCCGACAGCATTCAGCGTTTACTTTGTGCTATATTCAGGTCATGACTCGTGATGTGACCAACAGGATCACGATATAGACGTCATTATTTTTCCTACATTGCAGAGTCCCCCGAGAATTGATCATTGTCTACTCGGACTGGAATTGTCATTTGGAACAAACACTTGAATATGAAGCCAAAAGTTCCTTCAAAATAGACGAAAACTTCGAAAGTTTTAAGAATTTTAATATTTTTGCCTTTTCCCATAAGGGGGTCATAGCCTCTACACCGAAAAGCCCCCCAAGATTTGATCATTGACCACTCGGACTGAAATTCTCATTTGAAACCAAAACTTTAATATGAAGTAAAAAATTAAACTTTTACATCATTTTGAACTGACTGGATTCCGGTTAACCACACCATTATGTTTAGTTTAGTTAAGTGGTAATTTGTGACAGCTTCATGTCAACAAAGGAATCCTTCACTTCACCGCTTCCCCCCCCCCACTCAGGAATCCGTGCTGGATCAGCCACTAGAATCAATAGACACTTTTCCTATTCTTTTTGTCACCCTTGGTTGTGTAGGAGCTCCCTCGAACAAATAAAGAAGCGGTAATATTACAATCAAGGGGAGCTATGTATTAGGTATCTCTTTAGTTACTTACCCCTAACCGCACAGGGTTATCTTCAGTAGAATTAAAAATGCTACGTGATATTCCAATCATGAACGGGGAGAGGATGATATAAATATATTTTCTTATTCATTTTGTCTGCCCTGCTTACCAGAAATTACGTAACGTTGTCCCTGTTTGTCAGTAACGTTGTCCTTGTCTGTTGGGAGGAAACTGAAATGAGAGGGGCAAAAAACCGTCGTGCCGCCTCCCACATGGTTGCTAAAATTATTACAATAGAAAGCATTTTAAACTAAGATGTCTAAGGTTACTACATTAGGTAAGTATGGTATCATGGGCGGCATTAGGGGGGGCAAAGGGGGCATTTGCCCCCCCCCACTTTTTTGAAGTAACCCATTAATGTATATAGTTTCATTTGGAAATGTAAAGTTTTTGTATGTATTACTGTCTCATAGAAAAAATGGTGCCATATAATATTTGTCATTGCGTGAGTATATATTGGTTGTTTTCCCGTGAAGTTAAGAAAGCAACAGGAATTGCGTTTTAATTGCCACGGAAAACATCCCCAAAATTAACCTATTGAAGCACAATAATTCCAGCATACTTTCAATTCAGTGGTATAGAAGCAAAATCTGATAAATCCATTATTCAATTTTGTCAGGAAACGAAGAAGTGACGCCCTTATGCTTCAGAATTGTTGAACATTTTTTTGTTTAGTGATCAATAATACAAATGAGTGAAATCAACAACTAAACAAAAAAGTTGTTAAGAAATTCTGAAAACATGAGGGCGTAACTTTTTCTTCGTTCCCAGCCAAAATTCAAAAACGAATTTAGAAGGTTTTGCTTCTATACAACCTTCTTACAACGGCTCGATATGTTAGTCAGCCGCTTTGAAACTAATTGAGAGAACATTTGAAAAAAAAAAAAGTATTTCACAAGGAATTCTTTAATTGCACAAAAATTGACAGTTCCTAAAATGTCTTTTCTTCTTTCTAAAGTAAGGAATATTGATTAAAAAGAGCGTAATAAGAAACAACTTCTACCTTTTCCATTGATTTGTAGTGTAATATGCGAGTGAAGTGGTGTGTTTAGGGGGTACGAGTTTATACACAATTAGATTTAGTAAATTCAACATAATTCTACGTTTTAGAATTATTTTGTATAACTGGAGTGTGAAATGATTCTAAGTGTGGTTGTGTTTTGATGTATTCCAAGTGAGTTAAAACTGCACCTAATGGCAACGAACATGTTTCAAGAAGCTGCACAAGCAAATACATGTATTGCTTTAAATGTCGTAGCAAATGTTTGTTGTATTTACTGGCTTTCATTTTCCAAGAGTAATAACATTCATTTAAAAGCATATGTGGAATTAAAAATTAAGTTGTTCATTAATCCCCAGTTTCAATATTACTTCTACATAGCATACCTCATTATTCATTACTATGATTAATATTATCCTTTCTATTCATTTGTTTTGTAAATTTGTTATTAAATAATCTGATTACACAATTTTCTAGACAGAATGTTAAGAGAAAGAAATGAAATGAAAGTTTTGAGTTTTATGTCCCACGCTTATGCCGGCTAGGCTAAAGGAGACGGTGAAGATGAGAAATACTGTAAATGAAATGGTGGAATGAAGAAAGTGGGAGGAAACGGGAGAACCCGAGAAAACCTACGCACAAGGTGTTTGTCCGCCACAAGATCCACTTGGCGGGAGCAGGGTTTGGACCAGGAACCCCATGCACCAGAGGTGAACGATCTACCACTGAGCCACCGCGACCCCCAGAATTTTAAGATGTTCATGAGCAAGTAATCAAATCTCTTCTTACACCTTTGTTGTTTAAGAGTACAAAGGGCTAGTGCCTACTTCTGTTGCTCTTGTCAATTTATTTAATAAAATATAAAAATACAATATACGGTATTTTAACTGAAAAAGATAGTATCCTATTAGTTATACAACCTTTCGTCAAACAAAGTGTTGGAAACAACCAGGGAAACTAACAGTGATATACAAATATTCAGATCATGTCTTGCCCCCCCCCCCCCACTTTTGACGTCCAATCGCCGCCACTGTATGGCATATTCAGGATTATTATTATTATTATTATTATTATTATTATTATTATTATTATTATTATTATTATTATTATTATTATTATTATTATTATTATTATTATTATCATTATATGAATGTCTTTGGAGCACCGAAATTGTGTAAGACGAACCATGGTATGTAGAGGTGGTTTAAGATGGGTGGTCATAGGAGAGGAAAAAACAGGATTTTTCTCTCTGACTCTCTAATGTAAAGATTATGTGCTGAAGGTAAGAAGCATCATCATTCTACAATAGGTTGCTTTTACGTAAAAGTTTTACGTAGAATATCAGCTACTCCAGTTCTCCTCCTTCGGGCTACTTACCTCATGGAGTAAATTCAAAACAATTTCAATTTAAAACAAATACATTGTAAAACTTTTCCGTAATGAAACATCTAGGGAAAATTAAACATTTAATAGGGAAATCTGTTATCAAAATGTCCAAACAAGTAGATAGAAGATTATTTAATGATAAACATTGTGAAACTTTATAAAAATCTCCAAATTAGAATTAACGTTTACTGGAAAGCATTCGTTATACACCAGCGAGCATATTGTGAGCAGTGAGCAAAGGGAAAATAATTACGAAACTGTTTGCAAACAAAAATTAGGGACACTAATGCAAGTGCGACAACATTTTTTCTTTTTTGGTATTGTCATGAGTTTTACACATATGTTACAATTTGATTTTTTCCCACATAAAAAATAAATAAAATAACCACAGTAATAGAAATTACAGTTGCACCTCTGTGGGGGTTCGAACCAGCTACCTTCGGCATACAGACTCGTTGCATTAACTAACTGAGCTATTTGTTTTCTTACGCAAATTGAACATGTTATACGGTAAAGATGATTTTTCATTACGATCGTGCTACCAATTCGTCCTTTTCCATAGGTAATTTCAACTATTTGCTCTATCTAAACGCTAATACTTGGCATAGATTCATATATTTGAAGTTTGCAGATAATGCATGTAATAAGACATATTAGAAATGTTTCGTTGAAAGTTTCGTTTGTAGATTTAATCCGCATTTCTCTCAATGACATAGATGTCGTTGCTTCGTGTTGAACTGTAGAATTCCCTCGAGTTCTTGAAAATTTCCCACTTTAGCAGAGTTGGTAATTCTCGTAATTTCGGTCGATTTAATGTTTTTTGTTTCTAATTTATTTATTTTAAGCTAATATCTAACACAAATATTTAAAACTGGCTTGTTATTAACGTTTCCTGCTGGGGAAACCTTCCGAAATTTCGAACATATAAAGAAAACGGAGATATTTTCAAAAAACTTCAAAATAAAGAGACGCGTCATTTATTTTGCTCATGGTAGTACCTATGGACGTCCGTAGGTACATACTTAGATTTTAAAAAGTTTTATGTCTCTTTACAGATGCCACGTAGCAAGGAAAAGAAGAAAAGAAATCAACCGTCCAATGAAATTATATCTAGTGCTGTGATGGACGTAATGAACAACCAGATTAGTATCCGTGAATCGGCCAAGAAATTTAATATTTCAAAAAGTTGTTTAGCTTTCCATGTTGCTCAATTTAAGAAATCCTCAGCGAAAATATATGCTTACTCACCACGTTATGATAATCATAGGGTGTTTAGTGATGAACAAGAAGCTATACTAGTTGACTACATAAAGCAGTGTGCCTTTATGCAGTATGGACTTACACTAAAAGACATTAAAAAACTTGCGTATCTCTTTGCGAGGGAGAACAAAATTCATTATCCTTCTACGTGGGACAGGGATCAAACAGCTGGTGAAGGATGGATCAAGTGGTTCAGGGCTCGTCATGCGGCTGATATCTCACTTCGAACACCGGAAGCTACCAGCCTTTCAAGAGCTACATCCTTTAACAAAGAAAGTGTGTCCAAATTCTTTGAAAATTATATAAGTGTAATGGAACGCTATCATTTCGATCCCTCAAAATGTTGGAACATAGATGAATGTGGTATATCAACTGTTCATGTTCCGCCAAAAGTTCTCGCTCCAAAAGGTGTTAAGACTATCGGAGGAATGACGTCGGGAGAAAGGTCGGAAAATGTAACAATGATTGCAGCTGTAAGTGCAATAGGAAATAGTGTGCCTCCTATGTTTATATTTCCAAGAGTGCATTTCAAATCCCACATGCTGAAAGGTGCTCCCCCTGGTTCTATTGGTGATGCAACACAGTCAGGATGGTCCAATGAAGACATGTTTTTTAACTTTTTGAATCACTTCATAAGCCATACAAAACCATCGCCAGAAGATCCTGTACTTGTACTACTCGACAATCACGAATGTCACATGTCTTTCAAGACAATCTGTCGTGCTAAAGAGACGGGAGTGGTTATGGTCACCTTCCATCCTCATTGTTCACACAAGCTCCAGCCTCTAGATAGGACAGTTTTCGGTCCTTTTAAATCGTACTATAACAGAGCAGTAGCAGATTGGATGTCATCAAGCAGTGGGTCAAGTCTAGATGATAAAACATCAGGTAGGCCAGTATCCATATATGAAGTAGCTGAGTTCGCGGGAAAGGCATACCCATTAGCGTTTACTTCATCAAATATAACGAGTGGTTTTCGAGTGACAGGACTTTATCCACTTAATCGGGACATTTTTCTGGATCACGAATTTTTACCTTCGTCAGTGACTGATCGCCCAGAACCATCAACGAATCTCACAGGGTCTTCTGAAGGTGCTGAGTTTTCGACCACTTCAGGTTCAGTCTCTGGATTTACAGATTTCTCTACTGTAAATGAACCTTCAACATCGAATAGTGCCACAAATCCAGTACCTTCCGGAACCATTGAAAAGCACCCCGTTGTCACACCGGAACAGATACGTCCTTTCCCGAAGGCTGGAGTACGTAAAACTGTAGGGACCATTAAACGTCGCAAAGGAAGATCAAGGATTTTAACAGATACGCCCGAGAAAATGGAAATTGAAGAAATGAAGAAGAAGAGGAAAGGTAAGCAACAGGGATATAGAAGTTGTAAATCCATACCGAAAAGAGTGAAGTCAAATCTTAAAGTACTACTTGATGATAGCTCTTCAGAAGAGGAAAACCTTGAAGATTTACTTCAAATATATGAAGAAAGTAGTGAAGGAGAACTTGTTGACCTATTAACTGAACATCAAGACTTAGCCAAGGACCTAGAGTGTGGTTTCAATCCACAAGAACTTAAACCTGGCGATTATATCCTAGTTGAAGTGACAGGCAAAAAATATTCGAAGCATTTTGTGGCTAGAATAAGAGAAAAATCGGGAGATGGTTTGTGTGCAGTGGAGTATCTTAAAAAGTGTTCAAGCGACGATTCACCAAAATTCAGAATAGAGAAAGACCCCAGCATTTATGATGTTGTCTTAGATGAAATAAAATTGAAGCTACCTAATCCTAATATCGTAGGTGGTTCGGAGAGGCAATCAAGGCTATTGTCTTTTCCAATTTCATTTATGGGATACAACCTTGGTTGAGTCATTCTATAGAAGATACGAAATCTAAAAGTACACCTAAAAGTGTTTTGTTCACTTATTGCATTTTGTGAACAATGTTTTTATTTTATTTAGATAATCAGTTTCTCTTTGTTTACCATAACATTTTGTCATATTTTAAGACTCGTTGTTATAGCTTGTATTTGCCAATTATATGAACCAACCTTCTTACATTTCTACACAATCGTGTTTTTTCTTATTAATGGATCAAACTTTGCAATGAATAAAAACCAGAAAGACGCAATAGATGTGTTTTCTATTATTTATTGCCTTCTATGCCTTTTGTCCTCAGGTACATCACCCCATGTCCATAGGTACATGCCCCCGTTGTACCTCAGGACACGAAATATGGGTTTCAAAAATCGGTTATTGCTTGGTTTTCAAAAGCATTCAGGAGCTGACAATTTTTTGTGTAATAAAGAACGAATGTCTAAAGGTTTTTAAAGCAATCTGGCTCCCTTGGTGTTATTTGTTTACCAAATAAAAAATAAAATTCAAAAAATGTCCATAGGTACGACACTTTCCCCTACGTGTTTACCTAAATTTACAGTAACCCTACAGCATGCACATTTGTGTATATATATTAAGAATAACCAGTGGCGTATTTAGTGGGGGCTTCCGGGCTTAAGCTCCCCCGAAATCTTACTATAATAAAGTATATGAAATATCTTGCAGAGTTTTCACATTTTCAGGCAAAGCCCCCCGGAAGGTTAGCAAAGCCCCCCGAAACAAAATCGCAAATACGCCACTGAGAATAACTAAGGTAATAAGCCTGTGGTAACTTCCGATTGGCCAAGAGAAACCCTTGTCACTTTGAGCTGCTTCGATTAGACTCTTTGACATTTAAAACTTGTACAGTACATTGTCTCGCAAAAACATGTTTCAGATTCATAATCACGATCATCAGCCTTAGTGATTATTTCAAGAAGTGACTCAGGAGGATTCTCCCGCCGGAGTTGAGGAAATGTCTTCGGGGAATATCTCCGATCGTATTAAACATCTGTTATCACTGTTTTCACTGGACTAATTTCACGCCGTTATACGGAAATTCTTCCCCTCCCCAGAAAAGAAAATTGACTATGTTGTCCAGAATTCGTAAACATCTGGGGGGCCTTTTGCAGAGTCGTTCTGACGCGTGATTAATGCCTTACTAAAGAATTCGACTAACATGTTTCCTGCATTAGTCAGGTCGTTAGTATGATGATAATCATACGTCAAAATGACTTTGCATAAGGCCCTTGAAGTTTTACTTTCACTGTATATCCAAGTTGAGTCTATTTCTACAGTGTATGCACAGATATTTCATATTTGAATAAATTGTTTTAAATTCAGCATTTCAGTTGGGTATAGAAAAATGTAAGCAGCTATTGTTTTGTAGCTTTTGAAGTTAAGAGAACATTTCACTTTCCCGATTCCGGAATTTTTCCGGAATCCAGATTTTTCTGGATTCCGAAATTTCCTAAATTCCGGATCTTTTAGAATTCCGGAATTTTCTAAATTCCGTTTTTTCGAAAACCGGAATTTTTCCGATTTTACTTTCCGGATTCCGAAAAGTAAAAATTCCAGATCTGCCCAACCCTAATAAATAGGAAGTTTAACATCGGAAAATCTTATCAAGCTCCTATTAGTGTAGGCCTACTGTGGAAATTCATCCCGCACACACTGTAAACAAAAGATTCGAAAATGAATACACTGTTTCTGAATTACATACGTATTTACTGTATTTATGGTACATATTTTGGAACTTTTTAGTGCACATTTGCTCGCATATTTTCCAGCTTTTTAAACCATATAAATCCTACACCTAGTCATAAGGTTAAGCAACAATATGTTTATGTAATGTTTTTATACAATTTTTAAATTATTTTTTTTGTTTCATTTTGTAGCCGGAAGACATTAAGAAATCATAAATATGCTGTATTGCTGATTATGGTGTTCACCTGCTCTATAATAGCTATCAGCCTGTCGCTTTGCTTGCCTTCTCTTCTGCGCAAGTGGAACAACTATTACACTGGAACAACTGACAGCGTCGAAGGACTTCATACTACTGTGAAAGAGATTTATACCACGCAAATTGTTACAACAGAAGTTAGTAGTTTGAGCCACTGAGTACCTGTTTAGTAATTTTATGTTAATTGTATTTAATCAGAGTAATCTTTGCTGAGGAGTTGAGAGAACCTTTCTCTTCAACTCGATGTTTTCATTTTTCATTTACCGTGCAAATTCCATCATCAATGTGGAACGTTATAAGGGAGAAATTCGATAATAATTAAACCGAATACTTTGGGTGTTACCTTGTTCTCTGTGTTTTAAATATAATAAACACGATACTGTATTGTTTGTTAACGGTTTAACTATGTTGAAACTTACTAAGCTATAGATATTTACGACAGTAAATAGCAGTGGCGTATTTAGGGAGTTGCTATCGGGCTCGAGCCCCTCCCCCCGAAATTCCACATAAACAATAATTCTTCTTACCATTTCTAAAAAAATAAGTAAGTGCTTGTTCACTATTGTGCATATCTCCCCCGGAACCAAATCCTAAATACGCCACTGGTAAATAGTATCATATTTAACGTAAACTTTTCACAATTATTGATTAAACAAATTTCTAGGATTGATTTTCTGAGCAATTATCTGCTCTGATTATCTAATTGTCAAAATGTGATATTTCTACCTTATATAATACTTGCAATAATATACATTTTAGCATTTACTGTATTTGAAACAGGTCTTACGAGCAGAATGTAGAAATAATAGCTAAGCGAAGGCATTATCTAAATATGTATCTTACACATGTACTTTTCCATTTCTCAAAATGGTCTCCGACTCAATTATTAGATGGTTAAGTTTAAAGTTCATCTCCATAACATACATTAAGTTCCAAGTATCTAAAGAGTTTTTAAAAAGTCAATTCGAAAAATAAAACTTGTGTGCTGCTCTACTCATATTTCAAAGCAGCTATAAATGATGACAGTTTCCAAAACAAATGTTCAATTAAGAAAGATTGCATTGAGTATTGAGCAACTCTGTAAATGCCTGAAATATATTGCAAAAAAATTATATTAAACTCAAAGAAAATGTACACTGTAATGAAAAATATTTTGAATATATACATAGGCGCCGACTTGAAGAAAATATGGAGGGGGGGAAACAATGAATATCATCATATTCAGCCGTTTTCTATCAACTGTTTGATAAAGACCCTCTTCTTCTACTCCCCCCTCCCAAGTTCTCGGTCCGCTACTCTACTTCATCCGCTCCGCTACGAAATTCACGACCTAAGTCAAATTTGCCTAAAGCCAATAAAACAAATTCAAGTTCAAAATTTGGAAACTTCACTGCAACTTTATGCATCATATTGATCTTCACTTGCCATATCGAATGCTGCCAGAGTGTTGGTTGAAGCTTCAGTGCTCTATTAAACACAGTTTTGAAAATGGCGTTTTCTATTGAATAAGAGGGCTTTTCCTAATATTTAATTAAAGGCACTACGAAGCCTATAATCCACCTATTAATTCTTGCTCTTTTTGTTAATTCTTCCTCGACTGGATTATATTGGAGGGGCGAGTATCCCACCTTTAAATATTGGGGGTCAAAAGTGTCCTGCCCCCCCCCCCCAATCAAAGTCGGTGCCTATGAAAAATTTTCATGTATTATAGTGCGTCCAGTAAGAGAACGTCTCTGACAGCTCGCAGTGACATTGCCACTACTCGCGTGTCAAGGTTTTTTTCGGTGCAACTGTAGTGGCAATTTAATTAATGGTATAAGACAGAGGGATCGTGGTTGGTAACACTGGTATCAAAGTAGGGGCTGCAATGTCCCACCGCATGTGGTAAGAAACGTCAGAGACCATCTCTTGTTGGCCGTGCTATAGTGTTAATGAAAATTAGAATATAAACATTAAAAATACGATTTTTATTTGCAATACAAGAGAATAAATTCTCTAAGCAGTTACCATACAGATTCTACCTAGGTACTACACTTTTATACTGTAATTTCTAGACGCTTTGTTATTCATGAATACACAAAACGTAAGTCATACTGCATTCATGTATACGATCTGAGTTTTTTTTTATTGAAAGGATAAGCATATAAATGTTTATATATAAATATAGTTAGACAAATAATCAGTATATCTGTAAGTACGTATATTATAACTGTCTGTTTTTAAGAAACTGTTAATAAATTTGCAACCATACGACACTGTAGTTGTTTTCATAAAGATTACATTGTGTTGTTAGTTCTTATTAAAAATAAGAGTGCAAGGAAGAAAACCGACTATTTTGTTAAACGAAGTTTTTCCACGGCTTCTTTGCCTAGGAAATTTGGTATATTTCATATTTCCATTTTAATAACATAATAACAATGCATTTCAAATTTTTTGTTGTTTTCTTTCTCCTTTCATTACAACACGAAAAAAAACCTTAACAATTCTTGTATTGTAAAAGAAAGAAGAAAAAAAGAAAAAATTTCAAGAATCAAAGAAAGTGAGTCAGACATTTGGAAAAGAAGAGTACAAATAGGTGGACGTAGTGGATGCTCGAGTTCCAAATATTGTTTGTAGAGTTATTAGTAAGGTTCGAATTTCTATGACATGTTATATTTTTAATCTTGACATCTTTTTACGGTCTAATAAAATAAAATATATATAAACACACCCACACACCCATATATATACAGTGAAATCACACCCTATTGGTTAGTATCTTTTTTAATCCGACAGCCATTTCAAACAAACAGAAAAAAACAAAAGAAAAACGTCATTTTCATATATATATATATATATATATATAGTGGCGGATCCAGGACATGATCAAGGGAGGGGCTAAACCATAGTTTGCCGCTTTATCCAGTGTAAGGCGCGGTGGCTCAGTGGTAGAGCTCTGGTGCTAGGGGTCTCGGGTTCAAACCCTGCTCCCGCCAAGTGAACTTTGTGGTGGACAAACACCGTGTGCGTGGGTTTTCTCGGGGTTCTCCCGTTTCCTCCCACTTTCTTCATTCCAACATTTCATTCATTACTCATCATCACCGTCTCCTTTAGCCTAACCGGCATAACCGTGGGACGTAAAACTCAAAATTTCATTTCATTTTCATTTATCCAGTGTAAAGCAGGATTGAAGCCCATTTTATCCAGTGTATACCTGAGCGTCCAGGGGAATACCCTATAGCCCCCCTTGGATCCGCGCCTATATATATATATATATATATATATATATATATATATATATATATATATATATATATATATATATATATATATATATATATATATATATATATATATATATACAGGCGCAGAACAATGTGCAACGACTCCAGTGGCCTGCTCAATAGCCTTATTTGAAGCCTGAGGAGCATCTGTGGGATGAATTGGAGCGGCGTTTAAGGTCCAGACCAAAACGTAAAAAATCACCTGCCGCACTTGGTACCGCCTTGCAGGATGAGTGGGCTGCCATCTCACCTGATACCTATCAGCAACTGGAAAGCATTCCTCGGAGATTACATGCTGTGATCCAAGCCAAAGGGGGCCCTACCCGATAGTAGATACATCATGATTTGCTTCATTCCGAAAGTTGTGGAGTGATCGGTGACTTTTTGGTAGGTAGCATCTTGCCTTGCCGTAGTATCAACCACTTTGAAAAAAGAAATTACAACCTCAGCCTCGATCTGTTTTCATCTGTCTTTTCCCTCGTAGTGATATCAGAAGTTCGATTTATTTGCTGCATTTGGTGACAAATTTTTTTCATCCACTGGTAAAGACTCAATACACAGCGTTGAAAGCAATATCATAGCTGATAGAAGAATACGTGTGCTTTCTCAGCCGCATAAGCATTGGAAATGGCGGACCCTGGCAATAATGACCGTGATTGCACTGGCTTCGAAGTTAACAACAAACGTGTAGAAAAGTTGGTGAAGGTTTGAGAAGTCGCAGGTTTTCGTTTTGCACTTTATATAAGTGTATGTGTGTGGGTGTGTATTCAAGAACTTTTTCTTAGTCTTCAGTGTGTGATCACAAGTTTTGATAGAACACAATAATTGAAAGATCTTGGTTACTATTTTTTTTTTTTTTAAGTAAATCAAAAGCTAGTTATGTGTAAATTTTCTAATATTAGACTAGACTGGAAGCGACGCGAGGAACTTCTTTTTGTGGTACCGACAAAAGAACAAATTTAACACCAGAAAATACTGAAACAATGCTTACGTGTTATTTGCATAATAAACTGTGAACCCGAAAGTTATTATTATATATTAATGTTCTCCGTGTGCGTGTTTTTTTATTCTTTAAATGATACTTTTATTCAATGAGGAGTGTTATTTTTGGTGTTATTTTTTAAAAACTCAAATATTGTTTTAATATAGTCAGAATGAGTTCAGGGTCATGATAATTAATGAGTGAAAATTAAGGTGAAATAAAGGTAACTAATTGTAATTGCCAAGGAAAATAGTGTTCTTACATTGTTGAATTTTTATTCACAGATTTTATCCCGCTTTACGCATATTTTTATAACGAAATTACAAATTTTTATTTACCACAAAATCGTGTCTCTGATTATTACTGCCGATGAAGAAATCAACTTTCAACCTAAGGGGCTCGCAGTCAGCCCAATTCCTTACAGAGACAGAAATGTATCCTCAGAGGGCAAATCAAAGGTATGAAGAAAACACTACACAAAACTTTTTATGATTCTTTACAGAATCTGTAACAAAACTGTAGCTACTTTTACAAAGAATATAAAAGCCTATACCGACAAATATCATGATACACAAATCCAAGATTACGAAGGCTCAATGTTAATATACATTTTTTTTTTAATGCAGAAATGAGTAGCATGTGCTAAATTCAATGTAATTAGGTACAAAAAGAGACAGAGAGAGAGACTAAAAATCTATACGTATTTAATTTTCAGTCATTTTAAAACACAAACATGTTCTGTTTTTAAAGGGGGCAGGGTTGCCCGCTCCTGGCTCCAGGCCTGCTTGTATGAATATATTACATGTAAATGGAACTCAGCAATACAAATATCAAATTAATAGTGTTGTGTCGTTGTGTCTAGACTTGACGCCAGTTGTGTCACGTCTGGCGCTCACAATCAGTGCAAAGGGGTGCTTAAGACGCAAGAATTATGCGTTGTAGTTTTGAAAGCTTGATTAAGACAAAAAAGGATGATGATATCATGTCCTTGCATGCATGTACTTGATGTAGGGTTATCACGATCAACCATTACAAACTCACCCAAGTTTATGGCATTCGTCGCAGAAACAAAATAATCTCACGAACAGCCAACCTATTTAAATTGTTATTACCCATTGTTATTTAAATCTGTTTTATATATAATCCTCTTACTTTCTTCTTGGTCTATTAAAAGAGACTCCCTTTTCCTCTAGGGTGCGAAATTTATTTATCTATACATACCTCTAGGTATTACAAAGATCTATGGCCTCAAGTCCGTCACGTATGAGGGATGACGTCCCTCGCCGAGCACATTATCCAGGGAAGGGGGAATTAGGAAGAAAGTGGCCTTGGACTTGTACTGTACCATCCCAGCATTTCCTGATATAAATTAGGAAAACCTCACTCAGGATGACTGACCTGTAAAAACTGTTACAGTTTTTCGACTGAATGTCCGTATCGGGAATCGAACTCGGGACCGCTCGCACCAAAGACAAGAGCATTAGTGACTATACTACGCGGAGGCACAAGAGCAGTGGTTCTCAAACTTGTTGTTACACGACCCACATTAAATATTGAAAAAGTACTTTGTGGCCCACCTACTTTTATTCAAATACACATTGTCATTCTACGTAATGGTGGTATTTCAATTTTGTAAATCATAATTCTAATTTTTCTATATAAAGGGCGATTCTCAGCGTTACGCACGGGACATTTGTACACAAAAACTGCTTTTTTTTAAAAAATGTATTTTCAAATAAAATAAAAAATACGTCAAAATTAGGGGGAAAGTATTAGTGTATAGTTAAATAAAAAGAAACACTCAAAACAATTGCAAATTTGAGTTATAAGCCAAAATTAAGCGTTACGCACGGGACTCAGACAAAAAGCTCATTTGACAACCTCAATTTCATTGGACATTCTCTGCGATTTATGGCAGCTTTTTCATTTTATATGCTATCACTTATGTCCTACATTCATTCTCCTTATTGTGCATTATATTTTTAAATTGGAAAATAGAATCTAATTATCTTTACATTATGTTTTCTTTTTCGACTCACCGTTACGCACGGGACAGAAAAGTAACCATGCAATTGTTTGGTTGTTCTAAGACTGTTATTATGCAATATTCTTACTAAAGAGACTAATATTTTAAGATAAACATTTGGACATTAACAAGCATAAAAAATTTACATACATAATTTAATTTAAATGAATTAAATTACATTCCAAAGTATCAAAGTCGAACTTTGCTAGGCAACTTGCTTAGTGTTATTACCATATCTTTGGAGTATTTGTCTGAGCTGATTGGTGGCGTTCAAACTACATAATATTGTACAAATGTTGAGCTGCTCCATCCTCTGTGCTACCTACCAAACGTTGAGTCGTTTGAATGCTGCCATTGTCATGTGAAATGCGGGAAAGGGTATTGAAGGGAAACAGTTGGTTTTTGGTTATTTGGTATGATTGATTGGTACTTAACAGTGAAGATTTGCTTTAGTGTGAGTTTTTAAGGTAAGTAATATGGATTCACAAGCAAGTAACTCTTTTACAAGTAATATTATCAGTGATGAACTGAATCGATCAACAAAAGCAATGAGTGGTGCTGAAAGGGCTAGAAAATATAGACTTAAACATAGGAACAAGGTGAGACTGAAAAATAAAGTGAGAATGCAGCATTATAGGCAAGTTAAAAGATTAACTCTTTTCCTCTCACGTCCCTTTTGCGAAACTCATTCCGCATTGTTTCGTTGTTGACCATTTAGAAGAGGAAAGCACTCTAAAATGTGAAGAAGAACAAGTTAATTCAAGTTAGATTGGTTCAAAGAAAACGAAAAGAGTGCCAGTGTACAGAATGATATATTCATCAAGTGATGTGAGCGACATTCAGAATACAACTTTGAAGACGATGTTCATAATGATATTCCAACCTTCCAACTTCGAGCTCAGAATGGGCAATATTAGAGCAGGTGTATTTCTCCTAGTGATATTTGATTGTGGTTCTTCCAGAAATAGGATTAAATATCGGTATGTATGTGTGTTTGAAAGTGATGTAGAAGAAGATGGGGACATTAGAGTAACAAATCTGAAATGCATGGACAACAGTTGTACAAAGTTTTGTTTTGATGAAAAGAACAGATATTATGTCTTATTTGATCAAGTTTTAATTATACTTCCAGAATTTAATTTGCTGATAAAGGGTGAAAGAATGTACTATAAATTTCCAGAATCAATAGACGTTTTTGAAAGGAACTAAAGAGTTTTGAGGTTAATCTATTTGTCCCCTAAAAGACGGTAAAACCAACGTAGATACCTACCTTTCTAATAACAAGAAAAAGTGTGATTTATCATAATAACTTGTTTCTAAGCCTCATGGTAAATGACTTTATGTAACTTAACGTAGGCAGTTTTGATAGTTTAGTTATGCTTGGTTTAGTTTCTGTCACCAAATTAAGTTTTTTTTTGAGTTAATATAAAAGTTTATTCTTCATTGTTTAACCTCAATAACAATAAACACGCGTTGAAATCTTAATAACTTGATTTTATTCACTTTCTGCCATAAATCTGCAAATGTCCCGTGCGTAACATTACGCACGGGACAACATTTCTATGCCTCATGAAATAAATAAGGAGGATAATAAAAAACATTAATAAGTACCACTTACAGGCTAATAATAATAATAATTCTGCTTTGGGGCAAAAGTTTCAATACTTCTACAATTACAAAGGAAACACGAAAAGTACATGTTTCCGTTACGCACGGGACAGCAAAACATGGCATGCTAAAACTACGATTTTTGCCTACCAGAACCAAACATTAATTAAAATAAAATTGTCAAATTTTGGCCAAAGGTCCACTTCATATTTTTTTCTATTGTTCATAAAATTACAGATTTAGAATTTAGTTTGAAAATTATTTGAAAATTGGGATATGTGAACAGCACTGAGCATGATGTAGAACAGATAAAGTTTATGTGGTCAAAATCTTGAAAATATATTTTACGAAAAGATTTTAAATGTCTCAGTATATAGTTACACTATTTCTTAATAGAAAAACATAAACATCATAGTTTTAAATTAATTTTGAAAATTTACTGACAATGGACCACTTGCCAGAGAATCGCCCTAAAGGTAACAGAGAGCTCACACTATTCTCAACGCAATGCCCTACTCCGTGACAGATTTTGACTCATCCACTCTCTTTCCATCCTAACCCAGCATCTCTACTGACTGCACAACAGGGCAGGGCTCTGAATAACCACTTACTCTTCACCTCATTAACAAAATTTTCACTTCCTGAATGGTACTTATAACGTAAGTTTCTGCATCAAAATAAAATTTTCACAATTAAAAGGAAAAACTTCTCGCGACCTATAAAAGAAATAGCCCGCGACCCACACTTTGAGAAACATTGCACTAGAGTGCGAAATCATTACAGTCGAAATGCGGGGTAGCGGGAAACGGAGAAACAATAACAAAAAAAAAAAATCGCGTTAGAATGTTTCCACATAATAGAGTTCAAATGTTTGAACATATTGTATGTAATAATTTAATTATCTGCAACTGTGATTTGTAACTATGTACAGTACAGACATCCCAGTATATTCCCTACACAATATAAAGGGCGCTGTTAGATGGATCAGACTTCAGCGTCCATGTCAGCAGCGAAGCTACCCCTGTATATAAAACGTGGACCTTCAGCTTAACGTAGAATCCAAATGAGCTCCGATCGGGAATCGAACCCGGATCTATACAGGCAGAAGACAATTACGAGTAAGACTTCCTAGCATATCTAGGGGAAAATGAGAGGGGGTGACAAAAATAATCGAAAAAAGCCGATATCAGTGTCGAATTCATAGTTTTCGGGATCACTGAGATCAATAATGACTCCCAATCCCATTTAAGACCAAGTTCAGCCCCATTAGCAACTCTGAAGGGGGAAATGGTGACATGTGAAAACAATCGAAAACGACCGATATAGTGTTGAATCCACAATTTTCGGAGTTCCTAAATTGATTGGTGACAGTTTCAAGTTCAGCCCCAGTGGAAATAAGATTCTAACACACCTAAAAGGGAGTGAAAAGTAGGGAATGTGTGAAATTTTTTAAAAAAATGGCATGTATTAGTGTCGAATTCATAGTTTTTGGGATCCCTGGCACGAATAGTGTCAATCCTATGCCGCTTAAGTCCGTATTTATCCCCGATTAGCTTCCCTAGTGGAGTAGAGTGAAATGTAAAAATAATCGAAAATGACCGATATTAGTGACGAACTCATAGTTTTCGGTGTCGCTGTGATGAATATTTCCAACCCAGATAGCGCTAAAGTCAAAGTTCAGTCTCCATTGGCATGGAGGGTTAGAGGGGATGAAAAATAAAATGTCTCAAATGACCCGGATTAGTATCGAATATGTAATTTTCGAAGTTGCTTAGCTGTTGAGTGACAATCCGGATAACATTTAAGCCCAAGTGTAGGCAAGAATTGGTATGTCAACTGGATTAAGAATTAATAGGGGCAACGCATATATTTATTCACAAAGTATCGAACGTAGGGATTTATTTAAGTTGGAGATGCAAAAACCAGTATGTATAAGCTTTTAAGTCAAAATAACGGAATTTGTATTTCAGTATTTTCGAAAATTTTGCTCCTAAAAGGAAAAAAGAGGTCATTTCTATAATTCCGAATTTCCCTTTCTTTATTCAGAAAGTGTCGAATGTGAGGATTTCCTTAAGAGTCTGACACACTAAAAATAATACGAAATTTACCATTTTTCTTTTGCTTGTTTATTCATAAGTCAAAGGAGATAATGAAATGCAACTTACCACAACGAGATAATCAAATGCAACTTACCACAACAATCATAGATAATGTTACTCTACAACAGAAAATATGAACCTGAAGAATGTTCAGTGTTGCCATCCATAGAAATTATAGTGTATCCACAGTAACATTTCCGTCAAAATCTAAGTTAAGACAGCGACTAGAGGAACAAACTCAACTGCATTTGATTAAGTATCATGTTGTTTTGGTATCCCGTGACCTACTTTTTAAATAACATTATTATTTAATTTTAATAACCATATGCTAAAATTATTTTGTTCATTACAGAGTAAATACAGCTATTATTTAAAAAGTATTTCACAGGATTGCAAGACAACATGATACGTAATCAAATGCAGTTGAGTTCGTTTCTCTAGTCGCTGCCTTAACTTAGATTTTGGGGGAAATGTTATTCTGGCAACACTGTAATTTCTATGAATGGCAACAGTGAAAAGTCTTCAGGTTCATAGACACTCATACATATTAACTGGTTCAGTTTAATGAGATTTATCACTTGGTGTAGGAAATGTTCTATTTTTGGTCACTGTCCCTCGATGTACGCTGACAGTAGTATTTATTAAAAGTTGCTCGATTTTTGAAACTATTTTATTTAGCTGAAAAAGTTTTGATATAAAATTTTTGGAACAGTAAATATTTTTAACTGCAATTAACAAGTGAAATTAACTGTTTACAAATAAACTATTATGTTGCAAATACGGGTCAATATATATATATATATATATATATATATATATATATATATATATATATATATATATATATATATATATATATATATATATATATATATATATATATATATATATATATAAATCACTAACATACATATTAAACGATAAACAATACATCAACGTTCAATAAAGGAAAAAAATAAAGTTTCCATACTTTACAAATATGCTAAAAGAGTCTTTCAGATTTTATACTAACAAAATGCCTTGCTTCTTGAAAAGAACAAAATGTCTTGCTTGTTGAAAAGGTTAATATAAAGGTAGTTCAGTTACCAATAGATGCTAGAACGTTTTTTCTTGTCTTTCCTATGTATTTTTAACAGAGTAAAAATATTATATATTAAATGCAATGAAATTCAAGAGGTGGACGTGGAAACTTTAGTCAAAGACAAATTGAATAAGTAAATGAAGAGTTACGTAAACTTTTCAGTTATTTTCATTCATCTTTTTGTTGAGACCACTTGGTTTTTACATCTCAGCTACATCTTCCCAATTTCAAACTCTTTTCATGAACAGAATATATAAAATGTCCTGGAAGAAAACTGCGTCACATTATTCTAAGCAAAAATGTTCTTATTAAACTTACCGTATGTTCTATACTCAACGGTTTGAGAGATAGAAGTTGCTAACCATTTTTGATTTTATGTTGAATGAACATATTTATAGGTCACTCTGTAGTTATTCTACAGAGTTGAGACATAGCTCATTTGAACGGTGATGGAATCTCCCATTTCAACGATATGCAGCACATGGCAATGGTGTCTTTGGAAGGAATGTTATCGATGGAAGGCGCTTCTCAAAAATTATCGTTATGGATGTGTGGCGTTCCTAAAAAATTTCCATTTTGAATATTATTTAAGAGGATTGTATGACAACTCTGTCGCCAAGGATTTCTTTCAATAATTTTTCTTCCAAAGAAACCATCGTCATATGCTGCATACCGTCGGAAATACCATTCCATTACCATTCAAATGCACCATGTCTCACCTATGTAGAATAACTACAAGATGAACCAATAAACACTTTCATTCAACATAACGTCAACATAACAACCTGTACCTGTCAGATCGTTAAGATCCACCTCTTGAATATGATTAAAATATTACGAATATGAAGTTTTACTCCATTAAAAATACGTTGGGAAGACAGAAAAAAACACACTGCTTCTATTTTATAGACTAGAGGCGCACCATTACACTTAACTTACAAAACTAAGATTTTATCTTAATATTTTTTTAAAATAATAAAAGACGGGAACTTTTCACATTTAGAGCTTATTGATTTTTATACGTTGTTATTTGAACGTCTTTTTCCTTTTTAAAAAAGAAAAAAAAATACCGCACAGTCAGAGGCTAGAGTGCACGGCCCTTTTAAATCTCTCTTACTGCTAAATACTGGTCTAGAATACCGACGCATTAAGTGTTTCTATATGGTTATGGTTTAGAGTAGCACGACTAAACAGTTCACATGTATATGATTATAAAATGGCATCTACACCACGTAGAAAAACTGTAGAGCCGCCACTGATTATACAGTATATATTAATTGAACATTACTGTAGAGAAGCACCTATTACAAATGGACATAAGCATGTTTTCTCAAGATTATTTTCCTTCTAATAACGAGAGTATTCACAACAATTCACTGGAATTCAAGAGTTAGTTATTGAATATTTGTCCAAAGACAAATTGAATCAACAATTAAAGACTAAACCATTGTTTCGTAAAAAAAAAAAAAAAGTATTAGACTCATTAATAATAATAAGCGGAAAGAAACACGACAATTCTCTGTCTGCTCTTGATTCAACTTATCTTCTTTAGGGCCACATTTAACATTTGAATGTAATCAATAGGCTACTGTCAAGCCTTAAGAGCGAACTGGCAAATATACCTTTGGTTCCTTCAATCACATTGACTTTTATTTCAGTTTGCAATTTTAAATGTATACATTAAAAAAAAAAAAAAAAACTTTTGTAATACAAAATACAGTCAAGTATATCAAACACTACCTGTCTTTTAGCAACTCCATACATTGAATAAAGATATGAATTCCTTCAGTATTGTTGAAATTATTCGACTTTTTCTACAGTAATTCGAATAATCGTTTTCGATATTAGATTAATGATTCCTTATTTGAATAAAATGATCAATCAATTATTCGTTATCCGGATAATTGTTTAAAAAAATACTCGTTATCCTAAGAATTATTCAGACAATTATTATTATGATAACGAATTTTATTGAGATATTGTCCTAAATTCTTTATCCTTTTTAAAGTTTTTTTTGGTAAGCTTATCTATGGTTGCTTTTGAAAAAAAAAAGAAAAAAGAAAAACGTTCATATATTTTCCATTAAGGTAAGTGTAAAGCCTCAAGTGTCACCAACAGATGGCAGCACATGCCCTCTGTATTTCTCATGTATTTTGTATGGAGCGATAGTTTTTGAAATAATGCAATCAAATTCAAGAGATGGAAATTCACACTTTGTCCAAAGACAAAATAATCAGAGAATAATTCGAGTAGTTTTTGATATTCTGTTTCTTTTATTGTTGAGAGGGATTCGATATTGGGAACATGTTTCTGAAGAGTAACATTAAGTACTTTTAACAATGAAAGAAGCAAAATAAAAAAGTACGGACTATTCTCTGATTACACGCCCCCCCCCACACACACACACACATACACACAAATAAAAGTTATTTGCGCCGGACTCCGGGGTATGTATTCGATGTATTTTGTTATACATGATACAAATTTCAAAATTCGATCGTGTCATTTTTTTTTTTCGTTATGGTCAAGAAAGTTGAGATATTTTGGAAAGGGAGGATACACCTAACACAGGAATACAAAAAAAGTTCTGTACAGCTCAGGGTATGGATTCGATGTATTTTGTTACCCAAAATAAAACTTTCGTAACCTTAGGCCGATTGAGCGTATCATTTTTTTTTTTATGGGTGAAAAATTTGAGCGATTTTGGGCAGGGAGGACACTCGTTTTTCGCCCATAAAACAAAATGGACACGGTCAATCGTCCTAGGGTTTCGAAATTTGGATTCCGTGTAACAAAATACATTGAATCCATGCCCTGGGCTCCGGTACACAAAACGTTTATTTGTGTGTGTGTCTGTGGGTGTGTGTGGCTGTGTTATTGATTCAATTTGTCTCTGGAATAGTTTGAATTTCATTAAATTATTTTGAATATTGTCACTCCATACAAAATACATTGGAAATATAAGAAATACGTGCTGCCATCTATTGTTTTTACTAGCGCTCCTTTAAAATCACCATAAAAAGAAAAACGGATCTACTTCCCCTTATTAAGCAAAGGAATCATTGTTTTAAAAAAAATGGCTTTAAAGTACGGCCCCAATGTGACTAGATAGAAGTTAGTTAACTAGACATACACACATTTACATACGTCTTCAGACGAATTTGTTGTGCTACTTTCTGGTTAAGCATCTTGTTCTCTACTTATTAAAAGGTTGTGTGACTTCTCCACAGAACTGGAAGTGGTATTTCCACTGCATCACCTATAATAAATAAACAAATATTAATGCTACTACTAATAACTTCATTTTCAGTGCTGCGAACTGCTCGTAGCCAAAAATACATTTTGAAAAATATCACCAAATCATTATCATTTACAATAGATTAGAAAATGCATTCTAATATATAACGAAATATACGATAATTTATCAACTAAGCGTGTTAAAGTCGTTGTCAAAGGTTAAACTATTCAAATGTACAAAGGGAGCCGTGGTGGGTCAGTGGTAGAGCACTCAGCTCTGGTGCATGGGGTCTTTGGTTCGATCTCAGGTCGCGCCAAGTGCTAGGGTTGCCAACTCTGAAAAATAAAAAACCGGCACCCCTGAAAATTCCCTATGATATAGGTCTACGTATGAATTATCTCTGTTCGCACACATCCATGGGAAGGAAATGTACTATCGTGAACAAAAGTGCATTAGCACTTGTATTCTGCGTATTCTTAGTAAATTCACTAATAAGCTTAATAGATACATTGTGAGAAACTGAAATCGGCATTGATCATTTTATTGTATTTACCAGTAACTGCCACTTCTTTAAAATGATCGAAACAGACTAACAAAAGTATATTAATCTTTACGTGACAATTTTGGATTTGGAAAATGAAATTTATTCTTTAAACTTGTACTTCAACTACAGGAAATTGCTTTAAGAAGTCGTTTTTCACTCTCAATAAATATATAAAATTCCTTACAAGTAGATTTTAAATTTTCCCTGTTATAGTTGCTGTCATCTCTAAAATTATCTAAAATGATGAACAAAATATATTAATCGTTGATAGATGGTGAAAGGTGACAGTTTTGGATTTACAGAATAAAAGTTACTTTTTAAATCTATACTTCGACCTAGATGAAACTGCTTTGAACTAGATACTAATTTGAAAAAAAAAAAAACGGTCATAAAGGAGCTGGTAAGACGTTTGTACCGGTCACCGGCTTTCATCAAAATAACAGCAATATTTCCGGTCAGGCCGGTGAAAAACGGCGAGTTGGCAACCCTACCAAGTGAGCTTTGTGGTGGACATCATGTGCGTGGGTTAATTCGGGGTTCTCCCGTTTCCTCCCACTTTCTTCATTCCGCTATTTCACCTATTTCTCATCATTACCGTCTCCTTTAACCTAGCCGGCATATACATGGGACGTAAAACTTAAAGATTTCATTTTCATTTTATTTAAATTTACAATGTTCAAGCTGATTTTTAAATACAATCAAAAACAATCAATTTCTTAATATATCATGTTCAGAAAGATGAAAATGTTTCACTTAATTTTCATACAAAATAATTAACCACTCTTTTTCTTTATGTACAGTGTATCCCATAAGTCCGTTTACATAGGCCATCTCGGTAACTATTGAAGATATGAAAAATGATAAGAAAGCAATATTGTTGGAAAGTGTGTGTTTTCAATCTAAAATGTTGGAATTTTCGGAATTGAACCAACCGTTTGGGCTCTACACTAGTATATCGCCCAATAGTAAAGAAAAATGCAACTTGCCACATCTTTGTTGGACAACAATGAAGGAAAGAATGTGTAGTTTGAAATATCTTGGACCAAGGAAAGTAGAAGGAACGGCTACAATGAAGGATATGAAGAAGGATCACACACGATGTCAATTCAAGGCAGTGGCGTCACCATCAGAAGGGAGCAGGGAGAAAGAAGAAACTGAATTGAATTTGTTCACGGCAAACTTGTATTAATTGCTTAGTGATGTTAACGAGATGAGACAAGCAGGTAATTTAATAAAATTAGAAAAGACCTAAGTGCCAAAATTCAAAAATCAGAGAAAAGTCCATAAATATGAGTTATCGTAATACAATTAAACAGGTACTGCAACCATGTGAGTGCTTTAAAACAGAAGCAATAACTTTTAAGCTATAAACTCTTTACAAACGTATCCTAGTTGGTACTAAGACAACTTTGAACGAAACAATTCTATTTAATGCGGCACTTAGATCCTGTCCCATTATTCAATTGTTGTCTCGTCCAGAAACAGAAGCGCCTATATCGACATGTTTCCAGAGAAGGTAAAACGAGACAGACTTGTACTCAGCTGGTGGTGTAGGGATAGCGTGCCTGCCTGCCACACGGCATTTGGGTAGGTCGAACGTGGGCACGCAACCTGCACCAACGGGCCATCCAGACTGAGATTTTTCCGGACTTCCTCAGTCTGCTGTGATGGTCCCTTCTCTCAGACCAGGGCCACATCCTTCTGCAGTCCTACACTCACCTACAGGGCCGACGTGGTTTTGGAGTGAAGGCCCAATCCCTCCTTGTGTCACTTCCTTGAACAAACAAATAAATAACTAGTTTTTCAGCTAGTGAACATCATTATTCATGCGCAGGTCTCGTCTCGTCTTGTAAATTTGTTGCCTTTTTTCATATCGTTGAATGATTATCTAGTCTCGTGTCTCAGAAAAGTATGAGTTTTGAAACCATATGAGACACGAGAATATTCTGGTCTCGTGAGCAATACTGCTTATGTCATTGGAAAGGGATTAAAAATGTAAAGCCAGCCATTTGAGATGTACCATCCCAGCATTCCTGTGATGGGCGACAATGGCATATCATCCTCGTTCCTTTGACAAATGAACGACATCAAGAGAATGCAAGTCATGCAACGGGTACCAGTGCTCGTCATCTATCTACTTGCTGAATAAATGAAAGAACATAAAAACCGTCCTGGTCCAGGAAAAATTGTTATGCAATTTAATAGGAGGCTGAATTCACTTCAGTGTCGCCAGACACGAGAGCGAAAATGAACCAATGTCCTGACTGAGGTTTGAACTATAACCGCCTGAACAGCCTGAATCGTAGTCAGACATGTTACCGACTGAGTTACGGCGAACTGTATAGATACTGGGAAATAGTCGAAATGAACTAGATGAATACGAGAAAAGGAAATGCCTGAATTGGGACACAGTAACTGTTCGAATGTGCGTTATTTGATGGGATATTCCGTTGAAGGCAGGCAGAAATAGGAGGGGAGGAAACCGTCAAGTAGAGATGCAAAAAAGCCGGCTTTTTTGAATCGATGTTTTTTTTCACATAAAAAGCCGGCTTTTTTAGGAAAAAAACGAGAATTTTGGAAATTTTGGCTTTTTTCAACTTCATGATTTTTCTATCTAAATAGCTTTCTTATAGTATATTCTATAGTTAGATAAAAATTCCATGACCTGAATGTGATATTTCGCTCTGAAATTCACCATCAAGATGGATGGAGCACATGTTTTACGAATTAAAGCTAACATGAAGAATGTAGTATTTGAGGGTAATTTTAGAGGCTATTTAACTTTATTTTAACTTTTGAGTTATCGACATCTTTTTTCTTCTCTAGTTTGTCATCCGTGTTTCATTTCTAAGAGCTTTTAGTACTCTAGCTTCTAGCGCAAAAGTTAAACTTGCCCGTTTTTCTATTTATCCGTCAAAGCGTACGTTTTTCAATATATCCGTCAAACCGTACTTCCACATTTCTGTTATACTGTAGCTGTGAAGTGATTTAGCAATAATTTTCCGGACACAACCTTGAATACCAATTTATACAAATAATCAGTAGCGGATTTAGAAAAGTACTTTAGGAGGGTTTTTTTCTGATTGTTTCGTTTCCTAAAAAGTCCTAATTTTATTTGGGAAGTGCTTGAAGTTTATGAGTAGATACAGGCATAACTAATATTTCGTTTCGTTTATATGTTTAGCAATAATCTTCCGGATACAACTTTAAAAATCATTTTATACTGAGAATCAGTGGCGGATTTAGAAAAGTATTTTGGGAAGGATTTCTTACTAATGTTTAGTTTTTTAAAACATTCGTAATTTTTATTTGACGGGAGCTTAAAGTTTATAAGTAAAGGCATAAATAATAGATATTTCGTTTGTTGCAGACATTCCGTAACTTTGGGGAACGGGCTTCAGTCCGAAAGACCGCCCCCCTAACTTTCGCAAAACCGTCACTGCTGGTAATTAGTAATAATAACGATTTAAAAACAATAAAAAAGGAAGTCGCCCAACTCACAGTACACGCACTATTTCTACATTCACAGATGGAATGAAGAAAAGCTTTGTCAGAATGGTCGAATACTGGTTGAATCCCGGACTTCCCGATAGAAGCGCAAAAGCTAATCACTCAGTCATTGTTGTGCAGTTTTATTTAGCTTAACTTAAATATATTCCGTAGTCTTTTTTTTTTGGGGGGGGGGAGTTCGTAATGATATGTTAAATCCCTATTGTTAAAAATTCAGAAAACTTGAGGATTGGGTAAACTGTGATGGTGGTTATATAAAACTTAACTGTAGAATTTCAAGAATATACAGAACCAAAAGCTCTAGATGTGCAGCCTTTAAGTGTATCATATAAATCTAAGTATTTCTCTTATGTTTTATTTTAATTTTATTTTGTTTCAAAAAGAGGGTATGGAATATTTTGAAGTAAAAATACTACATACTATTTTGCTAGTTATTTGTGTATTCTTTACAAAGAAGTGTTTACTTTTAGGGTTGGCTGATTTACACCAACTTTTTTTTTTTTTTTTTTTTAATAACTGGATTAAACCACAAAAATAAAAAGAATGAAAAATGCTAATCGTGTGAACTTCATGGTAACGTTTCCAGATATCAAACCACCTGCAATAGTTTTATTTCCCTTTCACCTTTTAATCAAGGTGTCCCATGTTCAATTCTCGGTCGAACCACAATCCTTCTTTCATGCGTAACCCAAGTAGCGGTTCGGATGTCAGTTTAAGCGAAAGTCTTCTCCTTGATAACCTCGGTATTTCGTAAGGATGTTAAGCCTAAATATACGAAACAAACCAAATTGTATATTTCTGCATGCCTAAATGCGTGTTGTTTTATAAAGAAGCCAATATTGCTTAAATATATTGATAGAAATTGGCAAAATTTATCGATTGCCTACGTAGCTTCCAACATTAGCTTGGATTGGACTTTTAATGATATCTGCGTACCGGTACTAAATTTGTAATTTAATACCTCAGTTTTAGCGTACTGATTATGGTACGTTGACCTTTAAATTTTACATGCAAAGCAATAACAGGATTTTCCCGTTATTGTCTTACATTTCAAGTAATGACGGGATTTTCCCAATGGCTAGGGCGGGAGATTCTCAACTTAAGAAATTTACTGACCGCCGGGAGTTCTTCCGGCATAACCCCACTGTTGCATAATATCAAGGCGAAACAAACTTAGGCTATTTCTGTGAATATGTAATATAAATACATAAAGCAAAAAATCTAAGTCGAAAAAGCCTGGTTTAAACATCCCCCAAAAAACGGGTTTTTGGCATATTCAAAAACAACCACGGTTCTTGCCAACTCTGCTTACTTTTGTATATAGTAGGTTAAAAATTCTTATTATATACATTGGTTAATCCTGTGGAATTCATAATGTAAATATGTTGAAGAAAAATTGTTTGAAATATTTTTTCGAAATTCATAGTTTATTTTCGATGTTTTATATTATTATCAGCATCTCAACCACTAATTAAATGATTTTTTGTGTTATAGAGAAGCGATACAAAGTCTGTTTTATCAATTTAAAGCAGTATTTTGAAAAAAGCCCAAAATTTCCGAAGCTAAAAAGCAAAGCAGAAAAAACCGAGTTTTTTTTCCCAAAAAAGCCGGGGTTTTTTCCGAGCCCTTGCATCTCTACCGTCAAGTATTGCAGAAAGCGCCGGTGAGCGATTTTCTTAAGTGAGCATAGTGCCATGATACGCCTGTTTTGTCCGAGTGGCAGTGTCTCACGTAGCCACACGAGCAACACGCCATTCGTCTTTCACTTCCCTTTAGTTCTGTTTGTGCTCTTGTGTGTTGAATTGTGTGTTGCATTCAACTGGTGTGTTGCATTCGAGTGGTGTGTTGAATTGGTGTTCGCACGTCTCCGTGTGTATGAAGAATAGTGACTATGTTTTCACTTGCAAACAAAGGACAAATGGTTCTTTTTCATGCATCCGGTTTGAATCTACGGAACAGCTTCACGCATCCGTGCGGGTGCGGAACAGTTTCATCACCGCCATCCAGAGCTCTCATTGCAATCGCATGCAATGATTGGCAAGTTATTGACACGCTTCAAGGAGACAGGCAGCGTCTTGGACCAACCTCGCTTTGGTAGACCCCGATCCGTAACCGACGATAACATACGCCATACACGCTGACATTCTGGCTAAAGTTACGTGCAGTTCAATGCGGTCAATACGAAAGGTGGCCCAAGAGAGTAATACGAGCTTAATGTTTGTCCAAAGAATTCTGCACAAGCATAATTTTCATCCCTTAAGGGCATTTTATGCAGGAGTTGCATGGGGATGATGCCGACCACAACGTGAATTCTGTGGATGGTTTATACGCACACTGTCTCGCGGCTAACAAGAACAACACAACCTCGCAACTAACATAATGTGTTCCGACGTTTCATCTTAATGGAACTGTTAACAAACATAACTACGTGTATTGGGCAGACAGCAATCCTCATGTTACCGAAATTGACCCTCGTATAAATGTATGGTATGCAATTCATGGTAATATTTTGGTGGAGCCTGTGTTCCTAGATGGCAGTTTGACAGGTGAAACCTATAAATAATCTGTTACAAGTAATATTGGAACCTTAGTTGGACAACTTCCTCTCGCAAAACGCCAACACTTTTACTCCCAACACGATGGTGCGTCACCACACTTCATTGTCAATATTCGACAATGGTTGGATGCAGCAGTTCGTGGACATTGGATCGGGCGTCGAGGACTGGTGGAATGGCCAATGAGATCGCCTGATTTATTTTTCCTGTAGGGCCACTTAAAATCCGTTGTTTACAGGGATAGTCCGCGTACAATTTCTGCTCTACTACATAATATTCGCGAGGCCTCGCTGCTGTTACCACTGAGACTCTGCAACGGATAAGGATCAGTTTGCGACATCTTGCGGCAATTTGTGCGCAACAAGATGTACATAAGTTCGATCATCTTCTATGCTGAGCACACCTGCAGCAAGGTTTTTACCTGTTTCAGGATGTTGAAGTGAATGAGTAAGGTTCGGTGCGGTATCCCTTGTGTGAGTGTAGCAGCCCTTTTTTCCTGATATCATTCATTTTTCAAAGAAACATGGGTGGCATGTCACTTTAATATAAAAATTTTAATTCGATGTTATGTATAATGTAGGCCTATATTTAGTACCTAGTGTTTCCAAAAGAAATAACAGATTTCAAGGTTTCCTCCCCCCATACTTTTTGTAAAAGGTAGAAACACATTGCACACATTGCTAGATACAGGAAAGTTTAAAGTGTAGTGTATGGTCAGTTAATTTGCATTAATTCAACATGCGCACCCATTGTAGCGCGGTAAACTTTAACACGGCAGTCCATTTCTTGCCACTAACTGATCTATAGTTATTGAATTCATGGTTTCCACAATGAGACTTCACAAATCCTGAAGATTACCAAGTAACATATAGGACTACTCTTTCTTTAATGCACCTTATAAATGAAAATCGCAGGGAGTTAGGTCTGGAAACCTCAGAGGCCATAGACGATGAATATATTATTATAGACAACAACAGCGCTCTGTGGTGTGTGCGTGTTAAACTTAAACCTCCCTGTATTTTGTGATGTGCTGAATGTGTTTCTGTCCTATATAGTTTGTATGATAAAAAAAAAAATACTGAACTCTGCTCTTTCTTTAATACATGGTGTTGCATATTGTAATGAAACTCACCTGGCAGTTTGAGCTACAGTACCAAGATCTTTTGCATCCTGCACAGGAGAATCTGGCAGGGTCATTGCAGTTCTCACATAATGGTATCAACGTTGTTGATCTTTCGTTCAGTTCTTCCGCTGCTGTTGTTTGTACTGAGTTGTTGAGCTCGGCATGGAGGACGTCAAGTTGCCCATCTGCGGTCCTTAACATTGGTGGCGTTTGGACAGATTGTGAAGAAAGATCTAATTCTGTAACAGATATTTCTGTGAATTTAAATTCAGTAGGTGCTGCATTAACTTCTCTCGTATTAATTTCATTAGATCTTGGTAAGGAGCTGAAGTTATTTTCCTCACTAGAATATACTATTTTTATATTCTCTTCTTCGTTGGCTTGTTCCACAGCAGGATTTGCATCCTTAAAAGGTGTTGTTACGTTATCACTGTTGAACTGAACATTCATCATTTCTAGCTGATTGTTCGAGTCTATACCAGAATATTTACGCATTGAATCTGAGAGTACAGTTCCTAATTTTTTTCCTTTCAAATCGGATATTTTTATAGCTGGTGGCGGACGTCCATGTCGACCTATGGGTAAACTCGTTTTCTGTTGATCTAAACTTTGATCCTTCTGACTTAGTGGTTCCGAATGTGTCTGGTTTTCTGCACTTTCTTTGCTTTTATTCACACACTCCATGACCTCTCGTAGCTTCTCCCTTTTTACCCGGTTGAGATATTCCCATACTTCTTCAGTCTCTTTCTGCAAACACCTCAATTTCTCCTTTGTGTCTTGCTGAACGCGTTCAAGTTCTTTAATTTCTTCATCTTCATCTTCTGAGTCTTCTGCATTAGTTTGTGCATGCAGCTGTACATTTTCTGCACATAAGTCTCCTACACCATGAATCCCACAAATACACAAGACAAAGTTTGTGTGTTGAACACTATTGTTGTCGCTCTGTGGAGTTTGGAACTCCTCTTCCTGTGCGTTGTTTATTGATCGTTGCCATTGGTGGCTTTGAGTTACAGTACTAGCACCTAGAATACAGTAATGGAACTTGTTAAAATTGTATTTATGAAACAAAATATAAAGTTCTTATATTGATTATCTATTTATAGCAGTGGTTCCCAACCTGGGAGCACAAACTACTCACCGTAATATACGGTGAAAATATCAATCAATTGCAATGACTTAAGGTCGGATTTCTACGACATCTCGTATATTTTTATCCTGGCATCTATTTATATGTCTAATTAAATACAAGGACATTTCTGACCCTATTGAAGACGAAAATGCGGTTTTTAATAGGGATGCGCTCGAGTCGAGACATGTCTCGAATCTCGACTCGACTCGACTCGAATTCGAGTCGAGATTCGAGTCGAGACACACTTTGTAAAATTCGAGACGAGTCGAGACAAACGTATTTCTCGACTCGAATTTTCGAGTCGAGACACGAGTCGAGTCGAGACGGCTCTTAAAAATCTCGACTCGACTCGAATGTCTCGAAAATCTTTCTATTATTTTTAATATTATTTTGAAGAAAGTATTCACTCAGAAACAGCCTTGAAACCAATTCCAGCTTTTATTCCTTCAGAAAGGTACAGAACGCATAAAATTAATAGTTAATATTTAAAGATCAAGATTTAATTTTCAGCTCAATTCAGTTAATTAGAACTAATAGTTAATGTCGTTGTATTTGGTTGTACTGCAAATATAATGATAATAATAATAATTGATTATCTAGTTTGTATAAAACTATTATCCGTAGTCTAAATCTAGTTTGTATAAAACTATTGCGATAAAGTGAACTTCATAAATTCTCTGAATGAGCAGTTGGTAGTCTATAGTAATTTAGCTTAGTTATAATTATTGTGTTTTCGTTCCCATGAACACAATAGGGTTACGTAACTTCTGGATTATTCGCTTGCCCAACTATTCTGAGGCTTTAATATGTTGCAGCATATCACGAGCTACGGATAATATATAATGTAACATTTGTTGTACATCACATATTATGATACGAAACTATTTTACATAGTATATCTTATCTAATATAAATAAAATAAAGAGTTTGTTTGTGTGTTTGTCTGTCTGTCTGTGTGCGACCTGGGGACCAGACGAGTGGACCGAGAGTTCCCAAAATTTGGTCACGGGTACCTTAGTCCAGGCCCCAGATAAAGACGAAGCGTTTTTTTTTTAAATTTCGAACCAGGGGGGGGTCTCGGGGGGGACGTTTACTGGGACCGACCTGGGGACCAGACAAGTTGACCGAGAGTTACCAAATTTTGGTCACGGATACCTTGGTCCAGGTCCCAGTCTAAGGCGAAGCGTTTTTGTCAAAATTGGAACCAGGGGGTCTCAGGGGGGCGTTTAGCGAGACATGTAGTAAAAGTAATCCAAATTGATCGACATTAGTGTCAAATCCATAGTTTTCACGGTCGCTGAGATCAATGGTGACACTTCCATCAGCGATGACTTGCAAATTCAGCTACTACTGTATGCGGGCCGGGTGTCAGCGGGTGAGAAATACCGAGACATGTATAAATAGCCCATATTGATTGATACTAGTGTCAAATCCATAGTTTTCGCGGTCACTGAAATGAATGGTGATACTTCCACAGGTGTTGACTTCCAAATACAGCCCCCATGCGAAGAATGGGTATTTTAAGCTAGTATTACAATAAATGGACTGCTTGGATGCCAAGAACTAGTACAGATAAGTACCATTCACTTCTATGAATAGGTGTTTTTTAAAAGGATTTTTTAAACACTAAATTATAAAACAATGAACTACATACAGTAGTTATGCTTTTGGTTCCCAACATAAAAGAAATATGAATTGTTCATGAGATATTGAACTTCAACTTTCACTCCTGGAAAATTTCAATTTTGGAGTTAGGCCACTTGGCATCAAAGCAGTTCACTGTAAGATAAATACATTCCGCACATTAGTAACATAGTTGTTCAGGGGCCTTCGATTTCCATCCTCTCAAATGAAAGCTGAACGATTGCTTGATACATGCTGACTATATAGGAGAAATAGTGTATTAAGTTTTCGAGCTTTGGTGCGTATCCGTATTTACACTCTGATATAACTTTAAGTTCACACTCAAATAGAGCTAATTGTTTAATGCATTTCGAAAGCTTTTGTTTTTATGCAGCTCATTAAGGAAAATCTATTTCATAATCGTAACATTTATGTACTAAGAAACTATGAACGTAAAGTGGACTCGACCTAGCCTCGTGGCCGCTGTGACTCAGTGGCACAGCTCTCACCCTTGGTGTGTGAGGACTCTGATTCTGTGTGTGTGTATGAACTCCGCGGCTAGTGTACGCGTCTTTGCCGTGGAAGACTCGGGTTCAATTCCCGGCGCGAGCTCATGTAGTTAGGATTATACGTTAATCAGTAGGTCTACATTTCATATATCCTCGCTGCTGAAAGAGACGGTAAAGTCAAAATAAACTCAACAATATATATGTGTGTGTGCTTATGTGAATTTCCTCGTGGCTGTATGGTTAACACATACGCCTTGATCGCGGGAGACTCTGGTTCGATTTACGGTGGAAGCTCATGAAGTTGTTACCGGTATCCCACTTTAAACTGTAGATCCATGCCTCATATAACCATACATATAATATATATGCCTATGATACACTTATTTTCCGACTTGGAAGCCATCGAAAATTTCCGGACACAGAGTCCCGTAGACCGAAAATGAGAAACATGGGTACAGAGTAAAACAGCCATAGAAATTTAAGCTTTTTAGCCTAACTTAATCCTTACATATAATGCAACTAGCTTGGCCAAGTTATAATGGAGGAAATGCTATCATTGCAACACTCTGAGAATAGAAAATGTTCGTCAGGTATTACTATTCCCCCCCCCCTCTCCTGCAGAATGAAAACCCTGACTAAAACTCAATATATATATATATATATATATATATATATATAACTATTTTGTGTAATGTAAAACTATTTTGTGAAACATAGTATTCATGTTTCCTTGCAGAGGTCCTTACGAGGGTTCGCTTCCATCTTCCTCTCCCCAAGAACTAAAATAAATTAGAAAATTGCTATCACTTGTTAATCTTGTACAAAGGACGCAATTAAAGTCCCAGTGTAACACCCCTTCACATTTAGATTTTTCCCCTGGAAGAAAACCAGTTATTATTGTTTCTTGATTTCTCAGTCTCACCTACATAAACATACGAATAGAATTACAGGATAGGACATGTTTAGAGTGCTTGCACGTGACATCTAACTATATTTCTCATCAAATGTATCACAGATGAAAATTTCCGTTTGTACTGCCTCTATTTTCTGGTACATATGTTTCATTTATGTTATGTTGCTAAAATTCGTTAGGAAACAAGTACAGACTGCGCCTGTGTGCCTGACAGAACGTAAATGTACTGGATAATTATTTCTTCACTTTCTTCCAGAAAAAAAAGTAACCCATCTCATGTCGGCTAACAAAAGGAGGTAGCGGACCAAAGATAGCCGTTATTTACCTAAGGTCGTTACACAGCAGGGATTTCATTCAGTCAGAGGGAAAAGAAAAAATAATTTAAGGTTTCTACATTTGTTTTGAACTGCAATATACTTCTTCCTTTTATTTTAAGAACCATTTCCTTCCCATTTGTCTGCATCAGAAAAAATGCAAAAAAAATCACTAGAATGTGCCTATTTACCCAAAGTACGTACTAGATCACTAGTTCAATAGTAAAATCACTAAATCTAGTACGAAATCATAAATGTGGCATCCTTGGGTTGGAGCGAAAGCAATGGTTGGAGTAAAAACTAGTCCGTATTTCTACTGCGTTCTGTTGTTGAATTCACAGAAATGTTCAAAAATAAATTCAAGAAGTAAAACACGATCCTACAAAAGACTGTTTACTTGCTCACTGGTTTTAGTATTGCGAACTGAAACTCAAGTACGCAGTCATGTTGAATACTTCTGTCCCTTTCTACTTTACAACTTGAGGTGGGATGAGGGTCCGGATAGATCTAGTGATATACCGCTAAAGGAAGTGCTTCAGTACAGAGTCGGAAGCGGTATGTATACTACTTACAACGTTACCCCCCACATAAAATATAAATTCACCCTTTCTCCCTTCCCTTTTTCGAATACAATGAACCGACTCTTTGGCTGAAGAAAGATGCTAAAAGAAAATTGAAACATCTGTGTCTAAACTTTCTTTGAAGCGCAGTCTTTTGTATTTGTAAGGTTTTGGGAGTGTTTTCGAGATAGCCAAATCTTTTACCATGGACTCCTGCTGCGAACTGACCGTAAGTAAACACCCGATCTCGCTGTGCTCAATTTCTCTCGCACACGTGAAATGGGTTTGTTGTTTCCAAAACAAATAGGAAGTTACCTTGTGCTTTTGCATTTCTGCACGCACAGAGGTACCATTGTTGTTTTAATGATCAGAAGAAATATCAAAAGCATCCGATATATATGATACAAAACAGCTAACAGAGGGAGGCAAAGATAAAAGTAGGCCTATACCAAGTTTTCCGCGTGGTACCATTATGGAGAATAAATATTTGATAAAGTCACGTAGATGCGCTTAAACCTATTCCATCTGTCGTTATAATTTTTCTGGTCTCATCAATTTCTCAGGAGAATACGTACAACATATGTCCAAATTCCATATATACTCTTTCTAAACTAATGAGTAAACTCATTAAGAACACCAACTGATATCAATAAACAGGAAAGAAAACAATACTTTATACTTCTATCATTTGGTACACATCTCTATGAAGCACAGCTTGTTTCTGTTCGAAATAGCTCCTTCGTGTCACAGCTGTGGTTAGTTTAGTTTTGTGTTAGGATGAAAGAGAGAAATGCAACATTTGCTTCGCGGTGAAGTTATATATATTATTAAGATGAGCGGTGATAAGCGAGGTTTAACAAAGAGTGCCTTTCGGATGCACAATTTAACGGGTAGTTGCAGTCCGTGTTGAGAATCGAACCAAAGCTATGTAAGACATGTTAATATTGAGCTCTTTTGTGGTAAAAGTGACCTTCAGAAACACACAGAAGACTTGAAACATCAAGCTAATGTAAAGCAATTGAAAAATAGCCTACCTATCGCTGCATCTTTTCTGTGGCTAGGAACATGCAGTGTGTAGCAACAAGAATCGTGTTAAGGACTTTTTTCAAACATAACATTCCCTTCCACACCATAAAAGACAATATAATGTTTGTTAAAAGAAAGTGCACATAATATTTTAAAATTTTGTTTGTGATCCTATCATGCATAATTATAAATAAAGCCTTTCATACTACGAGAATGAGTTCAACTATACGTCATGGCCCCTCTAAAGCGGGGCCGCGGTGGCTCAGTGGTAGATCGTTCACCTCTGGTGCTTGGGGACCCAGGTTCGATCCCAGCTCGCACCAAGTGAACTTTGTGGTGGACAAACACCGTGTGCAGGGTTTCCTCGGGGTTCTTCCGTTCCTCCCACTTTCTTCATTCCACGATTTCACTAATTTCTCATCACCACCTCTCTCCTTTAGCCTAACCGGCATAAGCGTGGGACGTAAAACTCAAAGATTTCACTTCATTTTTTCCCTCGAAAGCGATATCTTTCAAAATTATTTATTGTTAGATATTGTAAATTTACGGTATCTATTTTAATGGACGGGAAATTTTGCATCTAATCGGATAATTTCATGGCTTCTAACAGGAATTCGCAGTTACGAAATTTGCATCACTGTCTTTTGAAAGGATGCCTAGAAAAAATACTACTAGAAAATAACTGAAAACACAAAATGGATTTGATAGCCAAATTCACGTCATCTTGGTGCGTCATCATTTTTCTTTAAATATTTGTATTTAGTATTAGATTAGAGTTTAGTGTCCCTTTCAGCATCAAGGCTATATGAGACGTGAACTTACAAATTAACGTGGGTTCAGAACCACAGGAGTTCCCATCGGAAATCGAACCTAGGTCTCCCGCACCAAAGACACGTACCAATCATATGGACAAGGGTGTTCGATATTTAGTAATGTGTACATAAAGTTGTGAAACTGCGCTTGTATAATGGAATGCAATTCCTTCTACTGACATAAACCTTCACAATACTTAGCTGGAGAAAGTATCTTTAAAAAGAAAATGTCACTCTTTATGTTTCAGTTCCTGGTTCGACTGAAGGATGGAACAAATTGCAATGAGCGTTTTTGGATCCTACTTTGTGTAGTTGATTCATCATAAACTTGGTATTTGATACGGATATGAACTATTACACTTATTTGGTGTTTATTTCTAAATAATAAGTCCTAATAGAATTTCATAAAGTTGTAATTCTTCTTTAGTTTGTATCACTTTACACAATGACAAATCCAAAAGGTGTGTTGTATCGGTGCAGTACCAGTTTTTCACGTTTTTCAAAATGTTCCAAAACCCAAAGAATAATCTTTAATTTCTGATATTTTAGTCGTCACAAATTACAATTTTATCATGTAGTTAATGTTTATAATTACTGGGCAGTTGGGCGTTTAAACTAATGACATCATAATAAAGTCAAAACCCTAATTTTGAGTTGAATTGATTCTGAGTTTAACGTCCCGTTCAGCAGCGAGGCTATGTGAGACGTGGACCTACTGATTAACGTGGAATCCGAATTACATGAACTCCCACCGGGAATCAAGCCCAGGTTTCCCACGCCAAAGGCAAGTATGCTAACCGTTAGCCACGAAGGAGCTCCACCATAATTTTAGTGGGCGATAAGAAATATCTCGCCAGTGCTTTTACAATAAATAAAATTTTATAAGTATTAAAGAATAGTGGTAAGAGATTTTATAATAGCTCTTTTATTTATGAGATATGAGTATTTAAAAAAAAACAACTAAAGAATAGGTTGGCGGAACCACAAAAGACTCGTAAAATAAACTTTCTTATAAATACATACGGACCTTACTCACCTTTTATAATTGCTATGCTTACGTTCTCCATAAAAACAGAAATTCTCTTTTAGTGATACTTTACACAAGATCATGAAGTGGGTTCAAATTTAATTAAAGGCAAAATACAATACAATAATCCACAAATATTGCCTCAAGTGATTTTAAAGATTTCTAAACACTAGTGCAAAACCGGGCTCTGCCGTTGCGACCGATTTACAGGTCTTGAGACGAAAGTAAGAAGGGTCTTACGCACACAGTAAGTAAAAACAATTAATATGCCGGTAACTTTCCCCCAAATGGGTGTATCTTAAAACTAACCTCACCATTATTTTTCTAATTAAATTCTAGCCCGAAATTATGTATCATATTACCCTATTCCCATTTTGAAAACTTGATCTTAATTCAAAATGTCGGATTTCAAGATGGCTGCCATCAAGGTCATATCTACCATACGATTTCCCCCCAGGACTTATATGTATCCACATGGTTTTTCTTCACTTTTCTTCATTAACGCTCCGTTTACAAAGGGTAGTAAGGGGCTTCTGTAGTAATCTCTAATAACCACATCACAACTCTTAAAAGTTATTAAAAAAAAAATAGAAAACATGCACCATGGCAAAAATTTGTCATCACAAGTAATGGTGCATACATGCCTTCTATCAGCAAAAAAAGTTTCGTTGAAATTGGAGCCGGACATTTGAGTGATGTCCCTTGTGGGATGTGATTGAACGTGACGTCAGAACACATCGCCCCCCTTCCCGGAATTTACGGGAATTAGGTGACCTGAGTGAGCACATGTGGTGCCAGCTCTCTCCTGCGACCTATCAAGAATCATTGCATGTATGCCAAGACGTGTCGCCGTTTTTATCCATGCCAAAAGTCGACATACTGACAATTAGGTAGGTAGTCATGATGGTCTGGCTGATGTGTGGGTATATTTTAACTCGTACATTTTGTCTCGACTCGAATTTCGAGACGTCTCGACTCGAATTCGAGTCGAGTCGAGACAGAGACTGTCGAGTCGAGACACGAGTTGAGACAGAAACATATTTTCGAGTCGAGACACGAGTCGAGACAACATTTTCTCGAGACGAGTCGAGACAGGCTTAAATCTCGACTCGACTCGACTCGAATGCATCCCTAGTTTTTAATGACCATATAAGTGCATATTTGAACCATGTTTTTTTTTAAATTATAAAATTATTTGGGTCGGTCCCAATGTTCCTGTTCGGTAGGAAGCCATTTTTGTAACATTATGATTCAATTCCGTATGTCTCTATGTAGGGCTGGCCATTTATATGATAGGTTGGTCTCAACGTTGATTCGGAGTTACCAGTAACGCCGACTATATAGCCACTGGACAAAATGGTTCGGAGCACAGAGTTCGGGTCAGATTGTTTAGGCAATATACGCTAAATACAGACTCTAATTTTGTCACTAGTGTTGATACAGCTCAATATGAATATTGTTGAGTTGTATGAGCACTAATACAAAGTATAAATATCCTAAAATTGAATGAGCAAATTAATTACTATATTTTCATGCTATAATATACATATAAATTTATACTATCATATTATATTGTGTAATTATATGATTTTGAAAGGATACGTGAAACTTGTATTTTGAATTTTAATACACATCACTTGAATATCACTACAAAAACGTACTAACACTTTAAATTATAAGTTGGAGTTTTATATGCGTTAACATATGAATTTGATTAACATTAACGTGAGAAAACAATTTTGCCATAGACCCAATAATTGTATTTTGCATATCACTCGCAGAAGATACAGTTGACTGATTTGTAATCACTGCACCATTCATTAGTGATAATTGCTTATTTCAGTTTTCCAAATATCGTGCAGACGAATTTCCCTGTGTTCTTTTGCGTTCCTTCGGGAAGAGTTGACTAAATAATATTGATGATGAGGTATTTTTTCACACTTTCAGCCACTATTTGTACAAAATAATTTGGTGTTAATAACTTTCCTACATAATTATAGTTTCTGCGCCTACTTGGAGCAGGATTGCCAACAGTCCCGATTCTGTCGGGACTGTACCGATTTCTGGCTGATGTGTTCCGTGTCCCGACACTCGTCGAGACGCATATTGTCCCGATTTATCGATTTTCAAAGTCAATATTTTAATGGGCCATTTTTACAAAGGAATACCTTATTCTTTTACACGCACAGTTTAAAGTACAGAATCAATTTAACAAATTTGTTTTTAATTTGACTCATGAAAAAAGTAGTTAGCAGCTCTCCTTTAATTTATAGTTATTCCCAAAGGAAATAGCCAAGGGAAGGACTTGTTTAGTTGATAGGCTGTTTCAGTCATTCTTTATAGGAACTCATTTGTTGGTGATAAAAATCAAACATTTTATATAGTTTTCTTATATTAAATAAATTACAATTATTTCAGTTTGAATTTGTTGTATAATGATAACCAAAGAATAAAACTTGACTTTAGTAGTACCTTTTTGTCAGTAATTCCCTAACAATGTTATGAACTCATTTGTGATGTAAATTCCATATAGTTTTCTCTCTAAACTTTGTTTATATCAAATAAATTGCAGTTGTTTTGGTTTGAATTTGTTGCATAGGCCCATATTGCTTATACCTAGTGATGAGCAGTGAGTGGGAACATAAACAAATAAAAAAAAGAGGTGCTGCATTCATTCTGGTTCATGCTATTCAGCTGATTATTTACATTGTTTTCAACGACTCGTCGTGCGTATAGTCGTCTCCGGGAGGGGGGGGGGTAATCAACACCGATTATCCCGTCCCGATTTTTTCTTAAGAAAAGTTGGCAACCCCGACTTTGAGGCAAGGGCGCCGATTTCTCTGTAAATTTTGGGGGGTCCATTGAGATGCAGAAGTTATATATATATGAGGATTTTAAGACAAATTGCATTCAAATTATGCCAAATATTGTATATTCATAAATTCAATAGGGGCCCACGTGAGCTTTTGGGGGGACCCCCAGGATCGGAGCCCTTGCTTGGAGGGCGCAGTTTACGAACAACTTACAACATGCACTCACTGTCGCACCGGCGCTGGAGGTAGACTAAAATCTTGCTTCTAATTCTATAGCCTGTCTTGTCGTGCTTCTACTAAAGGGAAATTCTCGATTTCACTCACAACGCGAACTGAATAAATACATCACTGATGTAATTATTAAATTTAGTAGTAGCGGTTCGTGGCCTGTAAAAGTACAGGTTACAATGTTGCAATATCAAACGTATGTAGTTACGCGCAAGTGTTCCCCTCCCCCCAGCATTCTTGAGTCTTATCCAAAAAATATTAAGGAAATATGAAGAGAAAAGTCCTTATAAGCTCCATTTGTATATTTACTGATTAAAGTCTATTCTCTAATATTGATTTAATATATAAGATATTTCCTTTTTTTTCAAACAACCTCTATCAATTTACGTTTATACACTATTTATATACAAAACTTCTATGTTCATGTTATTGAACAAGAGATAAATCGAATATATAGCATGTGCTGAAGCCATGAATGACATCGTTAACACAAAAAGAAGAAAAAAAGCAAGAAAATTGCATATATTCATGCACACAGTTAAACAAAATTATTTAATTAAGTAAACTATGCATTATTTTAGAATGGAAGGTCTTTCTTCGTTCTTTTCGAGCTTCAAATTCTTCTATGACTTCATTGAAATCTGAAATGCTGCTCGCCAAGTTTTTCTGAATAGAAAGCATCGCTACTGCAAATATTTTCCGCTTTATTTTCTTTAAGGTACAGAAACACCTCTCTCCTCCGAAAATATGCATTTTGTCAGCATTTCTTTGTATGAATATAAGGGACAAAGAGTTCATTTTCAGTAACTACGTAATTTTGTCTGCTGTTCTATTATAAAGAAGCATGAAATCTAAGATTTTTTCCTTCGAAAATGAAAAAAAAAAAAAATAATAGTTTAACATTCCAGCAATTTAGGCTAAAGAAGACAGATGAGTATTGAAAGTGAATAATTTGAGATTAATTTTTTATGCTCTCCGCCGAAAACTGAACACGGGATCATGTGCACGAGCGACACACAGCTAGGAATTAGACCAGTGGTAAGATCTTCTTCGAGTCTCGATCGGCCCCCTTCCCCCCAGAATAGGATATTTTTTTATTTTAAAAATAAAATCTATCCCAAGAATTTTTACCTTTGTATTATAAATGTAAAATAAAATCTATTGACTTCGAACGACTGCCCTCCCCCAAATATTCAGCTTGGATCCGCGCCTGCTACCACCAGATGCGTATTTGCTCTTTGCGAGTTTCTGTTTGGTGACTAACTTCTTTCTTCCAAGCGTCTATATCTCACTCAACCTATCAATTGAGTCAAGCTTTGCCAAACGGAGGAATTCGTAACTACTACAAAAGCTGACTATATACCAGTTGCAACGAAATAGCAACTGGAAACGCGTAATACGGGAGGATAGCGGCGATGCAAGAATAAATCCACTTCCTCATGTTAAGAGATAGGAGCTCGCTGCCATATGCTCAATGTTACTGCTTCCAGTGGCAACGCTTGCTGCCACTGGATTTGTATATCACTCTCTTTCTTTCAGTTTTTTATTTTTATTTATTTATTTATTTATTTATTTTTTAGAAATGCATCAATACTGTTTTGCGCTCAAGAGCAAAGATTTATTTTTTACTGATACACTACTTTAATGCTTAAAAAATATCTTTAGTATTAAAGAAATATCCGGTTGCACAACCATGCAACATATAGTACCAGCCGCCACTGAAATTTAGCTATGATTTCATCAGTTGAAACGCATTGTCGAGGTTCTTTCTTTCTTTATTACCAAACAAGAAGTGAAACTGTCCAGCACAATCTTGGACAAAGTCAACAGCTCTCACCGTCAGTCATATATAGTATGTATTGTACAGGTAGTGGACATTGAAACTGAAACACTTACGTAAATAACAGAATGTTCGCGGGTCTCACCAGAGCCAGCTGGTAGTTTATATTGAGCTTTTGTGCAATGAATCACGTGTGTGGGTCCTTGGTAGTCACTCCAGTAGAAAAAAGTTCGTCAGTGAACGTCAAATCGTGTGTATAGAGCGGTATAATGGGGGACATATCCAACTTAAAAAGAGGTAGATAGTAGAGGTACGTCTAACAGGTGCATATGTGTCCAAAACTGCAACACTTTGTGACGTCTCATGAGCTACAGTGTCTAGGGTGATGTGTACATATGAACAGGAAGTATGCACTACATCCAGGAGCAACTGCAGGGGGAAAACGGAAGTTGTCTGAAAGGGACGTCATTACAATGACTAGGATTGTTGCACAAAAACGGAAAACCACCCCGTCGGCAATCACCGCAGAAGTGAACACATCTCACAGAAACCGTGTGCACGAAAACAGTCTGTTGATGCCTGCATAAGGCCAATATCCATGAAAAGGTTGAGATGCCGAAGCCTTTCGTCTATAGCACAAATGCCGCAAAGCGGGTTCAGTGGTACCAAAGGCATAAAAGCTGGACGTTGGATAACCTAAGACGTGTAATATTCGCGAATGAGTCCAGCTACACTGTTTTCCAAACAACAAAGTGTTTGTCTGGAGAAGCCCCTTTGATACATAGGACCCAGACTGCTTGGTACCCACAGTCACACATAGAGATGGATCCTTGATGGTTTGAGGTGCAATATCATGGCAGACGTTGGGCCGCTAACTGTTCTAGAGGGGTGTGTCACTGCCAAGGATTATAGGACCATTTTCACGCTATGGTTCGAACACTTCCCGGACAATGGCGCAGTGTTCCAGGATGATAGCTGTCTCATTCTAGAGGCCTGCACGGGCTCGGGCCGTACACTTTTAAATATACAACCATATTTCTCGAGCCTTTTCGGGCCTAACTTTGTAAATACACTGAACGATATTTATTGGACCGATCTTTCTGGAGAATTTTTAAACCACATCTAAATTTGCAATTTGAGACGCCCGTACTAAAATTCTGATTATCATTATGCAATTGAGAGCAAAGCTAAGAGAGAAAAACTAAAAGTAACAGAAATGAACATGCTTAGCTCATCTGTGAGTGAAAGTATTGTTTCTTACATGGAATTAAAGAAACAAAAGCATTCAGAAATTGTTTTATTTTTTTCTTCTTCAAGACAATGTTAGTTTATATTTTAGTATTTTTAATTATTTCTTTCTTTTGCTGATATCGGACGCATTTCTTTAACAAATTCTCCACAAAAATATAACATTTCCATTTTCACTTGTAAAAGGAGAAACAAATGTTACTGTAACTGAATCACAACACAATGGATGTCGAAAATATTACAAAATTACAAAAAGTAGAATATGTATTAATGAAAAATAAGCGCTGCAAAAGTAAACTGCACAATTAAACTTCTAATTGTTGTAAATAAAAAGACAATTTTTGCGTTATTAAGTTTCTGTAATTCGGGCTTATTTCGGGCTCACTTGATTATCACATGGGCTCGGGCTAAAACATATTTCGGACTCGCGTCGGACCTCATAATATAAATTCACGAGCCGGGCCGGGGCCCGGGCTAACAATTTCAGCCCGTTCAGACTTCTATCTCATTCACACTCCTAAATTTGTCGCAGAGCATGATAGTAAAGTTGAACATCTGCCATAGCCCGCTCAATTGCAGGATCTCAACATTATTGAGCCTGTATGGAATTGGTTAGAGGACCGAGTGAGGAAATGTTTCCCTCCATCATGTGAACGTGCTGAACTTGTCACTGCGCTTCAAGAGGAATCGGTGAAATTCCCTCTGCAAGTGAGGCTCATCCAAGAAGACAACTTCTCCGACAGCTTCCGGTCATTGTACCAACGACCAAAGTGGAGCATCCAGAGAAAAGATCACTACGAAGAAAGATGAAGGGACATTACTTTCTTGCATGTAACATTTTTCGCTTTATGAAATCAGTTTGGGAACTGCTGCATTGTGTACGTAAGTAATACTGATATAAATATTTTTAAATGGTCTTCTTTATATTTGCAGCCTTCTTGATCATTCAGGGTCCCGTTTGTATGCTTATATATATATATATATATATATATATATATATATATATATATATATATATATATATATATATATATATATATATATATATATATATATATATATATATATATTTGGTCTAGGAATTAATTCGTGCGGGTGGACAAGAGATGGCGCAACAAACGGAGCGTCCCACAGTTCCGTGTATCCACAAATGTGTTGCAAACCCCTGTCATCGCGTATCGTTCGTAGTATAGGGCAGTGGATTAAAGCGTCAACAACACCAGTTTGTAGTTAAGTGAACATGGCGCAATTTGTTTTTGCGGGGTGTCCTGCTGCATTACTTTAACATGCAGAAAAGTGCGACTGAAAGCCATCGTATTTTGGTGGAAGTGTATGGTGACCATGCTCTAGCTGAGCGAACGTGTCAGAAGTGGTTTGCACGGTTTAGAAGTGGTGATTTCGGCTTGGCAGACCAAGAGCGAGCTGGACAGCCAAAAAAATTTCAAGACGAAGAATTGACAGCATTGCTCGAGCAGGATTCGTGTCAAACGCAGGAACAACTTGCAGCAGCATTAGGCGTTGATCAAACAACAGTCTCCAAACGCTTGAAAGCCATGGGAATGATTCAAAAGATGTCACATTGGGTTCCACATGAATTGAAAGACAGAGACGTTGAAAGACGAAAAACCATTTGCGAATTGCTGCTTCAACGACAGAGCACAAAGGGGTTTCTGCATCGAATTATTACGGGTGATGAGAAGTGGATCCATTACGAGAACCCTAAACGAAAAAAGGCCTGGGTGAAACCAGGTGAACCAGGTCCATCACAACCAAAACGAGATATTCACTGTGCAAAGGTTATGCTGTGCATATGGTGGGATATGAAAGGTGTGGTGTACTATGAGCTGCTGCAACCGGGTGAAACTATGAATGGAGAATGTTATCGACGACAATTAATGCGTTTGAAGCAAGCTCTGGCCAGAACACGACCAGAATGGGAGAACAGACATGATAAACGTATTGTTCAACATGATAACGCTCGCCCACATGTCGCAAAACCGGTCAAAACCTATTTAGAAAATGTCGGATGGGAAGTTTTACCCCACCCGCCGTATTCACCAGACGTTGCTCCTTCGGACTACTACTTGTTCGATTGCATGAACAACGATTTGATTGGACAGCGGTTTACTTCTTCAGAAGATATCGAAACATGGGTCTCTGACTGGATCGCTTCCAAGGATGAGGACTTCTTTCGCCACGGAATCCGTACATTGCCTGACAGATGGGCGAAAGTGGTGGCTAGCGATGGACAATATTTTTCTTAAGGTATTTATGTATTTTGTGTTTGTACTACAGCTTCAATGTGTGCGTACCAACCGCACGAATTAATTCCTAGACCAAATATATATATATATATATATATATATATATATATATATATATATATATATATATATATATATATATATTAAATAAAAGTCTCTACAATTCTGCAATGTTACAGACAATGTTAACCCAATACTTTTCTTCAAGAACTTACTTTTCCCTTTTCTTATCTGTTATCTATATGTATAATAGATAAATACTCTGTGTTCCAGCATAAGCAAAAAAGGAAAGAAATGTCTATTAAGTTTTACTCTCAGATTTCAGTTTGTTCATATTTGCACCTACATTCACTCAAATATTTAGGAAAATAAAAGGAATGCGATGCATTTCACACAAACTATAGATATTTAGAACTATTTAAAGCAGTTGTTTCCAATGAAATGCTCTGTGACGTCACAGTATGTTGTTCATATCCTCAGTAAACTTCACAGAGAGGCGAAGGGGCTGGCAGGTAACTCCAAATTATTACTCGTGGATTCATTACTACACGTACACTGCCAACACTTATTCTGCTTTTCTACTTCATGCCCCTACCCCATTCTTCGTTTAATCTAGTATTCAGATTGAATAATCACGCTCCTACGTCACACACTAGTCAACTGGAAATGACTGATTTAAAGCATAAAGGTCTGTCTTTTATTTTATAGAAAAATTATATTTTAAAACTCATCGTGCATACGGTAAACAAAAACATTTAAGTTACAAATACAGATACCTGTGAAATTAGATTGAAACTACAATAAGTACTTTTAAACTGTTTGAATAAATGTAACTACTTGCTCAAACATTTGAATAATGAATAAGAACTTAATACATTATACGTACTACATTTGACTAATGTATCATGATCCGCGAATTTTGGGACACTCTATCTAGGATTTACCTTAAGAGGTTAGTTTGTTTAAAATGAACGAATATATTGTGTAAATTATTCTGATTTTGTGAATAACCTTGCGAAATTATATTTTATTCGTTTTAGTATGTCATATTATTTATTTTGTTTTAATGCATTGGGCATTTATTATTAATACATACAGGGGGTCGACAAAAATTCTAAAAAACTTCATACAAGACACGTAAGTTTGGCCCTCCACTATGCAATACGTGATGCGGTTGCCGATCGTTTTGTGTTTTCAATGTGTCATGTGGACCTTCCTCTTCCGTCAGCAGTAACCAGTTCACCCGTGAGTGTTGTGGTGTGAAAGTGGTGCGGTAAAATGGGCGACCTGACAGACTTCCAAAGATGCATGATCGTTGGTGCCCGTCTGGTTGGAGCTTCAGTGGCAACAGCGGCAAACATTGTGGGGGTATCGAAAGGCACTGTGTCCAGTGTCATGAGGACATACACAATTCATGGGCAAACGACGTCTACAAAGCACACCAGTGGTCGAAAGACAATTCTGTTAGATAGGGACCGGAGGGCATTAAAACGAATTGTAGCAGCTAAAAAGAAGACAACTGTGATGAAAATTACGTCTGAACTTAATTCCGGCCTACAAAACCCGGTTTCATCGAAAACAGTGCGACGGGAACTTCATAAAATGAAAATTCATGGCAGGGCCGCTATCGCCAAACTCCTGGTCACAGCAGTAAATGCGAAGAGGCGTATCCAGTGGTGTAACAACCACAAGGCGTGGACTCATGAGCAGTGGAAACACGTAATGTGGTCCGATGAATCGACCTTCACCTTGTTTCCAACAATCGGTCGTGTTTACGTATGGAGAACACCGTCGCAGGCCTATGATACAGACTGTCTGCTCCCAAGTCCCAACTGTAAAGCATGGGGGTGGTTCTATCACAGTATGGGCAGTGATATCGTGGTTTTCTGTAGTTCCCATCATAGCCCTGCATGGAATGATGAATGCTAAGGCGTATGAGGCCATTTTGGGGGACCAGGTTCCATCCATGGCCCAAATATTGTTCCCTGATGGAGATGGCATCTACCAAGATAATTTGGCACCCTGTCAGGCTGCAAAAACGATGAAATCATGGTTTGAGGAGCATGACCAGAAGCTATCACACCTCCCCTGGGTCCCACAATCACCAGATCTGAACATTATTGAGCCATTGTGGTCTGAGTTAGAAAGGCGTGTTCGGTCTCATTACCCTCCGCCAGCATTCCTTTAAGGAACTGAAGCATGTTTTGGAGGGACAATGGTACAAAATTCCATACACCACGATTCAGGAGCTTTATACGTCCATTCCACTTCGGATCTAAGCTGTTTTGAACGCAAAAGGAGGCCCCACACCATACTAGGTATGATTTTCACACTTTTGGAAATATATTGTCCTTTCGGCACCCCCACCTAGTCCTAGCCTATATTTTACATTTTATTACAGTGATATTAGAAAATATGTTCGAAAATTCATTTTGGAGTGCTCGTTTGAGCGTCCCAGGCAGTGCCCGGTTTGCCCGATCCTTGGTATTTGTGCTTGGTTCTACCTAGCTGCAGTACGTGGCAATCAGGGGCGGATCGCCACCCGAGAAGAGGAAACTTTTTTATTTTATATATAAATAAAACCCATTCCAGAGTTTGAAGCTCTTAAAACTAGCTCTAAGTAGCAGTATTATAACTCCTCCCCTCCGCAGATGTCCGTTCTGGATCTACCCCTGGTTAAAATTATGCTGTGCCTCATAATCATGGCAACACTTTTTAACTCGTTTTAATTCAGATCTTATAGGTCATAGAATTTTTTATTATTGTCGAAGCCTTTTGCGCAGGGGAATTTTATTTAAAGTTAATAAGCTCAGCAAATGTAATATAGGAGTGATATCGTATTAATACAGGAGAGTTAATTTCTTAATTATACAGTGCTATAACCTCGACGAGTTTACAGTAATGCCAATAATTTGATACGAAAGTGTAATAAACTGTGAATGAAGTGAGCAGAAATTTTTATTCTTGCCATGTTCGGAAATGAAGACCACAAAAACGTGGGGCTTCATTTATATAATTTTGCTGTTTTTATTAAAAACCAGAGGCGCCGCCTAGTATATCGGAACGCCTTGCGCCCGTAGGCAATGCTTACCCTGCCTACCCTATTGCTATGCCACTGTTAGTATTTATAAAATTTAATTACCTGCACAGTCACCAGCCTCAGGAATCAGGTGTGGATTCATAAGCAACTCAATCGCTGCTGCTGCAGCTGCATTTTCATCCATTTCTTCAATATTTAAACCATCCAAAAACCTGGAAAAGATGGTAAAAGAAGTTTTAGCATTCTTACTTGAAGAAATAAACAGTATGTTTTGTATTGCGTGATATTTTCTCAATACTGAAATCGGAAGCAGTAGTAATTTCTACTATTTCCAGTTTTACTAGATATTAGAGAGGAAATGGGATATACAGAGTGCCTCTAAAGTAAGACCTATTTTAAAAATTTTATTATTAGAAAACTATTGTACTTTAGTTTCTGTTGTTAATTGCATGTGACGCATAGGTCTCTAACTTTTTTTTTTTTTTTTTCGTTTCGTTACAGATTTCTATACTTCCAAAGTTGATCACACGAGGCGATGTTCATCAAAGCAACAATTAATGGAGTTTGTTAGTGTTGAAAAGGTATTCTACGTGGTGCAATTCAATAAAACCTGCGTCATGAATTTTTGTTGTAAGGTTAAACTAAGAACAGTGTTGGATCTATGCCGGGGGCCCTACGTTACCCAGTTTTTTAACTGACAAAAATGATTTAAGCTGTTATTTATATATTTTTGAAAGTTTATAGTAAACTCATGATATATCTATCATAGTCTGTGTTCTAGCTAGCTCTCCGTTTTTACCTTCTAGATCCGCCACTGACTAAGGACCATGTTTAGGTGCCTCATCTTCCAAGAGACCTTTATGAATTGCGAATGAAGATTCGCATCAATTTTTATTTCACACGGTTCTCATATTCAGTCCATGTAATGACTTCACTTTACCACAAAACTTTCAGAACATTTGCACCATATAACACATACACACAACCCCCCCCCACACACAAACTCAAATACGAGGGTAAGTCAAAAATTATCCGTAGCTTAAGCTTCCTAAGAATACATTTCATCTCCATCCTTAACTCCCTACTAAAAGCGGAAGTGATAGAAATTCACTACAACTTCCGGTTTCAATATTGATCTACACCGAGTAGAAACGAGTCCTAGTTTTTTTTTATTGTTATGCTGTTGTGGTCATTCTGTGAAAGTTTGATCCTAATTCCTCCATTTGTCTTCCTTTTGTTGCAGATAGATCATGGCCACCTCATTAGAAGTTTGCACCAAAAACAAACAACGAGCACTGGTCGGACGGTGTATCAGGAGCCACAATACATCAAAGACTTCCGGCACAATACGGGAACGGTGTCTTGTCGCAACGGATGGATTGACAAATTCAAAAATGGTTCCTGATACACCTTCCGACGAGAAAAACCGGATCATTGCTCGTTGTTCCTCTTTGATGCAAACTTCTAATGGAGCGGTCATAATCTACCTGTAACAAAAGGAAGGCAAATGGAGGAATTAGGATCAAACTTTCACAGAATGACCACAACAGCATAACAATAAAATAAACTAGGACAGAGGTCAACTTAAACAATATAAGAGCTATGTCAAAATTGCGTATAATTTTTGACTTATCCTCGTATTTACAGATTTTTCATAAATTTTTTTAGTGGGACATAATTTAGAGACACCCGGTATTCTTGGAACGCTTGACTGATTGCAGAAAGCTACTTCTTGCTATCTAATAAATGTTTACTCTATAGCGATCAACGTTAAGACCCGATGTTGATTTTAGCCACTTCCGGTTTGAATAGGAGGTTAAGGGAGAACATGGTACCTATTCTTAAAAAAAAAAAAAAAAAAAACACTAAATCGACTCCAAGAAAAGTGCTACTCGCTATCTCATCGTTTCTACTCGGTGTAGATCAATATTGAAACCGGAAGTTGTAGTGAATCTCTATCACTTCCGCTTTTAGTAGGGAATTAAGGATGGAGATGAAATGTATTCTTAGGAAGCTTAATCTATTGCAGAAAGCAGCTTCTCACTATCTATTGCCATTGTTACTCTATAGCGGTGGACGCCAAACTTATGAAGCTTCTGAGCTGCCGTACCGTTTTAAAATCTTACTGTGAGCTACCAACCGAAAGAACTACCAGCTTTTTTTTTCTTTGGTGATATCTTCAAATAGATAAAGGATAATCGAAATGTGGAACAACAGCGCCCTAGCCAATATTATTTTACATGAGAAACCGTTATCACGACTCACTTATCTGCTTTCGATTTCGAGCCATTTTGAAAAATTGGCATTTATTTTCGCGTTTCTAAACAGCTGAAAACGGAAAGCCACTAGGTGACTTGTGATAACGGTACCCTCACGCAAAATAATATTGTCTAGGGCGCTCTTGTTCCATATTTCAATTATCTTTTATCTATTTGAAGATATCACAGAATTACTGTAAAATTAGCGGTATTTTAATTTCGCCGGGATGAAGACTCTTAAATGTTAGACTTGTTTATTGTCTATAAACTTACATTTCTAGTAAGTATGAAATCAAACTATCCAAGTTAGCAAATGCAGGGCCGTAACTTGTAAGGGGGCCAGGGGACAACTGTTCCCCCAGGGAAGCTCCCCGTCGTTCGAGGAGAGACCACTTTAAGACTATTCTTATTACTATTATTATTTAAGGCTTTAAATTATTCTTTATTTTCTTACTTCAGATATTCCTACGATACGAACATGAAATTATAAATGAAGCGTCAAACAGGTTCACTACATTACATAAACCAAAACAGCACACAAAAGGCAAATAAAACAAAAATGAGTCGTGGGCCCATTTTAGTAATATCGAGCTACTATTAGGGGCCCTAGAAATAATATTTAAACGTATGGCGAGTTAACGCGATCTAAAGAAAATGTCCCCCGCAAATTACTAGTAGCTTGGGATTGACAGTTTGGCGATCACTGCTTTATAGTGATCAACATAAAACCAGAATGATTTATTTCTACCATTTCCGGTTCGAATATCAATCGATCAACGAACTCGAGTCCGAAATTTTGACCGTCTACATTTTCGTAAAAATTGGTGGTGATCCATTAAATAGCTCTTGAGATTTTTTCTCTCGGACGGATACACGGACAGACAGAATAAACTAATATGAAGGGATTTTTGGCAAATTAAATTACTAAAAAAAAAATAAACATCTACAAATACTTTCGCAGGCTGTGTAAGGGAAGAGCGGGGGAATTGTGCGCACCTAAGCCAAATACGTTCGTGTGGTGTTGAGAATGAGGACAAAGAAATAGTAGTTATGTGAATAGGTTCTTTCCCCACTGTACCGTCATACAGTAATATTAGTTTAGGTCTATAATTCAACATAGGGAAATTATACTGCAATAAAGCAAGGTATGCGTGTGCTCGCAAGGTTCCACGCTATGGGGTAATTGGACGCAGAAGGCTGGTAATGGTGCGCAGCAAATCTGGTTAATGAAAACACGAATGCAGTTGTAATTCACACTTTATTAACATTAGTCTGAAATAGTAGTCGAGTAAACTAAGAAATATGTTCATAATATGGTCTTTTTTAACAAACGCTTTGACTAACTTCCGGTAATCCTGCTCAAACTTGTTCCCTCAGGCTGCATCACTCTAACATCAAGGTGTCACTGTAGGAACCCATGTAGCCAGTCCTTTCCTGCTAACCCCTACGTCTTTGTTAAAATCATTCTTTATTTTCATCTCTTCAGCATATCGAAATAGCACACGCCTAAGTTCTTTCGGTGTCAAGCCATAAAATACTTTACTCAAAGTAAGCGCATAATCAGCCCGGGGAGCCTAGGCCCCCCCAGTTTTTTGAGTTACGAAATAATTGAAGCTATTATTTATATATTTTTGAAATTTATAGTAAACTCACGATATACCTATCATAATCTAGGTTCTGCCCCCCCAATTTTTATCTTCTAGATCCGCCCCTGCACATAGTCTCTTAGTTCTAACTCTACTTTTTTGGAAAGGACTAAATGCCTGCCTAACCCTTTGGGGATCCTGGCATTTTGGGCTATTTTTTAGACTTTCAGTCAAGCAGCTACTGCATCGTCACTATTTATCCTAGGATCATGGTTCATACCTCATTCTCTTCAGAATAGAGCTGGCTTTCAAATGGTACCACTTGCATACCCATACCATATACCAGGAGAGAGAAAATTGATGTCGAAGGGAAAATTTTGAGAGGAAATTTTTTTGTCCAACTTTGGGCCCCCCTGCCCCCTTCCTGTGTGAACGTAGAGACCTCCAAAAAATCTGATAAATAGTACTTGGTAAACTAAATGTGTGTACCAAATTTGAAGTTTCTATCTTGAATAGTAAGGGCGGGAGAAATTTTATCAAAAATTCCCACAATGCCCCAAATTACCACAAAACTATTATCTCAGGGAAAAAATTTCCTGAGACATCCCTAATTACCCTAGGGTCATGTTTCGCCCATCATTCTCTTCAGAACAGAACTGCCTTTCAGACGGTATGACTCACTTGTCTCTATCATGTATGTAAAGGAGGAAAATCCCGAAGAAAGGGATTTTTTGCGTCTAAAAATCCCTTTTTTCAATTTTTGCTCCTCTGGACCCCCCTGTTTTAACGCAGAAATCGAAAAAAACTCCTGGTAAATACTACTCGGTGGACTGAATGTTTGTGCAAAATTTCAATCTTCTACGTGAAAAAATAGGCCCGCCAGAAAAAAATTCCCTACCATACCCCACTTTTACCCTATACAGAAGTATATTTGGATAAAAATTCACTGAGACGGCCCTAATTACCCTAGAATAATAATTCGACCGTCGTTCTCTTCAGAATGGAACTGCCTTTCAGACGGTATGACTCACGTGGTCCTATCATGTATGTGAGGCGGGAAAATGACGAAAAATGGGATTTTTGGCGGTAAAAATATCCCTTTTCTAACCCTTTGCCCCTCTGGCTCCCCCCCTGTTTTAACACTGACATCGGAACAAAAAATCTGGTAAATACTAATCTGTGGACTGAATGTTTGTGCAAAATTTCAATCTTCTACGTGAAAAAATAAGCCCGCCAAAAATATATATATACCGACAATGCCCCATTTTTCCCTATATAGAAGTATATTTTTCAAAAAATCCCTGAGACGTCCCTAATTACCCTAGGATAATGATTCGACCGTCATTCTCTTCAGAATGAAGCTGCCTTTTAGACGGTATGACTCACGTGTCCCCATCATGTATGTGAGGCGGGAAAATCCTGAAAAACGGGATTTTTGGGTAAAAATATCCCCTTTTTCAACCCTTTGCCCCTCTGGTTCCCCCCCGTTTTAGCACTGACATCGGAACAAAAAATCTGGTAAATACTACTTGGTGGACTGAATGTTTGTGCAAAATTTCAATCTTCTACGTGAAAAAAGAAGCCCGCCAAAAAATAATGAACATAGGGTTCATAAGGGAAAATTTCGATTTCAAAATTATGACGTCATCACCTTCTATGTCTGGACGCAGGACGGTCTGATACCATACGTAATGTCTTCTACAATGTATCTGGACTTGAAAAAAAAAAAACCGGACGAAAAAGCTCAAATAGAAGAGAAATAACGCAATGTACGAGGAAAAATGCGTATCGTACAAAATGTACGATAAGATCCCCGAAGGGCTAATCTTGGTGCTGATGGCCGGTTTAGTATCAAGTATTTTCTCAATGTTAATTCTGATATGTTGTAACATCTTCCTACTTCTCTAATTTTTTATGCCATCGCTCCGTATTGAATCGACAGCATTTTGCAAAGTTTCTTGCGAATAGGAATTCTTTTGTTGTTTTCCTAATGTACCTGCGTGATATCTGTAATGAATAATGATGAATAATGAACTTAGAACTTGTTCTACAATATTTGAATGAGTCGGGGAATCATACGCATTTGCCCTCACCATTATCCCATACGTGCCGTCGAAATAAACTTTATTCCCAACAATGGGACATTGAGCGACAGGGCAACCTCATTATAGTATGTTCTACAGGAAGAAAATTCCTTTCGCACTATACCTACTTTAATGTCATAAGTTCCAAAATGTAGGCTTACCTCCTTATTTTCCACAGCTCATAAATAACAACAAACGTAGGAATTTTCTTTGTCTCGTCTAGCTGACTCCTCATCAACACTGAACGCACTGGGTCGTGTCTGCAGTGTTTCGCCTGGAAGCACCTAGCAACCAACACCTCACTGTAGTTGCAGGTGATATTCCAAATATGAGAAACTGCGGTGCGCACGATTACCCGCCGCGCACGTTTCCCCCACTTTGCCCTACTTCTCATCGTAAATGAAAAATTTAAAAAGATGTATTTTTAAAAGAACAACACTACTTTTTACAAGATTCTTTAGAATCATATTAACATTTTTGCTTCAAATACCATTGAATTATATCCTGGTAAGATTAGGGTGACCATAAAATTTTCAGTTGAAAATGGGACAGGTTCCGGCTTTTTTGAGAAACAGGTCAGTGCGTAAATTAGTTCATGTTTACCTTAGCAATACATAATACATTTGTAATATAACATGATATATATGAGTTATAAAAATAAACAGCATTTAACTTACAATACAGTAAGACAGGATGCTGCATGCGTTTGCTCCTTTGCCCATGTTCGAATCCTTGATATTACATTGGGTAAGAAGTTGACTCTTGAACTGAATGAGTTGAGTTGATTTTGAGTTTAACGTCCCTTTCAGCAGCAAGGCTACTGCCAGGTGAAAAGAACGTGGCTAGGATTGTTACTGGTGCTGAATTAGCAACCCTGGACTTTTAGGACTAGTTTTGTCCTTATCAGCGCCCTGATATCAGAGCTCCCCCTCCTCTTTCTCTCTCTTACAGGACAAGGTCAAGTAATTCGATACTTGATGAAAAAGGAAAGATACGTTGAAGTTTGTTCAACTGTTAAAACCTCTGCTGTCTTTCGAGCAGTATTGCGAAAAATAGATCATGTTTAATGTAGGGAGAATATCAATTCAATTCTTACCTCTTTGTTGTTACCTGTACAAGGAGTAAAGGTACTAAGTTCGTTATTTACATCTTTCACTTGTATAGTGTAAAACGGGACCAATACTACTTTTTTCGTCTACTGACAGACGGCCGGGACACGCCCCTAAAACGGGACTGTTCCGGTGAATACGGGACGTATGGTCGCCTTTGCTGTTTTTTTTTTCTTTCTTTTAAGAAATCCTGCTTTAATTATGCTATGCAGGCTAAAGAATAAAGCATAGGAGTAAAAATTAGTATTGTTGTAATGCGAAAGTAGAAAGAAAACGAGGACCAGAACAAGAAGACAACAATGAGACTCATGGACACAGTGTCATTCCATCACAAGATAGCCAATGGCCATGCATTGAATCCGTGATCCTTCGAATAAAAGGTGAAAGCTTTATCACTCTGTTCCACGAAATTGAGACAATAAGAAAAAGTATATGGAAAAGTACAAAATAATTGTCTGTCTTCCATACGAAATTAGATTCTAACCTACTTACCCACAGTAGCTAAATGAAATCACTAACGAAACTAGTTGAATAGGGATAGAGTGACCAATTCCTTTTCCTTCTAGTTCTAAAGACGAAAACGATTTTTTAAATTATGTTTCTTGCAATCTACAGAGTGCACCAGAAGTAAACTCACTTTTTGAGTTATCAGTACATTTTTATTCTAAACAAGAATAGCATGAAACAAAATTGTAGGTACAGAGGAATGATGTAAAAATCAAGTCAGTTTTACAGTCTAATCCCTATTCTCCAATTGGAGGTCCGCCTGGAGGCCATTAACGCCGATGCATGCCTGCATCCGGAGACACACATTTCTGCACATCTGAACGGGAATGTTGTTGAATTCCTCGATGATTCCCACAGTCAATTCCGCAACACTTTTTATGGGTCTTGCACATACCTTACCCTTCAAACATCGCCATAGGGAGAAATGGAGGGGTGAGGTCTGGTGACCGTGGCGGCCACTCCATGTTTCCCAACGACCAATCCATCGCCCGGGGAAGGTATTGGGAAAAAAGTCACGGACAATTCGGGCAAAGTGTGGTGGAACACTGGCTTGTTGCCACCACAATGTGTCAAAATCATCCCTCTCCTTCAACAGAGGTATCACAGACTCCTCCAGTAAGTTCGTCTCCCCAGTCACTAAACCATCAAGGAAAAACGGTACCAACACACCGTCGAGCGTTTAACCAGCCCAAATCATCACACCACGACTCTGGTGATAATGTTCAACCCCTTTCACTACGATTTATTTTCTGAATTCTGATAATTGAAGTATAAGTTTTTAAATTTTATGATGAATGTAGTTCGTCATTGTGCGATTTGGCACCGGCAGGCCATGACAAGCTAGACTCGTCATTTCAGTGCAAGGGGTTAATTTTCAGGACGCCGTTACACACAGTTGTGACGGTTCACTGACCTTGACACATGGAACTTTGCCTTGTCTGTCCAGGCCATGTGGTTCTCGAAGTCGGAATTTTCCTCCACCATTCGAAGGTACCACTCAGCAAACTCGATACGGCGATCGAGATCGTCCAGAGTATGGAGCAGGCGAGGATGATACGGGCGCAGTTTCAAACCACTGAGAACTCTAGCAACCAATGACTTCGGGATATTCAGGGTGCGGGACAATCGTCGAATCTATTTCAATTTATTCAGTGACCTTGCAAGTTCCGCCTCTATCCGAGCAGCATTTGCGGAATTATTGACGGACCTAGGCCTAGCCGGCCTCTTGGCGTCAATTACAATACCAGTGGTATTGAAGTCTTTGTTTACCCTTGTTATTGCCTTCCGCTGTGGCGCAGGACCACTGTACAGCTCCTTTATTCGTCGCTGGATTTCCGTAACGTTGTATGTCTCAGAAAATAGGCGAATGCATTGGACATGTTTCTCAAGCATTAGGCGGGCAGCTATCTTGTAGTGTTGCCAACTGAAAAAAGGAAAGACACCATTACGCCGCAACACAAACAAAGCAAGAAACAAACAAACAACATCAATCATACAGCACCTACTGCACCTAACAAGTGAGCCACTACTTCTGGACACCCTATATATAGGTAGAGCGATTATCTCGGCCGAGTTAAGGAAGTCAATTCGTAAATATATTAATGCGTAATGGCCGTCCATATCCCATACATTCATAAATGTACGTTTCGCTTGATCCTCTTTATTATTTCAACAGTTTATTACATCTTAATTGAAATATTTCCCTGATTGCCTCATGGACGATTGTCAACACCAAAAGGTTTCATCTGCACCGCGACGTTGAATACGGTACCAGGAGTACTTCAGTGCTCGTAGTTTGAGGGTACATTTAGCAAAAAGGGAATTTTTCGATAAAACGTGAAAATGCAGGGAAATTCCCGCGCCGACTGATTGACCAGTATACAGTAAATGCTTAAATTTTGCTTTGTTTTTGAGACATAAACCAGTAAATTGCAGTAATTTGTATGTGTCTGTATGAAATAGCGTAAAAAAGGAAAAAGTAGAAAAAAAAGAAGCAAAAAGCAAATGAATGGAACAAATGTGGTTGGCACAAACTTTAATATAGACAAATTAGTCTTATCAATGACTTCTATCACAGGAAATGGACACTTAACAAACTAGGGAAAATTTGATAACCCGAGGGAAATTTTCTTAGGGAAACCTACGAACACTGGTCACTGGTGTACACAAATACGTAGTAAACAATTATTACGTGGATTTGGGATTTCCAAAAATCTTTTAGATATTTACACGTAATTAAGCCCATATTCACTGGGGGCTAGAAGGGACCCAGCCCCCCTAAATTTTTACTGGCCCATTAAAATTTTCATGGTAGACTTGCAAATAATATGGTGATGAACTATAATATGGTTTGGTCGCCCCCCTAACTTCTACCGTGCCCCCCTACATTTTGGGGCCGGCTACGGGCCTGCACGTAATCCATATGTATCCGTCCGTTAGAAACAAAATCTCAAGAACTTCTGCTATTTATTGGATCACCATCAATTTTGGACAGAATAATCCTTTCTGTTTATTATGCCAGTCTCAATACATAGTCTTCGCGGTAAATTAAATAGCTTTTTAAGCACTAACCTGAAAATATTAAAAGACTACAGAACAATAATGAGGAAAGAATTTGAAATAATATGAAACCTGAGAAGTATATTTTAACATCCTAACATTATAAAGTTAATCTTTAAAACTTAAATGGGTCCCCTTTTAGCATGGGCCTCCCCGCATCGCGGGCCCGTTAGTTGCGATAATCCTCCGAGAAGGACTTCCCCTACAGGTCACCCGCTGAAATTATCACTGCTCAGCACCAAACTTATTTCCACCCATTCATTGAACTAAATTAATCAGACGAACACATTACATCCATATCCGAGGCTGGATTCGAACTATAGGCCTACCGTGCCGCACAGTGATAGTCGAGATGTACGAGATAGATCAACATCCACGAACCTGGCCATCATTACTAACTACATCTCAACGGAGATAGATAAAGGTAATCAGGTGGATGTAATCTATACTGACTTTTCTAAAGCTTTCGACCTAGTGGATCATGACATTTTACTAACCAAACTAAACTCTTTCCACTTTTCTCAAGAGTACAAACAGCTAATATCTTCCTACTTAAGTAACCGAAGGCAATCAGTTGTTTATAAAGGGTGCATCTCTGAAAAGTTCAATGATTTGTCAGGAGTTCCCCAGGGCTCAAATCTCGGACCGCTTTTGTTTCTCTTAGCAGTGAATGATTTGCCGACTAGAATTAAACATGCTAACTGTCTTCTATTTGCAGACGACCTCAAAATATATATTAAGGTAGATTCAATTGATGATTGCGAGAAAGTACAACAAGACTTAACTAATATTATGGAATGGTGTAATAAAAATAAATTTAAAATGAATGTAAATAAATGTAACTTCCTACGTTTTACACGTAAGAATAGTTATGTAGACTATACTTATTCGATTGTCTGGACAAAATTAAGCTCTCCCAAGTATATCAAAAATCTTGGAATTTTCTTTGGTGAAAATTTAACATTTAAGCATCATATGGAAACAGTGACGAGCGAGGCTTATAGAAACCTTGGTTTTATCATGAGGCTAGGTAAAGAGTTTCGTAATGATTTAACTTTAATGAAATTGTACTTCACTTACGTTCGGTCAAAGTTAGAATATGCTACTGTTGTGTGGACACCAAATATGCAAAAATACTGATATGATTGAGGGAATACAGAAAAAATTCCTAAGACTTCTAACGTACAGGAAAACTGGGCTTTACCCGAAATATGAATCTTACAGAGAGCTACTGGAAAATTATCAATTACCCACTTTATACGAAAGAAGAAGATATAATGATCTAATATTTTTATATAAATTAATACATGATAAGATTGACTCTATTGAGCTGCGTTCGTTGCTTTGTTTCCAAGTCCCATCAACCAGAACGAGGATAGGAAACACATCTACGTTTTACCAAAGAAAGGCAAGAACAAATATCCTTCGGAAATCTCCTATATGGAGGATAAGCACTCTCCACAATGAGGTCGAAAAAGACTTCAATATTGATATATTTAGCATGTCGGAAAGTGTGTACAAAAGAACAATTAAACAGGCATGTTTTGAAAACAGCATATAAGGAGCTCATATACTAAAGACAATATGAATGTGTGTGTTTTTTTTTTTTTGTCTATTTGTAATGTGTATTTCTTTTAATTATTTGTATATCTCATTGTTTTGTATTAATATGTATTTCGTTGTCAAAGACAACACAATAATTGGGCCTAGAGCCTGTTGTGTTGTGCTTGAACTAAAATAAAATAAAAATAAATAAAATAAGATGTATTTCACAACAATGATTATTATTTTTAATTATGACAAAAGAACCAAACAATAAAAAGAAAAATAATTATCTTACCTTTCGGCCGGAAAAGCACGTAAATCAATATTTTATGGCAAAGGAACTCCTAACACGTACGGCAACATACAACAGCGTTTTAAAGTACAGGGTGTCCAATATACAATGCAACCCGGAGTTTGGGATAGTAGAACTTTTGAACCTGAAGCGATACATAAATAATGGTTATACCAAAATAAAACTTTGTTCATGCATATATTTTTAAACTAGGAAGTAACGATTGAGGTACACTAGGAACCACACACTGTTGCCAGATTTAGTCGAAGGTGTAAATCAATTTTTTTCCAAAACATGCAAATTGACTCATAACTCATACATATGGATGTTCTGTCGCTAATTTTCAGTTTGTTTAGTTGGAGTAGCTTGGAAACTGTGGAGCACAAAAAAGAATTTTTCATTTCCACCGATAACTAATCGGGTGAAATCTCTCTAAGGGGGAACCAGGGAAATCGTAGATTTCATAAATTGACACTCTGAATTGGCAACATTGCTGATGTTTCAGTGCATCAAAAGATGTGTTAAGATCTTCCTACGTTATGCAATTCCTGAAAACAATGAAAAATAAACTTTGAAATTATCATGATAAAACTTTTACTTAAATGCACCCGGCAACACTGCTATTCATTTCTATGAGGCTACTTAAAGCAAAAGGTATACAAGAACAGTTCTCGAACTATTCAAGACCTGGAAACGAACATTCGCAGTGCCACTGAGAACATTAACACTTCTACTCTTCGTAAAGTTGCTACCAACCTGGCGAAACGTATGAACCAGTGTTTGAATCAAAACAGGGGACACTTCCAGCATCAGCTGTAGAGCTGATAACTCATTGCATGGTAGTAGCAGTGTTGTGGGGTGCATGTACCTAAAAGTTTTATGATAATTTCAAAGTTTCTTTTTCATTGTTTTCAGGAATTGCGTAACGTAGACAGATCCTTAACACACCTTTTGATGCACTGAAACATCAGCATGTTGCCAATTCAGAGTGTAAATTTATGAAAACTACGATTTCCTAGTTCCTCCTCACAGAGGCCTCACCCAATTAGTTATTGGTGGAAATGAAAAAGAAAAAATATTTTTTTCTGTTCCATAGTTTCCAAGCTAACCCAACTAAACAAACTAAAAATTAACGACAGAACATCCATACGTATGAGTTATGAGTCAATTTACATGTTTTGAAAAAAAAAAAAATTCACACCTTCGGCTACATCTGGCAACAGTGTGTGGTTCCTAGTGTACTTCAATCGTTGTATCCTATTTTTATAATATATTTGCAAATATGGTATAGCCATTATTTGTGTATCGCTTCAGGTTCAAAAGTTCTACTATCCCAAACTCCGGGTTGTATTGTATATTGGACACCCCGTACTATATACTGTATAAACCGAGAAAACTAAGGCTACCAGACGTCCCGATTTAGCCGGGACAGTCCTTTCTTTTCAACTCTTGTCCCAACTTTTTTGAGACTACAGTCGGGACGCAAGAATGTCCCGATTTTTAAACATTCACTGAGACACGTTAAGTGCCCTTCGTATTGAAAAATTGTAAATAATTAGAAAATAATCCTTCAAAGGCTTTCTTTTTAAAAACTTCTTTTATAGCTTACCAGAACAAAAAATCGTACAACAATAACACAACCGCTTTTCAAAGTCAAACATATTGTTTGCATTTAAACAATCACGAAACTGTGCCGTTGTGAAGTCTCCTTTGTTGATAAGCTGCTGTGTTGTTGATTGTTGTCGGATCAAATGTCAAAAACAAACAATGGGAATGAGAAAAATATCAATAGAATAACTACGAACTACCATTGAAATTTATTGCTTAGTTTCATTGGGAGCTTTGTGCTGTGAACGCGCTACTTTTCGTTCCCTGTGTTTCTTCATCTCCAGCACTGTGATGGGCTTGTTGACAATATTATCTGGATCTTATAAGTGCCGAATTATTTGACGTGTCAGTGATGGCACTAAAACGTAAGTGTGTTTTTAACGATATACTTCAGAAAGAATATCCATTTCTGAAGAGAACCATTTCTGATTCTGACGTACGCTGTAACACATGTTCCTCTACATTTAATATTAGTCACGGAGGACGGTCAGACATTAAACATCATGTGAATAGTATGAAACACAAAAGTCGCTGTGAGTTCTAAAGCGTCCAGCTCCTCCATAACAGCGTTTTTTAGAAGTGAAAGTTTCGGTGAAAATGAGCTCAAATTAGCTGCCACAGAAGGGACGTTCGCGTATCACACTGTACAACATAACCATAGTTTCAAATCTATGGACTGCACTTCCAAAGTAATCCAGTGTATGTTTGAGCCAAAATTTAGTTGTGCTCGCACTAAAACCGAGGCAATTGTGTTGAACGTGTTAACACCATATACTACATCCGAACTTGAATCAGACATACGAATGTCAAACTTCATCTCGGTCATGACCGATGCATCAAACCACAAAAACATTAAAATCTTCCCGGTGCTACTAAGATATTTTGACAATGAAAAAGGTATACAGGTAAAACTATTAGAAGTGAAATCATTACCTGGGGAAACAGCTGAAATTGTGAGTACATATTTAATGAAGTGTTTGAAAAATGTCCACGCCGGTGAGAAAAGTGTTGCTCTGTGTACTTATAACACCAATTGTAATTTTGGAGGCGTCTATAGGAAAGGAGTTAACAACGTGTACAAGAAACTGCAAGAGAACTTGGGCCATAATATACTCGGGGTGGGATGTTCAGCTCATATTATTCATAGCACTATTCGAACTGCTGCTGACATGCTTCCAGTTGATATTGAGTGCATCGTTTCCAAAATATATTCTTATTTCTATTTATACACTGTGCGTGTAGAAAACTTAAAGGAATTCTGCCAATTTGTCGAACAGGAATACCAAAATATCCTAGGATACAGCAAAACAAGATGGCTCGCACTTCTTCCTGCTGTGGAGCAACTACTGAAAATGTTTGAGCCATTGAAGTCGTATTTTCAGTCTCAAGATAAATGTCCATTTGTCTTGAAGTTAGGGATGCGCACGAGTCGAGACATGTCTCGAATCTCGACTCGACTCGACTCGAATTCGAGTCGAGACACACTTTGTAAAATTCGAGACGAGTCGAGACAAACGTGTTTCTCGACTCGAATTTTCGAGTCGAGACACGAGTCGAGTCGAGACAGCTCATAAAAATCTCGACTCGACTCGAATGTCTCGAAAATTTTTCTAAAACTTTTAATATTATTATGAAGAAATTATTCACTCAGGAACAGCCTTGAAACCAATTCCAGCATTTATTACTTTAGAAAGGTACAGAACGTATAAATTTAATAGTTAATCTTCCGAGATCAAGATCTAATTTTCAGCTCAATTCAGTTAATTAAAACTAGTAATTAATGTCGTGATATTTGATTGTACTTCAAATATAATGATAATAATAATAATAATAATAATAATAATAATAATAATAATAATAATAATAATAATAATAATAATAATAATAAAAATAAAAATAATAATTGATTATCTAGTTTGTATAAAACTATTATCCGTAGCCTATATCTAGTCTGTATAAGAACATTGCAATAAAGTGAACATCATAAATTCTCTGAATGAGCAATTGGCAGTCTATAGTAATTTAGCATAGTTATAACTATTGTGTTTTTATTTCCATGAACGATATAGGGCTACATAACTTCTGGACAGGGCCAGATTTAAGGGGGTGCAAAGGTGCACGCTACCCCCCTTTGTTGTAAACATATCTGTCTAAAATGAGAAGCTAGCAGTGAAAATACCGCGACATTGGTGTGTCGTGAATGGGCCACTGATGTACCGCGAGGATATCAAAACAAAATTATTAATTCTATAGCAATCAAATTGCAAAACGTAGGGGAAAATGTATATTTGTATTGCACATTACTATGAACCTCTACTATGAATCTACAATTTTAACTTTCATGCCGTGTTACTTTTCTGTACATTTCTAATGTTGAAAAAAGTATTTGTTATTGTTATGACCATTATTGCTTCTTTATCGTTACAGACTATTTTGTAACTTGAAAATTTAAAATATCATTCAATCCTTTCGATAAATTATTTACATTTGTGTTTTAAAAGTAAAATAGATTTATCTGTTCGTTCGTTATTTAATGATCTTCATTCTTAGTAAGAGGTTGGATACAGTTTTCGAAAGAGTAAGCGTATTTTTAATAACCTGAGTCCAACATTTCATTGCAGTTGTTTTCTCCTTTTAAATTAGAATGAAAAATAAGCATAGTAATTTACCACGAGGAAAACCCAGTGATCGAGCTTTCTTCTCTGTGCGAAGGAGATCAGTAATCAAAGAAAAAAAAATACCAGTGTGTTTTATATTTACAAATAATAATATCTATAAGTGTGCCGCGAGAATCCATGTTACACCCATAGTGTGCTGCAAGTTGAAAAAGGTTGGGAAACGCTGGTTTAGAGGAAAGAATAATTGGTACACTCCCTCCTCCCTGCTCTCTCTCTGGCTAGTATATTTTCTTTATTTTATTGTCTCCGAAACACCATTCCAGACAAATGCTTTTCGGTAGAAAAGTTAGAAACAAACCATCCCGCTCTTGGACAAAGTGGGCAACATGCGGTAGTCAGGTCAATGAACCTGCTTTGGAAATTTTCGTGCAATTTAGGTTAAGGCCAATCTACACCATAAAAGATCTTGTACAAGATCTTGTAGCTGTCATAAAAAAATCTTGAAACCCAATCTTTCTATTTACTGTCTACACATATCAACTTCTTGAAAGCAAGAAAGACATTTCCACCCATGCAGCACTGCGCTCTAGTGGACAAATAGTGAACCTTCTCATTACAGGGTTCTGCCTGGATGACAAATGGGTTTACCTGAATCACCTGAATGAAGTCTATCTGTATATTGTATTTTTCTTCACATTTATGTGGCTTTCAGATATTCCCTATTTTTAATTAAGAGTTCAAATACAGAATTACACACCTCCAATTAAAAAAAAAAAAAATCCTTACATTTGACCTTTTTCTAAACAAAGAATCGCAAAATTTGAAATATTAAAGAAATTGGCCTTCATTCCCTCTTCAACATCGAAATTTTTGACAACGCTGCAGCATGTGTTCAGTTATATATAACAAGGAGTTGATATGCCGAATTTCACGTCCCTTACTTAAGGGATTTCTAAAATACTCTCGGTAAAACATTTGAACACCCATTACCGCTTCCCCATTTGAGTTCGTATTTTAATTTAAAATCCTTTCTGATTCCTTGCTATCATATTAAAATGATTTTTCTTCCAAATATCACATTTTTTTAGTATATTAGTATGACCTGGGCCAGTGGTGTAACTACAATGGAGCGAGTGGAACAGTTGCTCCAGGACGCACAGTAAAAGGGTGCATGTGCGAACGGACTTTATGCAAAGAACGTTTGAAATCATTTCAAAAGGTACGCTATGACTATTAGCAATTAATTGGCAACAGCCGATACCGGAGGCGGATCCAGGAATTTTTGAGGGGGCTGGCAGGTTTGAAAAATAAACTTGAAACATTTTTCGATATTTGGTTCGCTAACTAAAAGTGTGGACTGCAGTGCTTCATAATTCGTATTTTATCTCCACCCTTCTAGAGGCGGCACTGAGGAGTGGCGAACGCACCCAGAATCTTCCTTTGAAAGAAGTTTTATATATTTTTTTTTCCTAAAGCCTTTAAACAAGCGCTCCGTTAGGGACTAATTTATATATTTTACTCCTCATGGAATATGGATTTCTATCAGGATTAGAAACCTGCTTGTGTTTGATTATTTTTGAAAGTATATTTTAACATCAAAAGATGATATTATATTACGAACGTTCTATTCTATCCATTAATTAAATCATATCTAAAAGTGAGATAAGTGTAATATCAGAGAAGGGGGATGGGATAAAGAGTCAGTTGTTACGCCATGCCAGCTCTGTTGGCCCGTGTTTCACGATGCGAGCAGGTGTTTTCACGATTCATCTTACAAATATCTCCCAAACCGTTACTCCCTGTTAAAAATCTTAGTGAACCTTCTTTGTAGAAGTAGTCTTAGAAATAAAATGAAAAACGAACAAACAAGCCAGACTGTACGATAACGAAGATATGAGTGATACCGTAAACGCTTCCAGAGGGAGAGGGTCTCGATTTTTACAAATATCCCCTAACCAGTTACTTCCAGCTATAAATTGTACTGAATCGTATTTGTACTACGTAATCTTAGGGGGGAAAAAAGAGTGAACGCGCTAGGGTATATAGTAACGAAGATATGAGTGATGCCATAAACGCTTCACAGGGGGGTTTAGGGGAATAGCGGGATAAGCATCGGAGAGAATTTAGGAGAATTTTGAGAAATTATACCTTTACATGTGTGCTAACGATTGGTAGATAATTCATCTTGCTACAAATTTGTTCTGACATCTTCCCTTCATTGACCGGGCTAGTGGGCAATATTATATATATATATATATATATATATATATATATATATATATATATATATATATATATATATATATATATATATATATATATTATATAACCGGGTCACGGATAATTCGCAACAGAAAATGAAAAGGGGTCAATTCCCACCAGGAAAGCAAAAGGAGATAGGTTATTCGTTAGCTTTCAATTCGGTTCCAATTAGCTTTTACTGTTTGCACTTGAAAGTAAAATACAAACCCATTAGAGGGGAATTTTAACTTGCTTTGAATATATAATGAAACTGCCAATAGTATCTTTACCGGTGTCTGTACTGTCAGAATGGACGGACAGATTTGAGTTCAATATTCAGCAACTTAAAGCAGATATAGTTTTCGGCAAATTTCAGAAAACTACTCAAATCAATCCATCAATTCCAAAGTTACAAGCAAAATAAATTTTACAGAAGAGAAAAAATTTTGTCGCTGATTGTACATTCGTCACTGGTTTGATTCGTCGTGTTGGAACAATTCTAGTTCATAACATGTAAATTTAAATATCTATTACATTCAGAGTATTTTCCCACATTTTGTGTACTTCAATTATAAATGGTGCTAAAATTTCCGTTTGCTTCGTTTCTTGGTGCCAAAATTACCGGTGCCAAAACTACCGTGTCAAAACTACTGGTGCCAAAATTTCCGCCTTTCGTTAATCAGTAGGTCCCGTCTCATATAGCCTCGCTGCTGAAAGGTACATTAAACTCAAAATCAACTCAACTCAATAATAATAATAATAACATAATCCAGAAATGCTTTAGGGTTGGCTGCAAATCGGATGATTAATATATATCCTTTATATACATACAACAAAACCTAATAGACGACTAATTAGCTTCCATGGGCACGTTTTACGTTACAGAAAGATCAGTATTATAAACGTAATTTGGAAGATTGTATAAATATAAAGAAGCAGGCAACAATGTAATCCTGGTATCTTATGCGTTCATCACAGGGATGATACCGTATTCTAGTAATATACATAGAATATAGAAATAGTCTATAGTTGTTTTAAGACATTGGATAACTCCAGTATGTGACGTAAAATAAAGTGCATTTTCAGCGAAAAACAATTCCGCATTTTTCGCCTGTGATCAGTACACTAAGATTTAAAAAAAAAAAAAAAAAAAAAAAAAAACTTGGACGAATATTATTTTTTTTCCCCTCTGTGAATTTACAAACCCGAAATTCGGAAACAGTGTGTCCCAAATCCTCCCGATACGTTTCAAAAGTGCAACTATTTAATTTCACCAGTGCAGTGATTAAATCTCCATGGATTGGAAATTAAGATGTGTTTTGTGCTCCTGAAATTGACCTAAATTGCGTAATATTTCTCAATTAGTATAGGGGACTAAGGAGTGGTCCAAGGACCTATTATATCAGAATAACTTATAATGAAAGATATTTCTCCCTATGGTTGGGGGTGAGAAGTCGAACCTAGAAATTTAAATGGAATTAATGTTTATGTAATTGAAATAAAAATATGGACTGAAAGTTTATTTGATGTACATCGAGTGATGTACCCTAGAACGAATATGACATGTCTTCGACGTGAATATATATATATGTTTAGGTAGAGACCACGGAAAATAAAAAAAAAAAATGGACACTTTGACTAGTGCAAGTGAGTCTCGCTAAATAAATTGATGTTAGTAATATGAGACAGGACTCAAAAGTTGAATAATTTGGCTTAGAAAGAACCAAAACTCATCGAAGATTTTCTCTAAAACATTTCTCTAAAACATATTTGTCCTCCAGAAAGCTCACGTGGCGCGAGTTGGGATCGAACCAAGAACCCCATGCACCAGAGGTAAATGTTCTACCACTGAGCCATCGCTGCCTCTATTAATAAAATTGCAAACCTTTATTCATGTTATAAGTCTACAGCATACAGTATATATATACATTGTATTATTTATACCTTTTATAAACTATGAGATGTAAATAATGCCACGGACCTTCTAACGTCGTAAATATATTTCACGTGAATTACTTTTCTATATTGAAAGTATTTATGGCCAAAACCTATCAACACGATATTTTCAGATTTCGAACATCCAAAACTGGAACGTTACGCGCTTAAAAGTAGGTCAGATAAGCTAGTGAATCTGCATGCATAGTAAAATTAAGTGAAGTTGACTGATAGTAACTCCCCCTCCATCACATTTGGTGCCTCAACTCTCTGTGCTATTCGCCTATCTTCACAAAATTGATTCCCTCCCTTCACAGTGTTTCACGAAAAGCACTTGGACCCAATAGAGCGCTCAACTCTTATGCGTTTGGTCCATAGGTCAATTTCAGCCACTGTCAAGTGAGCTTTTGGTGGACAAACACTGTGTGCTTGGGATTCTCCTGTTGCATCCAACTTTATTCAACCATTATCACCTATCTCATCATCAACCATAAGTCACGTTAACATGTTACTAATATATTAAACTTAAAGCGAGTTATACTAAAATAATCGGTAATTAAAGGAATATTTAATTGATGTTATAATAACTGTTGTACTTACTCAGGCTTTTGTTTCCTTCCTTTGTTCTTTTTAGTTGTAAACAAACCTCGTTCAGTAAATGACTCATCATCATCATCATCATCTTATTATTATTATTATTATTATTATTATTATTATTATTATTATTATTATTCACCAATTTAATGCTCGAGGCTACAAATATCGTTCGGTAGTTAGTAAATATATGAAGCTTATAATAAACTAATAAGAGCGTGTTGCGTAGTAAAGTATTAACAGCACGAAGTAGAAGATATAGAATGAGGGGTGTTACGACCTCCCATGCCATGATACGATATGCATAAACCGACTCGCAAGAAAACGACAGTTGTTCTTTGTTCAATGACGTCACTCATGATGAAAGAAACAACTGTCCATAGGCGGTCAGAATCTCACATACAGATGGATGTATGAAATATATAGCTGACGTATATAATATACGTATACATGTGTAGTATACGGAAGTTTGTTAGATGTCAGACACTCTGCAGCGACATGATATAATGTCTAAATGAGAAAAAGGCAGTAACTATGTAGTATATGGATAACGTATGCTCCGTACAGATTTCCGTACTAATCGTAAGGATTCCATATATTTGTACAACATACCGCTGTCCGATTAACGGATTTTGCTCAGTGTACACATAATTCTATACTATATGCAATAGTATCATATATACTTTGATTTTCATATTTATATTGTCAATGTAAATAGCAGCAATACAAAATATCAATATCAATATCAAAATACTTGTATGTTTTTTTGTAGTTTCAATCAAATCATAAGGTCAGATAATGGGGGATCAGGGCCGTCTTACGCATCCTTTTGCATTGTTTGCTTAATATATGGCCAAACATGTCTTGAGGCTGTGAACTGTGGAACCTTTTACGTACTGCGAGCAGTGGCGGTTTTAGCGGGTAGACACGGGGCTACCCAAAAATGTATAAAACTGAAAATATATAAACACTAAAAGATATAATAAAAAGTAAATATATTTTCACTTTTTCTATTAATGGTAAATAATTATTTAATAAACAGCATCAACAACTACTGTAAGGTAATTTCCTATTGTCATTAATCAATCGAATGTGCATATGTATCCATACGCGAGGAGCGGACCTACCCAAAATTAAAATCCTAAAGCCGCCCCTGACTGCGAGCTTTAGCATGTTGGAGGTGAACTTCTGGAAAACAATACAATTGAAATGACTTGATACTAGACCGAAGTAAGTTTGTTTTATCTTTGTTTCAGCTATAATGTCAAACGGTTTACTTGCAACTGAGTCAGTCAATTTTCAATTTCTATGCAGTTAGCTTTCTTTCTTTTTTTTCTTTTTCTTTAATCACATTCATTTTTACTGATATAGATGTGAATAACGCTGCTAATAAGAGAATAGTATCTAGGTATTTTTCCAAGAAGAACAAGTAGAATAACATCTAAAATTTATGATAAAACTAAAAGAAAGAGTTATTCTTCTTACAGAATTATTGCGAAAAAATGAAATGAAATCTTTAAGTTTTACGTCCCACGGTTATGTCGGTTAGGCTAAAGGAGACGGTGATGAGATATGAATGAAATGGTGGAATGAAAAAAGTGGGAGGAAACGGGAGAACCCCGAGAAAACCCAGGAGCATGGTGTTTGTCCACCACAAAGTCCACACGGCGCGAGCTGGGATCGAACCAGATACCCCAAGCAACGGAGGTGAACGCTCTACCACTGAGCCACCGCAGCTTCTATCTACAATCAAAATATAGGCATAATTAGAATAATTGCAAAACCTAAAGTTTTCTGCTCAAGTACAACCCTGAAAACTATGTACATCGGTTCAAATTTCCATTTAATCCATCATATATATATATATATATATATATATATATATATATATATATATATATATATATATATATATATATATATATATATATATATATATATATAATATTATTTGGTGACAATCAGTTTATCGGAAAAAACATTATTATTATTATTATTATTATTATTATTATTATTATTATTATTATTATTATTATTATTATTATTATTATTATTATTATGAAAATTAGTAATTGTGAAAGATAATAACTTCGATTAAAGCTGCTATGATTACAGAATTTAGCTTGCAGTACCATCTTGAATTCAGTATGCTATTTTCATATCTGTGAGGAAGCTAAATTATTTCGATGCCTACATTCATGGAACCGAGCTGTTAACAAAAGAAGAGACACTTGTTTTCCCTGGCAGTCGTAAAAATGTGTATTTTGGCTCTTCCCCCTCCAGCCCAAAAGAAACCGTTGTTTCGGAAGCGGCGCAACTGGATTTTCTTTTATGTCAGCGGGAGGGCGATAGCAGGTAGCAAGCAAGACGGCCCAAAAAGTTGGACACTGTTGAACTTCTTGCAAGATGGAAAAAATGTTTTATGACCCTATCAAGACTATGTGTACACGGGGAAATATGGTAGGGTTTCAAGATTTTTTTTATGACAGCTACAAGATCTTGTACAAGATCTTTTATGGTGTAGATTGGCCTATGTTTTTTTATAGATGGTGTTGTATCTATCCAGAGAAATATCATCCGTCCCTGTTCCCATTTGAAATGTTGCGGTTGACCCCCTTGAGCCTTATGATGGGGGCCCTGGGGGACTTCCTTCTTACAAAGTTCTCTTGGCCCTCAACATGAGTACATTCTTGTGCAATTGGATTTGCAACATCTCTTTTCGCTTCGCAGCAATTTGAGATCACATTGTTCGATGCCATGTTAAGACAGCACATATTTGTGGCGGCCATTTTGAAAAACATGCTTCATATAGCAAATGTTTCCTATATATGTTGTTGCACATTCCATGATCAATCGAGAGAGGTAACACTCGGTCCCTGTTTCCATTTGAAAATTTGAAGTTGGCTCCTGGGGCCCTATGTTGGGGATCCTGGGGGCACTTGCTTCTCACAGACTTTTATCACCCCCTGACATTGGTACATTCTTGGACAACTGGATCCGTCACATTTTTGTTCGTTTCGCAAATCTTTCAGGTCACAAAGTTTGATGGGACACCCTGCATATTCCCACATACGACCCAACCATGACATAATGTTCACTACTTCTATTATCGGTTGTTGGCTCAACCCAACCATTTCATGTTCCCCGACTTGACATTGCCTCAATCACTCTAACATTGATGCATTTCGAGTGATGCCTGTTGCCGGAATTTTCTTTTTCTGAAGCGAGTGGCCTAACTATATTAGACTTGTCTGGATGTCCATGGCCAGTCTTGCCAACTTTGGAACTCGTTTTTCTTTTCGACTCTAGGTACGTCGGTTTCCTGCATATTCGGTGCTTCTTGTTTTGTTCATTCTAATATGTACAGCCCCTGATCAAATGTGGCGCATTATGGCCAACTCCGTTTTTTCCGTATTTTTCGTACTTCTGTTTTTTCTATTTTCTTTTGTTAGGTTGTACCACTGATTAGACACGCCATATCTTATGTTCTACATGACAGGTTGACACTGAATATTGCACTCACTTCATATAGTGCTCTTTGCAAAACATGTACTTTTCATTGCAGTTGGCAACACTGTTAACACCACTGGTGGCCTTCATTTGTTCCCTATTGTGGCAAGTCTCTTTCTATACATCACTTGTCAGCATTGTATTTTGCCGTGCCCCCCTTTTTTTTGTGGAATTTGCACTTTCCTCCCTTGTCCAGCCTTGCTGTTTCCCGAACTTCCAACCCTTATATTTCCTGAGCCTATTGCTATGGGCAGCTAATTTTTTGGGAATGCTCATCTCTGTTACAGCTCTTTCAATTGGCATAGGCCACACCTTTCACTGCAGCTATCATTTTCGGAAGGTTCCCTTGTGAGATCCGAACTACACAATTGTGTTCGCATTGGATATGTTATAACTAGACGAATCCCGAAGTTATACGTGTCACCGGGCGGGATATCGTGAGTTACAACATATTCAACGAACTTAAAAAGTTCGTTACTGAATTCTCTATGTCTGTGTGTCTATCTGTCCGTCTGTCTGTTATTTGCAATTTTTTCAATTTTGTACACTGCATTAGATAGAGTATCAAAAACTATTAGACAAAATGATTAAATTTTTCGCGTCAATCTAACCCTTCGCAAGATAGTGGCCAAAAAATGACCGATTTACAGAAATTTAAGCAGCCATATCTCAGGAACTGTAAGTCATACAGAGATCATATTGGTGCTGATCAATATCTAAAAGGATGGTAAACATTTTGGTACCAAATAGTAACCGGTAGTCACTGTCCAACTGGCCAGTGGTTTGGCCAATGACCAGTTGGCCAGTGGCCACCAATTAATATCAGGACAAAAATGTTTAGCATTCTATTAGGGATTGATTACCACCAATATCATATCTCTATGGCTTACCGTTCCCGTGATATTGGCCAAAAACATGGCCAATTTCTAGATATTTAAAAAGCCATAGCTAGGAAATTACCTGCTAGAATAGTTTGAACCGAGTCATTTGTTCGGAAACGATTGGGTAAATGAAAAACTCGGTGAACATGTATCCCATCATTTTCAAGGCCACACTTTTTTGGGGTAAAAAGTTTGCCTCAGGGTTCCCCGCAGGGCCCCAGACGGGATCCAACTAAAAAGTTTCAAATGGCAAGGGGGGTTAAGTAGCACATCGTTTGAAATCTGTTGTAAAATGAAGGAAAATGGAGCAAGTCTCGACTCTCTACGACAACCCTATGCAAAATGGCGGCGGGTCAAAATGAAAACCAAAACTTAATTGAAAAGATCACGGCCACCCGTATAAATCGAAAATGGTGAGACAAATGTAAAAACAAGAAAGGACGTGTGGCATTACGAGATCGAGCTGAAGAGAATTTCACAGTAAATATCAAGCTCAAGCTCGAATTAGTGAGAAACTTGACTAGTGTGATCCTCATTGAGATTAGCGAACGCGAGCTCCATTGAGGATAGAGAGCATGAGCCCGAGTGAGTCACGGTTGCAAAATTACCAATTTTACTTCTTTCTTTCTTTCTTTCTTTCTTTTCTTTTCTTTTTTTTTCCTACTCCAATGCGTAAGGTTTATGAACAGCAGAAGGGCTTGCTAGAAAGACCTTAATTAGCATTGCTTGAATAATTATCCATAGACTAGGAACTGCTTAGATATCTAATGCAACTTACGTTCGCATTTTAACAATTCAGGTTGTAATTAAAACCTTGAATACTGAGCAGATGAGCACGCAGAATGTTTTGTTGGGGTGTATTTCTAATATGTAATTAATTCTTCGTAAACAAATACAACTCTATAGTATCTGAAGCGGCTTGAAATGGATTGAATGAAAACGCGAACATGTATTCGAACTGCGCAATGTATTGTTAATTATCATGAACTGGAACAATTAGAAAAAAAATGGAAGCGCGACTAATGAGCACCAAACATCAAAATTTCACAAGGCATGGTCAAAGCTCACACCTCAAAGACCAGAAAAAAGATTGCCCCATCAACTAACCGTTGTCTTGTCCAAGTCAGTTGCTTCTTTTCATTGTGAAATTTCCTGCAAGTTAATCAGAATGTTGAAAATTTCCTACATTTTAAATTTATTTAGTATGTACTGATCAGTCAGAACATTATGACTACCAACCTACTATCGATATAATTTCCGTCCAGGCGATATCTGTGTCACCTGCCGACGAATGCCTGCTAGTCAGTCACGCGTACGGTGCATGTAGTATCAGTGAGAGTGCTGGCCGTGTGTAGAATGGGGAAGGCGCGCGATCTGAGTTTGACCGAGGGCAGGTTGTAATGACCCGCATACTCGGCAGGAGAATTTCGGAAACTGCAGGACTTGTCGGATGTTCGAGGAGTGCTGTGGTGAGTGTTTTCAACAAGTCGCGAAACCAAGGGAAAACGACGTCCAAACGTCGAGGGGTTGGGCGCCCCCACCTCATTACAGATGTCGGACGTCATAGGCTGGGCAGACTGGTAAAACAAGACAGGCAGCGAACTGTGGCAGAACTAACATCATACTTTATTACTGGGCAAAGTACAAGTGCGTTTGAACACACAGTGCACCGAACACCCCTAACGATGGGCCTCCGAAGCCCATGTCCCATCTATGTGCGAATGTTAACACCACGACATCGGCAACTACGACTGAAATGAACACATGACCATCGTCATTAAACCTTGGCACAGTGGCAGAGCGTTGCATTGTCTGATGAATCCCGATACCTTCTTCATCATGACGATGGGAGGGTGCGAATTCGTCGTGTTTCAAGGGAACAGTTCTTTGACACCTGTACTGCGGGACGGAGACAAGCTGGCGGTGGCTTAATTATGCTCCGGAAAACATTCACGTGAGCATCTATGTGTCTAATGAAGCTCGAGCAAGGCACCATGACGGCCAAGACGTATCACACACTGCTTGCAGACGACGACCATGTTTCTCAACGGTAGTGGCATTTTTCGAAAAGATAATGCACCATATCACAAGGCCAGGATTGTGATGGAGTAGTTCGAGGAACACAGGGACAAGTTCCAAGTGATGTCCTGGCCGCCCAACTCGCCTGATCTGAACCTAATCGAACACAAATGGAATGTGATTGAATATGACTTCAGAGCGCATCGCCCCTCTTCCCGGAATTTACGGGAATTAGATGACCTGTGTGCAAGGGCACCGATCCTGGGGGGCCGAGGGGGCCCGGGCACCCCAAAGCTCATGTGAGCCCCCGCATTGTATTTATGAATATACAATATTTGGCATAATTTGAATACAATTTGTCTTAAAATCCTCATATATATGCCTTCTGCATCTGAATGCCCCCCACATTTACATAAAAATCGGCGCCCTTGCCTATGTGTACCAATCAACTCTCTCCAGTGACCTTTCATTGCGTCCATGCCAAGACGCGTCGCCATTGTTATCTGTGCCAAAGTTGGACACACTGACAATAAGGTAGGTAGTCATAATATTCTGGCTGATGTGTGCGTATATTTTAACTCGTATATTTTGTCTCGACTCGAATTTCGAGACGTCTCGACTCGAATTCGAGTCGAGTCGAGACACGAGTCGAGACAGAAACATAATTTCGAGTCGAGACACGAGTCGAGACAACATTTTCTCGAGACGAGTCGAGACTGGCTTAAATCTCGACTCGACTCGACTCGAATGCATCCCTACTTGAAGTTATTTTTCGAAAACTCTTTGTCCGAGGCATGGCTATTTTTTGTTCACAACCAGGCATCTACTTTTCAGGCTGCAATTGAAAGAGTGAAAGGGCAGTGTGTCACTGTTTTTGAAGTTATTGAAGCAATACAAAATTTGAAAGTAAACCTCCTTTCTACGTCTGAAGATTGTTTTCTCTCCTCGTCAGTAAGAAGAATACTTTATAAGTTAGAGAAGGAGGGACTTCATTCCGAAGTTCATAAATTTCGCCAATACGTCCATGTATTTATCAAACTGCAGTAGATTATTTGAACAAGTGGACTGAACATTTAGAAAATTTGGAAAATTTCAAGTGGGTAACCCTCAGATCTGTTCTTACGTGGGAAGAAATAGAAAAGACTGTGAACTTCCTTCAAACTCTTCTGCATTCACACAAGATTGATGAATGTGCACTGTATGATGAATTTGTGTACATAAAAAAATTTGTCACACTTGATAAGTTAGACGAGTGGAAGTCAGGGAACACATCATCAGATGGGCGCTGGGTGGAAATTTTCTCTCACTTTAAAAGTAACGAAATACCCTATTCAAATTTCATGAAGCTCGTCGAGTTTCTCCTGTGTTTGCCAGGAACCAACGCGCCGACAGAACGAGTGTTCTCCGTCATGAATAACATTTGGACAAGTGAGAAGTCTAATCTCTCAGTCGAAACTTTAAGATCTGTCTTAATCACAAGAATAAACTTCGATTACACTTGTGTGGACTTTTATAAAATGTTATGTACGAAGAAAGACCTGTTAAAGAGAATCCATGGCGCGCAGAAATATCTGTAAACTGATTGTGTATTCTGGTTTTGTGTGTACCCATCCTGATGGTGCGAACTTCTCAGAAAGGATTATTGAATTGACTTCATCATTATGTAAGTAAATCTTCCATTATTAATTGCTATTTCAAATTACTTCCTAGTTTTATTTAAATTAGTTACTTCAAACACAGAGAAAAAAAGCCGAACGTAATTTACAGTTCTATTAAAAATTTCAATGATTTTCTCTTTGTTTCTTTTATTAAATTCTTTAGAAATTCGCCAAAAATTCCGCACTGTTTTTTTTCTCTGTTTTCCGGAGACGGTTATGCTTATTCACTCTCTTCTGTAGTGATCTTATAGTTGAAAATTAAAAATGTTTTTCATGTTGCTTTGAACCTTCTTTCCGAACGGACGTAGTGGCTCAAGCCTTGACATAATAGTATTCGAGGGGTAGCAGGTTCGATCTCAGCTGCTGGCCATCCAGGATTTTCCAGGGTTTATAGAGTTTACTTGTTTACTAATGCATTGAGAGAAGGTAAATAAAAATATATACAAAATTTCGGTGCTGGGCTCACCAATGTGATTTTTATGTCCCGATTTCGTGCTGTGAAAATATGGTAGCCTTACGAGAAAACCATGTTTCTTGCCTTGCTATGTAACACCCGTCGCTTTTTCTTACTGGCATCAGTGTCTATGCTGGTAAGTGATATTGTTATGTTGAAATAATGAAATATTCAACACAAAAATATTAACATAAACACGAAATACGCACTCAGAATACAAAAACATACTCACTCACTCACTCACACACACACGTTAGACTGAAAAGAGAAGTTGAACCAAATAGAAGGCTTCTCATTCACTCACAAAATGAACTTTTTGGATGCACTTCGACACGGACACCACGAATGAAGACAAAGAGGTTTCATAAAGAATCTGCAGGAAGGAGGAAAGGAGGGGAAAATTTAGAGCAATATGAGCATTTGTTTTGGCTAGACGAATCTGATCTCCCAGAGCAACCACAGACTGCGATTAATAGGATAAACAAAAGAAAGAAAGAAGGCTAGAAATGTCATGCGTGTTGAAAAGAAACAGTATCACGTTGCACACTGATTGTCCTTTTTTCCAACTGAAATGAATATAAGGACTACAGGTAAAAAGCACTGACTACAAAGAATAACATTCTTATTGGGGTATAAAGTTCATCAACTGGCTTAAGATAAAAATGAGAAATGATCCAGCAATTGCTTCCGGCATTGTCTGGTCATTTAATTTAATAAGGAACAGTCATTGAAGTACCACAGTCACGGTAGATTTTCCGGGATTATGAACATGGTCTTTCGAATGATATTGTGACATTGCCAATTCAGCAAAATTATTGACAGTCTTTCATTTATATTTTTAAGTACTCGTATTCAAATAATACTAAAAAGTGAAACACGCAGTGAATGGTAAGTTGCTCCGATGCGTAAGCTGAGGTGAATGTGTACACTCCGCATCAAAAAAATTGCGACAGCTAACGCCGTGGAACTAGGCCACCCAATATACACCTTCTTATCCCATAATCGTGTTTGGTAAAGAGACCCCCTCTCTCTTCTCCTTTCTTCTCTCAATAACTAAAATTAGCTAACAACATGAACGCAATTCCAATTTTAAACTACACATGCATTAGTATCGATAAAATGAAATAACAAAACAAGACGAAACAAGATTCGTAAGTTGATTTAGGGAGAAACTGAAACACACACAATGAAAAATTGAAACCAATGGATGTCTCTTACACACAGGTTCAGAAATGAGACAGAGAAAGAGAGAGAGAGAGAGAAGGCGAGAGAAGAAGAAAAAGAAAATGCAGAACAGATTAAAATGTGGAATTTTAAACTTAGTAAGAAAACAACCTAACATTATAAAATTCCGTTATCAGAAATCCAACACTAATATAGAAATAACGATTGCTTTTATATTTTTTTCAGGACTATTCGAATATATAGAGGATGCTTGAAACATTCATTAAGTCACTTTCAAAAAGGATAGCATACTGAATTTGCAGTAGAACTGTAGATCTCACAGACACATCAAAGATAACGTCAACAGTTTAACACACATGCTTTGTTTCCGCGTGGTTCAGTAGTAAATTCGGTAGTGTTCATTGAACGTACTGATGCAAACCACATTCTAATAATCCCAGTAGGTAGCGTAGATCATATCTTCCATTCCACACTACTAATGAACAAAAAAGAAAAACAAACGAAATGAAAGACGAAAAAAGAAAGAAAGAAAATGAATGAGTGCTATTTTACTCGTAAATTTTTATCTGAAATATCCTATCTTAAAAGTCCAAACCGTATCATTATGAATAGTTACAAATGTTCAAATGGAAAATTGGATGTTCCTTATAGATGTAGCAAACCTTCCATGTTTCAAATTTAAACGTGAATAAATCATATTGAATTATAGGAGGAAACAAATTTGTATCGAACTAGTATAAATAAAATTTTGTTTTCAAATAACCAAAGAGGTTGCCATTTTCTAGTCTTTTCCGAAGATTTATCTGTTCCGAACATCCCGCATCACTTTAATCTCTTGCGGATATAACGTTGTAATTTGCACAGATAAAATGAACACGCTAAAGCTCAAACGGATCATAGTGTCAGTCGGATGATGTTGGTTAGTTTATGGACCACCACTTGGTCGAGGACTCAAAGCCATAGTGACCCGGTAATTCGACTGAGACTCGGTAACCCAGATGATAAAAAAAAAGATAATCTGCTTATTCCCTTGCGTTTAAACAGTATTTCTTTCAGAGATGACCAGGACTGGAGATGTTTACCCCAGAGCACAAAAACTCGATGCTGAAATTGGCAGTTAATTACAGTTTCCAGACCAGGTCTATCGGTCTCCTGCTCCGTTTTAACTTTGGAACAGTAACTTGTGTAGGTTAGTGCGAGGGGAGAGAAGGGAAAAATGCAGACAGGATAGAGAAACGTCAAGAAAGAGAGAGAGAGAGGAATATAAATATGAAACATACTTATCATTACAGTGTATGATGAAAAACACACACACTGTTTATTCGAATTCTCGCCAGTGATGCTTTGTAAGTTCTCCAACAGAAGATAAATCTCTGCAGCCAGTATTTTATGCGAAGAAGTTATATTACCTGACGGGGAATCGAACCTAGATTTTTCGCTTGGAAGTCTGGTACTTTACCAGTACACCACCGATTGCTTCACCCAAACTTTCTCCAACGAATGCTGTAATATTTCTTTCTGAGAACGATAACACGAAAAGTGTTTACTGCAGATCAATAAAGTGTTTCGAATATCCTGGTAAATCCCTAGCCCTTTCCCAACCAACATTCGTAAATCGTCTCTATCATGATAAAGGTGTTTGCTTCCACATTCTTAAGCATTGCACGTCTAATATGAGAAATCGATTCATCACTATCACTTTGTAAAAAATGCAAATTTGGCGTGAACAGGATTCGAACCTATGATGGACAGCTGTATTAGTCGAAACTCCATTACGTTACCGCTACACTATCATGCCACCTGAACGTAGAACCCAAATATTACTTACTTTAGCGTTGATCATTGGAACGATCAAGCTTCTTCCTGTAATTTTATTTGCACCTAAGTACACAACGAAATTCATTCATTCGACGACCTAGAGAGAAATTAGTGCCCACTAATAAAGAAAATCAAATTCAATCCAGGAAAAATACAGAAATAAAAACATATTATGCAGTAATTTCACCGTGCAAATTCAAAAGGACGACAATAATAATAATAATAATAATAATAATAATAATAATAATAATAATAATAATAATAATAATAATAATAATTAGGGAAGGGGGAGAATGGAAAAATATAAAAAATAAAGAAAACTAAGTTTTGAATCAAATGACCAATCTGGATGAAATTTGCAACATAGATTACGTTTTATGCATGGGATGCTTTTAACCATTTCACCTTGATGGAGGAATGTAGGGAAGAGGGAGGACGGGGAGATATACAAAAATTAATGCAAATAGAAATAAAAGTGATAATGTTAATTAGTTAATAAGTCTTGAGCCACCGGACAAATCTGCATCAAATTTTCAACATGGATGAAGTTCGAGCCTGGAGTAGATTTCACCATATCACTTTGACAGTAAAACGTAGGGGAGAGGAGGGGAGGGGAAAGATACATAAAAATAAATAAAACTTAACTCTTGAACCACGCGACCTATCTCGATCAAATTTTTAGCATAGACGAGGTTCGGGGCTGATGTTTTTTATTATTTCACTTTGACGCTAGAACTTAGAGAATGGGAATGAGAAAGGGATATATATATATAAACATAAATAAAATTTAACAAGTCTTGAACCACCGTACCAATCGCCATAAAATTTTCAACCTAGATGAAGTTCGAACCCGAGATGGTTTTCCTCATATCATTTTGATGGTGTAACTAAAGGAAGGGGTAGGGAGAGCAATACTTAAAAGAGAACGAAAAATGACCGATAGTAGTTTCGAATCTATAATTTTTGGAGTCGCTGAAATGAACAGTGACACATCTGATGCCGTTTAAATCCAAATTCCGCCCGCAACATGGAGGAGGGGAAGACATAAAAATGATCAAAATAACCAATATCATTGTCGAATTCATAGTTTTCCGGGGGGCTGACATGAACAATGACACTAAAGATGCCGTGCTCCGCAACGTGGGAAATATAAAACTCATCAAAAATGACCGATATCAAACAGCGCTTTAGTAATAGTAAAAAGTGACTGAATAACGGAGCATATTATTATTTTTTCTCAAGTTAGCCCAGCAAAGCGGCCAATTGATGCTAGTAATAATAATAATAATAATAAAAGATTATTATTATTATTATTATTATTATTATTATTATTATTATTATTATTATTATTATTATTATTATTATTATTATTATTCGTGTACTTTTGAACTTGCAGGGCGAAATTAATTCATAATATAATTTTATTTCTGTAGTTTCTCCTGTTGTTTCCTTTACCAGTGGACACTAGTATCTCTCTAGGTCATCGAATGAATGAATTTCGTTGTGTACTTAGGTGCAAATAAACTTACAGGAAGAAGCTTGATCGTTCCAAAGATCAACGCTAAAGTAAGTAATATTTCGGTTTCAGTTTCAGGTGGCATGATAGTGTAGCGGTAATGTAATGGAGTTACGATTAATAAAGCTGTCAGGCATAGGTTCAAATCCTGTTCACGCCAAATTTGCATTTTTTACAAAGTGATAGTGAAGAATCGATTTCTCATATTAGACGTGCAATGCTTAAGAATGTGGAAGCAAACACCTTTATCATGATAGACACGATTTACGAATGTTGGTTGGGAAAGGGCTAGGGATTTACCAGGATATTCGAAACACTTTATTGATCTGCAGTAAACACTTTTCGTGTTATCGTTCTCAGAAAGAAATATTACAGCATTCGTTGGAGAAAGTTTGGGTGAAGCAATCGGTGGTGTACTGGTAAGTACCAGACTTCCAAGCGAAAAGTCTAGGTTCGATTCCCCGTCAGGTAGTACTTTTTCGCATAAAATACTAGTTGCAAACATATTTATCTTTTGTTGGAGAACTTACAAAGCATCACTGGCGAGAATTCGAATAAACAGTGTGTGTTTTTCATCATACACTGTAATGATAAGTATGTTACGTATTCATATTCGTCTCTCTCTCTCTCTATGTATCTATCTCTTTCTTGACGTTTCCCTATCCTGTTTTTCCATCTTTAACTTCTCTCCCCTCTCGGAGCAGTTAAAACGGAGCAAGAGACCGGTAGACCTGGTCTGGAAACTGTAATTAACTGCCAACTTCAGCATCGAGTTTTTGTGCTCTGGGGTAAACATCTCCAGTCCTGGTCATCTCTGAAAGAAATACTGTTTAAACGCAAGGGAATAAGCAGATTATCTTTTTTTTTATCATCTGGGTTACCGAGTCTCAGTCGAATTACCGGGTCACTATGGCTTTGAGTCCTCGACCAAGTGGTGGTCCATAAACTAACCAACATCATCCGACTGACACTATGATCCGTTTGAGCTTTAGCGTGTTCATTTTATCTGTGCAAATTACAACGTTATATCCGCAAGAGATTAAAGTGATGCGGGATGTTCGGAACAGATAAATCTTCGGAAAAGACTAGAAAATGGCAACCTCTTTGGTTATTTGAAAACAAAATTTTATTTATACTAGTTCGATACAAATTTGTTTCCTCCTATAATTCAATATGATTTATTCACGTTTAAATTTGAAACATGGAAGGTTTGCTACATCTATAAGGAACATCCAATTTTCCATTTGAACATTTGTAACTATTCATAATGATACGGTTTGGACTTTTAAGATAGGATATTTCAGATAAAAATTTACGAGTAAAATAGCACTCATTCATTTTCTTTCTTTCTTTTTTCGTCTTTCATTTCGTTTGTTTTTCTTTTTTGTTCATTAGTAGTGTGGAATGGAAGATATGATCTACGCTACCTACTGGGATTATTAGAATGTGGTTTGCATCAGTACGTTCAATGAACACTACCGAATTTACTACTGAACCACGCGGAAACAAAGCATGTGTGTTAAACTGTTGACGTTATCTTTGATGTGTCTGTGAGATCTACAGTTCTACTGCAAATTCAGTATGCTATCCTTTTTGAAAGTGACTTAATGAATGTTTCAAGCATCCTCTATATATTCGAATAGTCCTGAAAAAAATATAAAAGCAATCGTTATTTCTATATTAGTGTTGGATTTCTGATAACGGAATTTTATAATGTTAGGTTGTTTTCTTACTAAGTTTAAATTTGCACATTTTAATCTGTTCTCCCTTTTCTTTTTCTTCTTCTCTCGCCTTTCTCTCTCTCTGTCTCATTTCTGAACCTGTGTGTAAGAGACATCCATTGGTTTCAATTTTTCATTGTGTGTTTCAATTTCTCCCTAAATCAACTTATGAATCTTGTTTCGTCTAGGTTTTGTTATTTCATTTCATCGATACTAATGCACGTGTAGTTTGAAATTAGAATTGCGTTCATGTTGTTAGCTAATTTTAGTTATGGAGAGAAGAAAGGAGGAGAGAGAGGGTTTCGCTTTACCATACACGATTATGGGATAAGAAGGTGGATATTGGGTGGCCTAGATGCACGGCGTTAGGTATCGCAATTTTTTGATGCGGAGTGTACAAAATAAATGTTTCAATATCGCAGCGCTCATTTGCTAGTAGCATGAGATGACTTGAGGGAACTTGTAGCGCCGCCTTCGAATGCCGACAAGTTTCTCCCGCCTTTTAACTAACGCTGTACGTTGTCCTCGGTTCTGCTCGTGAATGGGCGTTCGTTTTCCACATTCTGTCTACCGTATTCATGCCATCTCAAAACAGCAGCTTTCGGTACCGTAGTCTTTCAACCCCGAAGATTTGGATTATGGCCAACGCCTCCATAGCCGGTTTTCGGAATCTCACACAAAGTGCAAATATTGCATCCGTGGTCGATCGTCCTGCCATGAAACCAAATTGGATCTGTTATTTTAGTCTCTTCCCTAAATCTTGCTTCTGTTACTCAATTCTAGAGCTTCATTGCATCCTTTTATCAAGTGCATAAATATGATTTTCTCTCCATTAGCAAGAATTATATATTATCTCATTAGTATTACGGAATAACGATCGTATATTTTCGTACATCTTTTTTGTTCGATGAAGTAATCCTACAATTTGTTTTGCATAGGGGTAACCCTATTCACCAGAGAAAATGGAAGGAGTAATAAAGAACACTGAAATAGGGAATTAGCCAACGAAGAAACCTCAGTTTGTAAGAGCCTTGGCAACAAAACGCAAATAATGAAACAAGTATTTATAACAGCTATTCAAACTATCGCAAAATTCTGTAAAACACACACACACACAAAATAGTTGCGTTGACGCAAACCGCCACCGAACAAGGTTCAAGATGTCCGAAACAATTCCCAGAGACCTCCAAAATGCCTCGTCATTCCTCGTGTAATTTCTCTTTACTCTTCGCTCACGCCCGAGAAACTGATTTCTCCAGAGGAAACTGCTGCTCCTGGCAGTCCGTTTGTACGCTGTGGACGGACGTGGAGCGAAGGAGAATGCTCCGATACTATTCTCACTGTAGTAGCTAGAGAGTGGTAACTGCTGCGTTGTCATATCGAAGACCTCTTAAGTTTGCGAGACAGACTGCGTGCGAAGAAGTTAGTGGGTCGTTCTGAATACATAGTTCTCAGAAACTTGTATCATTGAAAGAAGATACTAAAGTGTAAAATTATCAATATAATTTAGTTCATATTAGAATAAATTTATTTTTAATATTCTAGGGCTACCACAGGTAGGCCCGGTAGCGCACAAAATACGCCACTGGTTCTGCGATAAAATAATATAAATTGTGATGTTTTAAATTAGATTCGCAAATTGCTAAGCAAGAAGCAAAATCTAAAAGAAACGCATATATATTTTCTTAGGAAAATTCGTATATAAGCGTCTTCGAATATATAGGTATATATTCCTCCAATGAAATAAACCTGGCTACGGGCCTGGTCTAGGTGGCCTCCTGTATGCAGCAGAGATGGAGTGGGTCAAGATTTCTAGGTGGGTCAGTGGGTCGTGGGTCAACAGCATGTGACCCACTGCGACCCACCACCCACCATTACCTACTGCGGCCCACCACCCACTGCGACCCACCACCCACCATGACCCACTGCGACCCACCGACTCAGTCTGACGTACCGACTCACTCTGCTTACTGCATTGTAGACAGGATCTTCTGAAGACTGGTAAATTTGTCTGCGTTTTACTTTCAAGAATATCTATCGAATATGCCATACATAGGGTCACAAACACCAATAAACTGGCCTCTTATAGGGTCAAGTTGTTGATTTGCCCGTGATTTGAAAGCGGTTTCGTATTTCTCATGGCAAGAGCTTTCAGACGATATATAGGTTTTATCCAGGTACTTGGTCCCGGTATGGTATCATCCCTAGTAAGACTACACTTGTAAAGCTACAATACAGCTATTACTTAGTATTTAATTCTGCAGCCTATAGAATTTTTTTTCTTATAAATTGAATCCGTGCAGAATATTGAAGTTTACTTGTAAATTTTGCAAAATGTAGTGTGTCTAAACTTGACCAGCACCCCGAATTTGCTTGTTATAAAATGAATTATAAACAACCCAAATTGTTATAAATAATTATATTAGCATCTTTCATGTTATATAATTGACAATAAAATATAAATTGTCTACAATTTAAACATTGTTAAATAGTGTGCCACATTGTTACTGCCCCTATGTTCTAATACGTTTTACGCTAGATTCGTTCAACTGTGCCAACAATGGACGTAACCTGTTCTAGTAATATACTCGTATGTGTGTAACAATTGTGAGTTAGCATAGAATCAAAACGTGAAATAAATAATAATGTGAACGAAAACAAAATATGTAAACATAAAGTTAAGAACTGAAATGGTTCACATCGTGGTATATACATTACAGAGTATTGTCACCGTAAGTATACTAAAATGGACAGATGAAGGAACAGGATGACTCATCATATTTCGACATAAACACAAAACAACTTCAGTGGAATCTGAACGAAAATAGCTAACCCGCTTACTAACACTGCTTCTGGAGTAAAGTTATAGGAGCTTACTTTCCTCTGACGGGATCAAATCTTCTCGTTTACATTGGCGTAATTCACTTGACTCAAACTCAAGAGATAATGAGACGGATCGAATGTTTAACGTTTGCAAATAAACACAGGGTTGGAAAAAATTAAGATCACTAGAACCCTTCAGGTGCATAAAAATTGAAGTATTACCATATGCAGTATATTCATTATTATTATTATTGATAACAATAATAAAACGAAGCACTACATTAAGATGTGCAAGCAACATAAAAATATGTCGATATATCAGGTTAAGGAAGCAAAGCAAATAAAAGTAGCTACTAATACTTAACAATTGAAGCTGTGAATGTAATAGTGGTCTTATGAAAGGAAAAGAACGAGAATCGAAGGCAGTGCTGCCAACCAATTTTTCGAAAAATCAGGAAAATTTTTATCCAAAATCCAGGAAAAATTCAGGAGATACAACTTACTATCTAATCATGTTAATTAGGATGATTATTTTTTTTTACAATGCAAACAGTGAACGCATCAATTATTATACCTACCAATAAAACGCTAATCATCTTTATCTGCGTACATGTCAATATTGACTCTGCTGTCCAGAGAGAGATTCACAGGAAATCTTAACATAAATTGTTAAAAGTGAGCTTTTTTGTGTGTAGCAATCCTTGTAAAGTTTGGGTGTCAAGTCTGTTTGTTCCGTTTTCATCAAATTTGCGGTTGAAAATACTTTTTCTACAGTGACACTTGAGGAAGGCAGAGTAAAGACATAACAAATGTAGATAAATTCGGAAACATTAACTGGTTAGGCTATTTTTTAAAACTAACAAGCATTAGAGGCGTCATTTAGGGAGGGGCAATTGTCCTCCCTTAGTTGGATATTTATATTGATTTTATCAATAGAATAGTAGTGAATCAATGAAAAGTACAAAATTTTACTTATATCAAAGGGTCTTATCCCCCTAAGCAAAATCTGAAATGGCGCTTCTGACAAGCATCCAAAAATCTTGAAGAGAAGCCTAATTCAAATCTGTGTTTCGCAATAACCGCCTTCTGTGTCTACTTGTTGCAATTTACTCTATTCTATAACAGTAGGAAAGTCAGCTAGAGAGGAGCAATTGATTGTGCCGATTTCTTTATCTCATTTGGTTTGCTAATCATCTCTAAATGTTTTATAGCGGGTCATGAAGCGTATATCTCTCTCGAGTTGAGTTGACTTTAACGTCCCGTTCAACAGCGAGGCTATATGAGATGTGGACCTACTGATTAATGTGGAATCTGAACCCAATAAGTTCCCACCGGGAATCGAACCCGGGCCTTCCACGCCAAAGTTGTGTACGCTAACCGCTTACCCACGGAGGAGCTCATATCTATCTCGAATTTACTGTACTGCTTCAATATATAATTCAAGTCACCTGAGTTTAAAATCTTGCAGTCAATCATTTGGGAGATTTCTTGATGCCATGGATAGGGAAACTTTTGCTGCAAAGTACATTTCATCTGTAGATAAGAACTCCTTTTGGTTTCTGAGCTCCTCCGTGGCTAAGCGGTTAGCGTACGCGCCTTTGGCGCGGGAGACCCGGGTTCGATTCCCGGCGGGAGCTCATGTGGTTCGGATTCCACGTTAATCAATAGGTCCACGTCTCATATAGCCTCGCTGCTGAACGGGACGTTAAACTCAAAATCAACTCAACCCCTTTTGGTTTCTAAAGTCTACATTTTCTAAGAGCTTTTGGGTGATGCGGAAAACCAGGAGTTTTAAACATTTTTTAAAGAAAAATCAGTAGACCAGGAGATAACTTGAAAAACCAGGAAACCAGGAAAATCAGGAGACCTGGCAACATCGAAGGTACAAACTACAAAATCTCTAAATCTCTTAATTGATTTTCACAATGCATAGTTGTTAAAAGAAAAGTGAGAAAACATCCATCTTGCATTAGAAGATGGTAAAAAGTGTTAAAGGACATTTCATCTTAATTTTTCACCCAGTTTTCGAATCTAACAAGGAAACTTATGGAAGTGTAACTCGTCGATTTGAATGAAACTTTGCATACTTGTAGAACATCGAAAAATAATCGAAACTTATTCTTTTATTTCGGCAATGGTGCGGGTTTAAGGGTAGAAACCACTCTTTGAATGTTAGGGGTGGTCTCCTAGCATAGAAAGAAAACAATAATTTAATTTAGAATGAAACGTAGGGCTACTGCCAGGGGATACAGGCAGTGATGTAATGCTAACTTTTAGGTGGGTATACGCTCCATTCCTTGTTAAACACACACACACACACACACACATATATATATATATAGAGGTCTGCGCGGATACAAAATATCGCATCCGCATCCGTACCGCATCCGCAGCATCTCTATCCGCATCCGCACCCGCACCCGCATCCGCAACATCTCTATCCGCACCCGCATCCACAGATAATGAGGTAGCAAATATATGCAAATTACATATTCTATAATACACGTAGTTTTCTGAATCAAACGAAACAATATGTTAATCAGTTTCCTCGTGATCAAATACCAACTACGATAAATAAAATGCAATACAAACCGTGCATATACAAATTAGAAATTAATAAACGATTTATGTACTTATCCAAGATCTTCAAATGCAGATATCGGACCAAAATAATGCCACGTAGGTAATATCCCCTCAATCGACTAATTTTAGAGCACGTCACTAAGTTTTTAAACTTCATCATTACTCATATAAAAGGGGCATTTGTTCTAAACACAAAGGCGAAATAGAAATAATCGTTATTAAGAAATAAAAATTGATCACAGGACCGCAAACACATCCACATATCCCGAACTGACACTAGCACCAGTAATTGCACTAAATTTTAAAAATAAGTGACGAAACTAACAACGCAATACAATGCATGCTTTCACGACCAAGCTCATTCGTGGCTTAGCGGTTAGCGTACGCGCCTTTGGCGTGGGAGACCCGGTTCCAATTCCCAGCAGGAGCTCATGTGGTTCGGATTCAACGTTAATCAGTAGGTTAACGTCTCATATAGCCTCGCTGCTGAACGGGACGTTAAACTCAAAGTCAACTCAAGCTTTCACGACCACGCTTTTACTGAAACTAGAAGTGAAAAAGAGGCCCAGAATATACACACAAGAAGAAAGAGAGAGAGAAACAATTGCTGTTATAAAACTCCAATCCCTCGGAATGTTCATTGAGGTCCGTGGCACCTCTCCGAAGAGAGAAATCTGTGCGGTCGCAAATGTGCATTCACTATCTGTTCCTGTACTTCAAAGGAAACAGTGAAGATTTTTTCTTTTTCTCTTTTTTTTTTAAGAAAGGGAGAGAGAAAGATGAGCATATGATGTGATTTGTTTACTATTTCGGTGACGCCCTTCTCCAGTTTGTCACAAAAGGTAAAGATACTGCTGGCCAGTTTTCAGTTTATGAAGGGGATGCGGTGTTTTAAATTAGGGTTTTGGTTCCTGACCTCTCGGGCTAGAAAAACTTTATTTGAAGACATTGCTTCCTCTTCAAGGCGAGTGGTCTGAAAATTTTCAGCTTTATCAGAGGGGCTTTGGCGGCAATTATTTTTCTTTTTTACAGCCAATTGCGGTACTTGAGGAGTAGCGATGAGGCCTGTCGTTTCTTTGTGTTTAGGTCAGGGATGTCATTCACCCACAAAACGGCTGCTAAAAATATTGAAACAGCAATAAAAGGAGAACTCTCTCGTGTCATTTTTTGTCCTTTCGCTGTCACAGAGTCTCAAGCTTCAAACATACTTGTATTTTGATTTTAGTATTTTTCAACTGGTTTTAAAACTTTTAATTCAAAATGAACGTTTCTAGTGCTCTTTCCACCATTATCAGAAATTTCACAGCATTTTTTAAGGAAACATTATCCGCAACTTTATCCGCTATCCGCATCCGCGCAGACCTCTACATATATATATATATATATATATATTCATCCTCACGGCATTGTCAAGGCTCTATATTTGTATTTTACATTTATTATTGCAACCGGGTGTTTCTGACTTCCGAATACGGTAGCCCGATCATCACCCTTGTTCTTCGCGCGCACAGTCATTCGAAGAACTGAAAACGTACTCTGTACACAAACAGTTTATGGTTGTGAACTCGGAAAGCCTGGTACTTCTGCTTGTCAAGGTCAAAAAGTGGGAGAAAAAAGGATGTGTAGAATGTAAAGAGGGTGCAACAGTGACTGATGCTTGTAAGGGAACATATTCATTTGTAGTTCGTGCACATTCCGCCTGTAGCGCTACTGTGGCACAACGTATATTGTAACTGTATAACTCTTGTACACCGCTAGTAGGTCTATTCGCGTTAGACCGGTGACCTGTTAGCCCCCCCACGTAACCAAATTCAATTGGAATTGAGCCAGATCGTTTGATCGTCGTTTGATCGCGTTTGATCGCCAAAAATTATCGTTTGATCGCCACGCGTAGTGACGTAATACAAGTAATTAGGTAGGGGGGGCTAACAGGTTAACCTGTTAGCCCCCCCATCGAACCAAATTCGATCGGAATTGGGTCAGATCGTTTCATTGTCGTTTGATCGCGTTTGATCGCCAAAAATTATCGTTCGATCGCCACGCGTCGTGACGTAATACAAGTAATTAGGTGGGGGGCTAACAGGTTAACCTGTTAGCCCCCCATCGAACCAAATTCGATCGGAATTGGGTCAGATCGTTTCATTGTCGTTTGATCGCCAAAAATTATCGTTCGATCGCCACGCGTAGTGACGTAATACAAGTAATTAGGTAGGGGGGGCTAACAGGTTAACCTGTTAGCCCCCCCATCGAACCAAATTCGATCGGAATTGGGTCAGATCGTTTCATTGTCGTTTGATCGCGTTTGATCGCCAAAAATTATCGTTCGATCGCCACGCGTAGTGACGTAATACAAGTAATTAGGTAGCGGGGGGGCTAAGAGGTTAACCTGTTAGCCCCCCCATCGAACCAAATTCGATCGGAATTGGGTCAGATCGTTTCATTGTCGTTTGATCGCGTTTGATCGCCAAAAATTATCGTTCGATCGCCACGCGTAGTGACGTAATACAAGTAATTAGGTAAGGGGGGCTAACAGGTTAACCTGTTAGCCCCCCCATCGAACCAAATTCGATCGGAATTGGGTCAGATCGATTCATTGTCGTTTGATCGCGTTTGATCGCCCAAAATTATCGTTCGATCGCCAAGTGTAGTGACGTAATACAAGTAATTAGGTAGGGGGGCTAACAGGATAACCTGTTAGCCCCCCCATCGAACCAAATTCGATCGGAATTGGGTCAGATCTTTTCATTGTCGTTTGATCGCCAAAAATTATCGTTCGATCGCCATGCGTAGTGACGTAATACAAGTAATTAGGTAGGGGGGGCTAACAGGTTAATCTGTTAGCACCCCTTCGAACCAAATTCGATCGGAATTGGGTCAGATCGTTTCATTGTCGTTTGATCGCGTTTGATCGCCAAAAATTATCGTTCGATCGCCACGCGTAGTTACGTAATAAGGTAATTAGGTAGGGGGGCTAACAGGTTAACCTGTTAGCCCCCCCATCGAACCAAATTCGATCGGAATTGGGTCAGATCGTTTCATTGTCGTTTGATCGCCAAAAATTACCGTTCGATCGCCACGTGTACTGACGTAATACAAGTAATTAGGTAGGGGGCTAACAGGATAACCAGTTAGCCCCCCCCCCATCAAACCAAATTCGATCGGAATTGGGTCAGAGCGTTTCATTGTCCTTTGATCGCGATTCATCGCCAAAAAGTATTGTTCGATCGCAACGCGTAGTGAAGTAAAACAAGTAATTAGGTAGGGGGGCTAACAGGATAACCTGTTAGCCCCCCATCAAACCAAATTCGATCGGAATTGGGTCAGAGCGTTTCATTGTCCTTTGATCGCGTTTGATCGCCAAAAATTACCGTTCGATCGCCATGTGTAGCGACGTAATACAAGTAATTAGGTGGGGGGCTAACAGGTTAACCTGTTAGCCCCCTATCGAACCAAATTCGATCGGAATTGGGTCAGATCGTTTCATTGTCCTTTGATCGCGTTTCATCGCCAAAAATTATTGTTCGATCGCAACGCGTAGTGAAGTAAAACAAGTAATTAGGTAGGGGGGCTAACAGGATAACCTGTTAGCCCCCCATCGAACCAAATTCGATCCGAATTGGGTCAGATCGATTCATTGTCGTTTGATCGCCCAAAATTATCGTTCGATCGCCACGCGTAGTGACGTAATACAAGTAATTAGGTAGGGGGCTAACAGGTTAACCTGTCAGCCCCGCATCAAACCAAATTCGATCGGAATTGGGTCAGATCGTTTCATTGTCGTTTGATCGCGTTTGATCGAAAAAAATTATCGTTCGATCGCCGCGCGTAGTGACGTAATACAAGTAATTAGGTGGGGGGGCTAACAGGTTAACCTGTTAGCCCCCCCATCGAACCAAATTCGATCGGAATTGGGTCAGATCGTTTCATTGTCGTTTGATCGCCAAAAATTACCGTTCGATCGCAACGTGTACTGACGTAATACAAGTAATTAGGTAGGGGGCTAACAGGATAACCTGTTAGCCCCCCCCCCATCAAACCAAATTCGATTGGAATTGGGTCAGAGCGTTTCATTGTCCTTTGATCGCGTTTCATCGCCAAAAATTATTGTTCGATCGCAACGCGTAGTGAAGTAAAACAAGTAATTAGGTAGGGGGGCTAACAGGATAACCTGTTAGCCCCCCATCGAACCAAATTCGATCGGAATTGGGTCAGATCGTTTCATTGTCGTTTGATCGCCAAAAATTATCGTTCGATCGGCACGCGTAGTGACGTAATACAAGTAATTAGGTAGGGGGGCTAACAGGTTAACCTGTCAGCCTGGCATCAAACCAAATTCGATCGGAATTGGATCAGATCGTTTCATTGTCGTTTGATCGCGTTTGATCGCCAAAAAATACCGTTCGATCGCCAAGTGTAGTGACGTAATACAAGTAATTAATGTAGAGGGGCTAACAGGTTAACCTGTTAGCCCCCCCATCAAACCAAATTCGATCGGAATTGGGTCAGAGCGTTTCATTGTCCTTTGATCGCGTTTCATCGCCAAAAATTATTGTTCGATCGCAACGCGTAGTGAAGTAAAACAAGTAATTACGTAGGGGGGCTAACAGGATAACCTGTTAGCCCCCATCGAACCAAATTCGATCGGAATTGGGTCAGATCGTTTCATTGTCGTTTGATCGCGTTTGATCGCCAAAAATTATCGTTCGATCGCCACGCATAGTGACGTAATACAAGTAATTAGGTAGGGGGGCTAACAGGTTAACCTGTTAGCCCCCCATCGAACCAAATTCGATCGGAATTGGGTCAGATCGTTTCATTGTCGTTTGATCGCGTTTGATCGCCCAAAATTATCGTTCGATCGCCACGCGTAGTGACGTAATACAAGTAATTAGGTGGGGGGGCTAACAGGATAACCTGTTAGCCCCCCATCGAACCAAATTCGATCGGAATTGGGTCAGATCTTTTCATTGTCGTTTGATCGCCAAAAATTATCGTTCGATCGCCATGCGTAGTGACGTAATACAAGTAATTAGGTAGGGGGCCTAACAGGTTAATCTGTTAGCACCCCATCGAACCAAATTCGATCGGAATTGGGTCAGATCGTTTCATTGTCGTTTGATCGCGTTTGATCGCCCAAAATTATCGTTCGATCGCCACGCGTAGTTACGTAATAAGGTAATTAGGTAGGGGGCTAACAGGTTAACCTGTTAGCCCCCCCATCAAACCAAATTCGATCGGAATTGGTCAGAGCGTTTCATTGTCCTTTGATCGCGTTTGATCGCCAAAAATTACCGTTCGATCGCCACGTGTAGTGACGTAATACAAGTAATTAGGAAAGGGGGGCTAACAGGTTAACCTGTTAGCCCCCCCATCGAACCAAATTCGATCGGAATTGGGTCAGATCGTTTCATTGTCGTTTGATCGCGTTTGATCGCCAAAAATTATCGTTCGATCGCCACGCGTCGTGACGTAATACAAGTAATTAGGTGGGGGGCTAACAGGTTAACCTGTTAGCCCCCCATCGAACCAAATTCGATCGGAATTGGGTCAGATCGTTTCATTGTCGTTTGATCGCCAAAAATTATCGTTCGATCGCCACGCGTAGTGACGTAATACAAGTAATTAGGTAGGGGGGGCTAACAGGTTAACCTGTTAGCCCCCCCATCGAACCAAATTCGATCGGAATTGGGTCAGATCGTTTCATTGTCGTTTGATCGCGTTTGATCGCCAAAAATTATCGTTCGATCGCCACGCGTAGTGACGTAATACAAGTAATTAGGTAGCGGGGGGGCTAAGAGGTTAACCTGTTAGCCCCCCCATCGAACCAAATTCGATCGGAATTGGGTCAGATCGTTTCATTGTCGTTTGATCGCGTTTGATCGCCAAAAATTATCGTTCGATCGCCACGCGTAGTGACGTAATACAAGTAATTAGGTAAGGGGGGCTAACAGGTTAACCTGTTAGCCCCCCCATCGAACCAAATTCGATCGGAATTGGGTCAGATCGATTCATTGTCGTTTGATCGCGTTTGATCGCCCAAAATTATCGTTCGATCGCCAAGTGTAGTGACGTAATACAAGTAATTAGGTAGGGGGGCTAACAGGATAACCTGTTAGCCCCCCCATCGAACCAAATTCGATCGGAATTGGGTCAGATCTTTTCATTGTCGTTTGATCGCCAAAAATTATCGTTCGATCGCCATGCGTAGTGACGTAATACAAGTAATTAGGTAGGGGGGGCTAACAGGTTAATCTGTTAGCACCCCTTCGAACCAAATTCGATCGGAATTGGGTCAGATCGTTTCATTGTCGTTTGATCGCGTTTGATCGCCAAAAATTATCGTTCGATCGCCACGCGTAGTTACGTAATAAGGTAATTAGGTAGGGGGGCTAACAGGTTAACCTGTTAGCCCCCCCATCGAACCAAATTCGATCGGAATTGGGTCAGATCGTTTCATTGTCGTTTGATCGCCAAAAATTACCGTTCGATCGCCACGTGTACTGACGTAATACAAGTAATTAGGTAGGGGGCTAACAGGATAACCAGTTAGCCCCCCCCCATCAAACCAAATTCGATCGGAATTGGGTCAGAGCGTTTCATTGTCCTTTGATCGCGATTCATCGCCAAAAAGTATTGTTCGATCGCAACGCGTAGTGAAGTAAAACAAGTAATTAGGTAGGGGGGCTAACAGGATAACCTGTTAGCCCCCCATCAAACCAAATTCGATCGGAATTGGGTCAGAGCGTTTCATTGTCCTTTGATCGCGTTTGATCGCCAAAAATTACCGTTCGATCGCCATGTGTAGCGACGTAATACAAGTAATTAGGTGGGGGGCTAACAGGTTAACCTGTTAGCCCCCTATCGAACCAAATTCGATCGGAATTGGGTCAGATCGTTTCATTGTCCTTTGATCGCGTTTCATCGCCAAAAATTATTGTTCGATCGCAACGCGTAGTGAAGTAAAACAAGTAATTAGGTAGGGGGGCTAACAGGATAACCTGTTAGCCCCCCATCGAACCAAATTCGATCCGAATTGGGTCAGATCGATTCATTGTCGTTTGATCGCCCAAAATTATCGTTCGATCGCCACGCGTAGTGACGTAATACAAGTAATTAGGTAGGGGGCTAACAGGTTAACCTGTCAGCCCCGCATCAAACCAAATTCGATCGGAATTGGGTCAGATCGTTTCATTGTCGTTTGATCGCGTTTGATCGAAAAAAATTATCGTTCGATCGCCGCGCGTAGTGACGTAATACAAGTAATTAGGTGGGGGGGCTAACAGGTTAACCTGTTAGCCCCCCCATCGAACCAAATTCGATCGGAATTGGGTCAGATCGTTTCATTGTCGTTTGATCGCCAAAAATTACCGTTCGATCGCAACGTGTACTGACGTAATACAAGTAATTAGGTAGGGGGCTAACAGGATAACCTGTTAGCCCCCCCCCCATCAAACCAAATTCGATTGGAATTGGGTCAGAGCGTTTCATTGTCCTTTGATCGCGTTTCATCGCCAAAAATTATTGTTCGATCGCAACGCGTAGTGAAGTAAAACAAGTAATTAGGTAGGGGGGCTAACAGGATAACCTGTTAGCCCCCCATCGAACCAAATTCGATCGGAATTGGGTCAGATCGTTTCATTGTCGTTTGATCGCCAAAAATTATCGTTCGATCGGCACGCGTAGTGACGTAATACAAGTAATTAGGTAGGGGGGCTAACAGGTTAACCTGTCAGCCTGGCATCAAACCAAATTCGATCGGAATTGGATCAGATCGTTTCATTGTCGTTTGATCGCGTTTGATCGCCAAAAAATACCGTTCGATCGCCAAGTGTAGTGACGTAATACAAGTAATTAATGTAGAGGGGCTAACAGGTTAACCTGTTAGCCCCCCCATCAAACCAAATTCGATCGGAATTGGGTCAGAGCGTTTCATTGTCCTTTGATCGCGTTTCATCGCCAAAAATTATTGTTCGATCGCAACGCGTAGTGAAGTAAAACAAGTAATTACGTAGGGGGGCTAACAGGATAACCTGTTAGCCCCCATCGAACCAAATTCGATCGGAATTGGGTCAGATCGTTTCATTGTCGTTTGATCGCGTTTGATCGCCAAAAATTATCGTTCGATCGCCACGCATAGTGACGTAATACAAGTAATTAGGTAGGGGGGCTAACAGGTTAACCTGTTAGCCCCCCATCGAACCAAATTCGATCGGAATTGGGTCAGATCGTTTCATTGTCGTTTGATCGCGTTTGATCGCCCAAAATTATCGTTCGATCGCCACGCGTAGTGACGTAATACAAGTAATTAGGTGGGGGGGCTAACAGGATAACCTGTTAGCCCCCCATCGAACCAAATTCGATCGGAATTGGGTCAGATCTTTTCATTGTCGTTTGATCGCCAAAAATTATCGTTCGATCGCCATGCGTAGTGACGTAATACAAGTAATTAGGTAGGGGGCCTAACAGGTTAATCTGTTAGCACCCCATCGAACCAAATTCGATCGGAATTGGGTCAGATCGTTTCATTGTCGTTTGATCGCGTTTGATCGCCCAAAATTATCGTTCGATCGCCACGCGTAGTTACGTAATAAGGTAATTAGGTAGGGGGCTAACAGGTTAACCTGTTAGCCCCCCCATCAAACCAAATTCGATCGGAATTGGTCAGAGCGTTTCATTGTCCTTTGATCGCGTTTGATCGCCAAAAATTACCGTTCGATCGCCACGTGTAGTGACGTAATACAAGTAATTAGGAAAGGGGGGCTAACAGGTTAACCTGTTAGCCCCCCCATCGAACCAAATTCGATCGGAATTGGGTCAGATCGTTTCATTGTCGTTTGATCGCGTTTGATCGCCAAAAATTATCGTTCGATCGCCACGCGTAGTGACGTAATACAAGTAATTAGGTAAGGGGGGCTAACAGGTTAACCTGTCAGCCCCCCCGTCAAACGAAATTCGATCGGAATTGGGTCAGATCGTTTCATTGTCGTTTGATCGCCAAAAATTATCGTTCGATCGCCACGCGTAGTGACGTAATAAGGTAATTAGGTAGGGGGGCAACAGGTTAACCTGCTCCATGTAAGCAAATTTGATTGCAATTGAGTCAGATAGTTTGGTCGTCGTGTGATCGCGTTTTATCGCCAAGAATTATTGCGCAATAGGTTATATAGTAAACTTAATTTTATTAGTGCTAAGTTTTATCTGAATAGCCGTCTTCGCATCAACTATACACTCTAAATACAGTACCCTCTACTTCAGAGGTACAAAACTGTACCCATGAACTGCCTTTTTGTAGCAGGTACATGGTACCCAAGAGATAGCAGGTATAATGTACCTGTGACTTCTTAGGTACAAATATTTTTCATGGGTACTAAAGTTCCTAATTTCATGGGTACAAAACCTAATTTCATGGGTACATGGACAGTCAGAAACAATATTAAGTATAGGTTGGAGCTATAATTTCATATACCTTCAGCCTATACTTAAGTTAATATTGTTTCTGACTATGCCTATTACATGGAGCTGCAGTGTCTCAGTGGTAGAGCGTTCACCTCTGGTGCATGGGGTCCCTGGTTCGACTCCAGCTCGCGGCAAGTGAACTTTGTAGTGGACAAACACCGTGTGCGTGGGTTTCCTCGGGGTTCTCCCATTTCCTCCCACTTTCTTCATTCTACCATTTCATTCATTTATCATCATCGCCGTCTTCTTTAGCCTAGCCAGCATAACCGTGGAACGTAAAACTCAAAGATTTCATTTCGTTTTGTACGGTACCTGTTTTATTGATAAACACAAGGTGACTCAGTCAATATCTAGATTACAACACTTAACAACATTTGCTATTATAGGTTGTAATCTAACAAGGGACATCACCCAATTGTCCGGCTCCGATTTCAATGAAATTTTTATTGCTGATAGAGGACATGTATTCATTACTTGTGATGACAGAAATTTTTGCCATGGTGCATGTTTTCTATTTTTTTATATTTTTTAAATGTTGTGATGTGGTTAATAGTGATTACTCTAGAAGTCCCTTACTACCCTTTGTAAACGGAGTGTTAATGAAAGAATAACCATGTAGATACGTATAGGGCCTAGGGAGAAGTCGTATTGTACGTATGACCTTGACGGCAGCCATCTTGAAATCCGCCATTTTGAATTAAGGTCAAGTTTTTTAAATCGGAATAGGGTAATATGATACATAATTTCGGGCTAGAATTTAATCAGAAAGACAATGGTGAAGTTAGTTTTAAGTTGCGCCCATTTGGTAAAAAGTTACAGGCATATTAATTGTTTTGTCATCTCAAGTAATGAATACATGTCCTCTATCAACAATAAAAATTTCATTGAAATCGGAGCCGGACAATTGGGTGATGTCCCTTGTAAGCACTTTCCAGTCAACATTAAAAGTCGCAATCACTCTGATTAACGTAAATATGTTTAAAAAAAGTGATGGTTCTGTATAACTTTTGTAACGTGAGTCTGTTGCCCATTTCACAAGTAGAAATATTGGTTTAATCTATTAAAAAAAAAAAAAAAAACAATGGAAACAAGGGTCATGTGATGCATCACCTTTAAGCCTAGATTTCAATAGAAATTCAAGGGCGAAGTCAGATTTTCAGTATTTGTACCCTGCTACTTTTCAGCGATGACTTTATAAATGATATTGAAATTAGGGACAATATGAAACTGGTTACATAAGCAGTAATAATGAAAAACTCACTTTTTCAATGAAGTTCTCATGAAATACTAGCACAAAATGAGGTGGGTTCCTTTTTCCATTTAAGATTATTTTCAGACAAATCCAACAGGGCTGCCTCCAAAATGGCATACAGAACACATTATAATGCTAGAAATTTCCCGGATGCACCTAAGCCCATTTACAATTATACCTCTTTCACTTCAGAATATACAATAATCAGGATGGCTCTAACTTTGACTTACCTCGTATCGTATCATATATGAATATACCTTGTACTTTGTTCCTTATTGCTCCTTGTATTGTTCCTTATTTCAAACACAAATATTTATTTGATTTGAAATGTTTGAATACATTTTATATTAATAATAAAGTACGGCCATTCGTCCTACTGGAAGGACGTGCCTCCTGATTAAAAAATGGAGAATCTGTCCTTCCGGAAGAATATGGAACTCCTATAAGAGGTATTCTGCAAAAGAATGAATATCAGTGTGATATTATCCATCAAACATCACCTTCGGAAAACATCTCACCTTTAGTGAACGAACAATCGTATTTTTTTTTTCCTAAGATTGGATGCCATACAGAACTGAGACTTCCTTTTCCCTCAGTGATGCTTTCTATGCTGCCGCAAATATACAAAGTCCTCGTAACTGTGGGCAAATATTGTAGTACCTTTTGGACGTTCAGTCTTTCCTGAAGGATGTTTAAGTTACAAGCTTTCTGATGAAAATAATGAAAATACTTAAAAATGCCATCGATGATATTTTCGACATCAAAGCTCTGCTTTTATCAACCCAAATAAAACAACATAACAGCTGAGCAATGCAAATACCTTTCATTAAAATTTAAGTTTTAGTTTTTAATAAAACTTATTTTCTTTGCTCAGCTGTTATTTATTTTCTTTTACTTGGGGCAAAATGCCACATATTCTTCTTCAAACTGTGGATTAGGAATGAAGAAAGAATACTTCAGTTTGCGCGTGCGGACTCACACCGATTAAAGCATCCCAAATTGAATAAAGCAGATCCGGAAGCTACGCGAAAAATTTCAAGAACAACCAAGGACCAGACTGCTTTGTTGGATTGGGGGGGGGGAGCACTGATAATGCAAATTTGATGTTTTAACATTATTGTTCACAATTTTTGCTGCTACATTATATAATCTTATTAAATAATAAATAAACATTATTATTTTAAAATGAAGTGCTAAAAATACTTGATATACAGGAACATAATTCAAGTGATACAAAAACAAGTTTATTACTATTGTTTAATTGTTATTCTTACAGTTGTTTTCGTTATAATTTTTAGTGTTTTATACGGTTCCTTCAGTACGCTGCGTTTAATATTTCTTTGTCACGTGTCAACGTCCCAGAAACTGTCCAAATCAAGTTGGGTATAATAAGTTCTTAACGTAATAAATACATAAGAGCAGCAGGGAGGCCTCTTCTATATCTCAGCTGTTTCTCTATTTCCTTTCCACAGCATTTTGAACTCGGCAGTATAGAACAGGGTTGGTCCTTGAGGTTTCAAGGTTTCTGGAAACGATGCCTGTAATATATATATCCAAAAGGAATGAGTTTAGATATGTTTAAAAAATATAAAGAATGCAGTACATATTTACATAAAGAAATAAAATCACGAAATAACAATGCTGTCAGGCACGTAGCCAGGATTTCGTGAAGGGGGGGGGCATTAAATTCTGAATGCCCAGGAGCTTGATCAATCTAAACTACTTTACTATCAACATATATTGGTTTGTTAGGACAATCAAATGAGGATATGTTGGTTAGTATTTTAATAAGAAACTATGAAGAAATCTCGAATAAAACAATAAAAAAAAATACAATATTTACGTCCTTCCTCTGTTCATTCAAATATAACAATTTTCCTTTCATTATGACCTCAACTATTATAAAAAGAAACGTATATTCACTATTATAAAAAGTACATACTCAATAATGTCTTGTAAAATATTTTACAATATCTGCGTTCCTTTCTCTGTTGAATCAGATGTTAACAGAACTTTCTTTCCACATAAATTTTTGTTTTTATTATTCCGTGAACTACTGTCTGTTCCAAATGACAGATTAGTAGCAGTAGAAAATTGTTTTTGAAATAGCATGTTAGATACTGCAAGGATGCGATGTCAAAAAATGATTTTAAAAAATGTCCACGCTATTACACAATCGTACTATACTTTTGGAAGCTTGAAATCTCCCTCACTAGTAGCAGAAATTCTGAGAGTTCCATAACTTTTCTAGAAATTCTGAGAATTCCGTAACTTTTCTAGAAATTTCAAATTCCCTAACTCTTCCAGGATATCTCGCTTACCTCGCCACCATGTATTGCAAGTAATACAAATCTCCACTACCACTCTACCACACTGATTTAGCATAGCTAAATAATGAAAATCTCAGGGTTTTATTTTATCTCAAGGTATTTTATGTAAATAGAATACACCACTCTAGTTATGTTCTCTGCAGCTACCAGTAAAGGAGGTATTAGATGAAATGCAATGAAATATATATATATATATATATATATATATATATATATATATATATATATATATATATATATATATATATATATATATATATGTTGAGAAATTAAAATTGTGCTATAGTCAGCAACACTATGCAATCTTTCGAACACTCCTTTACAGCCATAACTAGAGACATTTGGGTTCTTTTTGGGGCGTTACTTTCCCTAGCTCCAACTGGGAGTACGATAGTAATTAGGATTTATTTTCATCACAGCACATAAATTTTTCCAATATATACACTAACTCCTGGTGCACCACACATTGAATCACATTATATATATATATATATATATATATATATATATATATATATATATATATATATATATATATATATATATATTTAACTGAAACTCAACACCTAAATTTTTAAAACTTTCTGAAAATTTGAACGAGAGAATAAATTTTAAAAAAATTAATAACACAGGTTGAACATAACGTATCTCTTTGTGATTTTTAACAGCAGTTACTGTTTTTCTCCATTTCTCATTAGATGAACCGGCCAAGGGTTCATTTGGAACGACATGGGTTTGTTGTTTCTCTTTTGATATCAGTTTTTGCCTCTTTCTTTCTCTGTAATTTTCTTATGGAAATACCTTACGAAGACCTGTCACTTTTATTTTACCAATAATAAGCTAATTCATAATTATAAATCAAAATAAAAGTTACTGTGCTTTAAAGATGAAGCAACACATTTGTATTATAATCGCGCTATTTATTCCTATTGCATCAGACAGCTAAACATTTTCCTTGTAATCGATGTCTACTTTGGAAAAAGACCTACTTTCATATCACCGTGTTGCATAATAACGTTAAGACCAAATAAAATTATTTATATCCATATGTAATCTAAATAAATTAAGAAATTTATTTAAACCAAAACACCGGTTCAAAAGAAACGTCTTTTTTGCTAACCCTATGTAGCAGACACTAGAACCCAACAAAATATTTCCCACCAGTTGTATCGAGTAATATTAAATGTTAGTAGCGTAAGTTATTTTGGGGCTCTTATAAATTACACACGAGTAGAATCACAGTATTTACAGACAAATTGTTGAATGGATCAGGAAAGTTTAACGAAATTATATTTGTCTGTTTGTTTGTTTAGTTTGAGATATTGCATTTCCTATTTGAGTTTGCGATACTGAGCAAGGAACTCTGAAATTTCGAAGGAACCGTATAATTTATTTATTTTTTTTTTTTTTGGCCAAGTTTAAGCTAGCACCGTTCATAAAGAAAGAAAAAAAAAGAGAGAGAGATTCTTAAGTTGTAGGCCCAGTTGCTAAATCTTTCCTTCGATCGCTTTTAATTTTTTTTTTTTTTTTTTTTTTTTTTTTTGTACGAACTCTTGTGGAATATCAGCTAGGGCAAGGTTAATTTAAGTCCTTTTAGTTTTCGTTGCTACTTTCGTGATGTACCGTAGGCCTATGAGGTGAGGCGCATTTTGATAAAAGTAGGCCTTCTCTGTGTGCACATTGGGTATGTTTTCTTTGTCATGTACTTGTACAAGGACTTCGAGGTATCCGTAGAAGGTAAGGGGGGCAACGTTGTGACTGGTGTCCGAGAGGGAAGGGGGTATTTGTGTTATATCGAGGGCCACATGAAAATACAAAAAGTACCAAAGTGTACTACACTTGGTTAGATTACATTACGTTACGTGAGGCTAGGTTAGGTTCAGTTACCTTCAAAACAGAGGCATGTAGACTTTTACAATTTGGCATAAAAAATCACTATTGCGTATAAACGCGGCGTCTGAATGTATACTAAGTGCTGGATGCGACCGAAGGAAGCAGGCGTGTAAGCGATGGTGGGTATGCGAGTTGGTAGTGAAACAGATGGTTTTTGGCAATGATGCTAGCTTCAATAGCACTTTATATTAGTAAAGCTCCACTTGTAAACAGTATATTGTGTCTTTCACATAATTTCAACAACTGACATTCGTTATTTTTGTATAATTCTATAAAACGCAAACACGATATGTCACAATCTTAACATATACGCGCTATTACCACACTGTCTTTCCCGCCACTAAATCATAACAAGTGTACATCTCCGCCAAACAGTCACTTCCGCCTCCACATACAGTATTCCTTTACAACATCAAATACAGCCTACAGAAATCACTTTCTTAACTTCAACTATTCCCCTCATCTGACTTTCACTCACTCTTGCTCTCAAACCAAAATAAATTCTCCAATTCACCCTGTAAATTTCGAAAAATTGGTCCGGTGATACAACACTTACACGGCGAAGTCCTTCCACAAGCACAAGGTACAGGGATTTAGTAAACGTTCCCTTGAACGGAAGCACCAGAAGCCATAAACACAACCTATACAAACCAGTGAAGTGCAAGGTGTACGTACGCATGTGTGTGGAATACTTACCCTTGCACTTTCAATTCCATAAATGACTCTTGATTTCCCTACATACGTTAATGGCACCGAAGGAAAAGTCGGAATATTATTCAGATAAAGTCACGAAAATTAGCATGTTGTGCATGTTAAAAAAAACTAGATTTAAAATTTACATTTTATAATCAGCTTAACCATCAAACATTTTTTCAAAGGAACTATCGCTGAAATTACTGTTTGACTATTGAAATATAATATACATTTTAGACAAGTTAATTCATTTACAATATCCAAATACAATTATAAATACAGAATATTCCACTTACTTTTATATATGACTCGTTTGATTGGTTGCTTGAGTCTTTCCAATCTTCAATCAAATAATGCTCAAACAACAGTGAACTTTGTGGTGGACAAACACCGTGTGCGTGGGTTTTCTCGGGGTTCTCCCGTTTCCTCCCACTTTCTTCATTCCACCATTTCACTCATTTCTCATTATCACCGTCTCCTTTAGCCTAACCGGCATAATCGTGGGACGTAAAACTCAAAGATTTCATTTCATTTCATTTCAAACAACACATCAACCGATAACACACAATATGGCGTATGTTCAATTACCTTATTGTCATGGGTACATTCTTCGGTACGAATTTACTGTACCCATAAATCTTCCCTGTACCCACTAATTCATGGGTAAGAGGCTGAGATGCGGTGTGTACCCACTAAAGTCTTCGGTACATTAAATTTTCATAGGTACATCAGCGAAGTACCTTCTATTTGATGGCAACTTGTGCAAAATCATGGGTACAGTTTTTAGAGTGTATATATCTTAACTGGATAAAGTAGTTTCATCTGATCATGCAGGGTTATGAAAGTTAAGACTTTAATTTGTAGGTGGGTTTAACACTTTAATATGGACTTTTATAGTTATATTGGTGGAAGTTACTTTAAGAGAAATTAAAAAAAATAAAGATTTAAACACATAAAACAGATCTACATGTATCAATGTTTTAAAAGAAAATTTGAAGTAAATCACGGCTTTATTAAATATCGTCTAAATTCAATTCAATATACAGGTAATATACATATATTTAATCCAATTCAGTTTAACCCATTACATTAAATTTGGACCCAGGTTACATCTCAAAATGGTAACTATATATTTTTATACCAGAATTTATATCAATACCTTTTGTTTATGGGAAACATTGGAAATGAGAGTTCCATCGTTATAACTTTAACCCGTCCATATATTAACCCATTCCGCAAAGTATTTTTCTCATTTTGTTAGGGATTTTTAATAGATTTTTTAAATTGTTGTTTTCAGTATTTTTTTAATTATTGTTTCTTTATGTCTTTTTATGAATTGTTATGTACAAGTACATTAAGACAAGTGAACTTTCATCTTTAATTGTATTCTAGATTTTCCAAGTTTAATAACATATTGAAACATATTAAACATAATCAGTTATTATCTCCATACCACAGCAGAAAAAAGAAAGTATCTTATGTCTAAATTCGTATTATTTCACACTACCTCTAATTTACGTTATTACTAAAACTGTAAGGCATATGTTTTTCTTACAAAACTTAAATGGTGAAAATAAAAAACAATATCTACACTTTTATCAACTTCAAATGCAATGATAGAACGTGTTCTTGCTTTACAAATTTCAGAAAAGCTAACATGAGCTTGGTAGCTATTTTCTGACACTCATTGTCTGTCAAGGAAATCAATACTTAGATATTAAGAACTTGTTATTAAAAGCAAATCTACCTCGCATTCCGAAAACAAAGAGCACGTCATTTTGTGTTATTAATTAATGATAGTGTTCATTTCCTAGAATAGTATTTCAATGAAATCACAGAAAAGTTCTAAATTAATGGCTTTTATAATTTAACATAAACTACCATTTGTAATGACCCATCAATGTTCTTTGGATCCACTATCTTCACTGCACACAGTAGATCGTCATATAGTTGCCACACATTATTTTTCCTTCTGCAAAATGACACAAAGTGATGCCTGTTTCTTATATATATTATTGCTCCACCTAATACGTATTTTACATCACACAAAGTAACTTCAATTGGAAATAATGCCAGCGGAATACTTTTCTCACCAATGCCAAGTTCGACGAAAAGATGAAGACCTGGTTGAGTAGTTATTGTTGTCCGCATTCTGCATTTTGTAGAGCAAGGTCTGGAAAGGAGTCTGCAGGGATTTTCAATTGCCTGTTTCACGTTAACTTGCAGATCGTTGTAATTAACTGGCCAAAACATCAAGTCTATTTGCTTATTATTCTCGCATTTCTTTTCAGCGCATGAAAATGTTTGCACGGCACTTGGAAAGTCTCTAAGAAACAATTCAACAGTATGTGCAATACTATCCTCTGCGTCCAAAGAATAGTTTCCACTTGGAAGTTCATGACTTGGTACTACATTTAAAAGAAGCTCAGTTCGTCTCTTGTATGTTTCTTCAATGGGACCATGTTCCACGAAATGCGTAACAAGCTTCAAAAAATCATTTTCGCTGTGCTTAATACATCGCCTATACGTTTCAAAATCTTGATAAACAGTAGCTAAAATATGAACAATTGAATCGAAAGCACAAGTGTTTTGCACTACATATACGACATCTTCTATTACAATAGGTTTCATGAAATTTCCATTTCTTAGAATTCGGAGAGGACGATCAGTGTGTGGATTGTCAGCAACAGATGTAATGTCTCGAAATGGTCCAAAATAAAAAGACTTCTTGATTTGCTTTTCTGTTCTTCTTTTAATTCCATGTTTTTCTTCATTTAATGTATTATTCTGATCTCTCGTCTTTTCTTTTTTGTCAGGAATCTGTTTGTTTTTGCCTCCCCACATTTCTTCTTCCATCAATTCTTTTAAATCTTCCGACAAATCTGATCTTTCAGAAATTCTATCTTCATCAATAGACTTAGAGTTAGCGACTGCATTCACCTGTCCGCGCAATGCTTGTAGATGAAGAGAAACAAATTTGTCTAAACGCAATGGTCTACTCTCATGTTGAAGGACTGCTACTTTTAGCACACCGAAGTCACATTCGACGGATGCAGACGAAGCCCTGTGGTTGGGAGATTTAAAGAAAGGGACCAATACACTAGACCATAACAAAAAATATTTTGTTAGTCTGATTAGGAGTCGAGAGAAACTTGGGCAATAATATGGATTCGGTTCTTTCCCTTCAATGTTCTTCAGCACTGCCACATCAGACAATATTTCTTTAAGCCACTCCATACCGGTATCACGCATATTGCTTTCGATGTCTTCAGCAATGTCTTCCAAACCCGACATTTCATCACAAACATCATCACCGTAATCAACGTCAAACTGTTGAGAAGATCCAACTAAAATGCAAGCACTTAATTCGTTTTTTGCCGTTTCCCAGCCCGATTCAACAGAATTGGTAGTTTCGCATTCAGCCAATATAATTGTATTTCGGAATAATTTCTTGAAAGATCGAAACGAAGTTGTTTCCATCATAAGTGCAACACACCGAACAAAGAATTGTTTGATCAGTTTTGATTTCTTCTCAAAACATTTCCAGCGGCATACAGTTTTGATCAGATGTGCAACATCAATTCTGATGAAACACTTAGGTTTTTCATTGATAGAACCTTCAATAAGAAGTGAGCATTTACTTAGGTAACAAGATAAGCTGCATTGGTTGAAACTTCGACAAACTGCACCGAGTATTGCGAAAGAAAAGTCACTTACACACTCTTTAGGTACACTTTTTACGTCTTTTAGCCACTTTTCAATCCAGAAAGTTATAGTCGGCGTGTCCTGACACTCACTCAGCATTTGGGCAACACTCAATACTTTGCTATCAAAATTAATAACGATTTCGTACAAAAATATGTGAGATGATGTTGAATTTGGACGCTTTAACGGCATCACTAAGCTTCCAGTCGCATCCACTTGCACTTGGGGGAAACTTTGATTTGAACAAAATTTCTTGTAAACATATACTTGTTCTTTAGTCCAATAATGAACGCCAAATTTATCATAGCTTAGTGTGTGTATGTCACCTGCATACGACTGCATATACTTCATCTTTGCTAGTGCCAGAACAGGATCTTTCGTCAATGGGGTTCCATGTTTTTTATTCAAGGCTTCCTGTCTGGCATTCCTGCAAACACGTAAAGAAGGTAATGTTGGAGGTTCACGTTGGCCGAACTTCATATCTTTACTGATTTTTTCCCTTATCCAGTTACTAGCATATGTTTGTAACATCTCTTCACCTATCTTCTTCCGTTTCTCTCCCTTCAACTGTCTTTTTTTAGAATGTGGTATATGTCTAGTGTCAGGGATTCGACAGTGTAATATCAAGGGATTTCCAATAACAGGTTCCTCCTCCGCAGAAATATAAATATCAGCTTTGCATTCTACACAATGCCCCACTGCACTTAAGAACTTTGTTGATTGTTCCTCGCCTACCCGTACTTTATTTCGTTTGAATGCTATTGCGCATGGAATGCCATGTTGTTCGTAAAGAGCATCAGCTACTACTGATGACCATGAATTCTTTTTTAGTACTTTACGTCTTTTAAGAACCACCCCCTCCTTATAGAAAACTTCAGAACCCATAATATTTACATAATCTTCATAAGGCAAGGAGACCTGCCACAAAACAGTTGGATGAATTTCTTCTGGAGATTCGAAGTAATCCGTGGAACAGGATGATGTTTCATCAGAGCTGATTTCTTCGTTTTCATGTGGAGGAAAACTTAAACCAAATTCTTTTAGTAAATAATTCTGAACATTATGCCTGTTTTGATACACATAATCGTGGATCTGTTTAGGTTTAAACGCGTTACTATTAATTGCATTTCGTGACATATCTTCATGTTTTTGAAGAAGTTCGTGTGCACACACGTCTTTCCACACAGGATCCGTGTACGATTTAACTTTTCCATCATCAGTGAAAATGTCTCTGAAATGTTTTAAAGCATCTCTTACTCTTTCATTACTTACTACTGGCTGTCGGGGCATGCTGAAGGATGAATCAAGAATCAAGAACAATCAAGAATCACACAACACAGCACAACAGAACACAGCAATCAAGAATAATAAGCCGCACTATTTCACTCCAACTGTACACATACATTATGCACTTTTCAGGTCACAATTACACGTTATGGCAAAGACACTCAAGTTTTGGGAACGGGGTTCTTGATAGTGTATATCTTATAAACAACATTCAAATCTTCAAGATCACCTTATAGAGTCAATTATTAGCTTATTTCAAAGTGCAGTACTCTCACTCACAGTTGTAGCTCTAAGATGCAACATCAGCTTTAAGAACACAGAATACAAGACTGTGTATTTCACAAACGTTATGCATAAACTGCAACTTCCTTTCCTTCCACCTCACACGAGGTTTTTTTCCATTAAAGGCACAGATAACTGCAACTTTAACACTAGCCACTGCTTCAGTGGCACTGTTGCCAACTTCTATTGGCAAAATGTCGTTAAATTCAGCTTCGAAAGACGCTTAAATTAGTATTTGCCGAATTTAAGCCCCACTTTGTTTAAATTTTGCGAAACAATATAAACGTAACTGATATACGTAAATGTAATTAATTAAAACAGAAACCGTGTTAAATAACTTACCTATTCGTAAAGAAACACGAGAGCATTCCGTGTTAGCCTTCTGAAAATTCTGCATACAATAACGCAACGAAAAAGTAAAAAGTCACTATATTTGCTATGTCAATTATCGCAAACTAAACTGCAAATTTTACATTTCTTGACGCAAACCGTTACGTCACTGGGGGGAAGGGGAGGCAACTGCCCCCAGGCAATCTCTCCGCTGTTCGAGGGGGGCATTTTAAGACAAAACTTTCTTACTCCATATACGATACGAACATAAAGACCTTAATTATAAATGAAGCATCAAACAGGTTCACTCCATTACATAAACAAAACTGCACACAAAATGTAAAGAAAACAAAAATGAGTCGTGGGCCCATTTCAGTAAAAAATGTCTACTATTATGGACCCTAGAAATATTTATTCGTATGGCTTTGAGATTTGCTAATATTGTCCCCTTAATTAATTTGTCATGTATGAAACAGGCCCATGGGCGTAACTAACTGTCCCGCAGACAATGCCGTGCGTGAGGGCCCATAAGCTATTGGGGGTCCATAAAGAGTAAGAGAAAGATGGAAAGAGGGGCCCCAAGGATTAGAAAAACAGCTTTTCTAAGAGGCCCAATAAGCGTATTAATGCTTGCCCCCCTAGGAAAAAATCAAAGTTACGGTGCTGAGTTTATCCATAGTAATTTAGAAAGATGGCGCTTTTAATGTGAAATAAAAAACATACAAATGACACATTCTAGTCACTTAAGTTTATTAATTACACAACACTATGAACTACACAGTACACAATGCAATTAGACATAGTCAAAATTTGATTCGAAATGCTCTAGTTCTGTGATAGGCAAACCATGGCTTGCAGGCGAGATGCGGTTTGCTGAAAGTTCTCTTCGATCCACGACATGATACTTAATCTTACGAATGAAAAGAAGATTGTGGTTTCTTTGAAAGAGTTGTATTAGAAATAGAAATTTTACTTTACAAGTACGAACAAGATTTAAAAAAATACTTAGCAATAGGACTTAGTATTATAAGAATTGTCAAATGTGCCATTCTTCTTCTTATTTTTTGATATATTGGCCCGCTTAAGATCTTTCCTTTTTTTGTTTGGCTCTCTTCTAAGTTCAGCTATCACTGCCTTTTTCTGTTTGGAAAACGAATGTGCAAAGATCACCCGCAATCAATTTTTTCCTTGCTCAGTTACGAACTGTCAAGTGTCAATTGACATGACGCAGTATTACCATTGCCAAGAAGTTGTGTTGTCAGTTATAACAAGACAATTGCGAATATGTCTCACATGGTGAGTTCATGTGGCGATACCATCAATCTTTCTACAATCGCTCAGTAAATAATATCGACGTTTTTAAAAAGCAAAGCACTGAAAGAATTCACCAGTTTTGTTGCCAAAAAGTCGCTAAAAGAGTCGTTAGTCGCTTTTCTAAATATTTTGTCATTATCTGCCTCTCAATATCTACTACATTTAGCTGTTTGTCTCTAAAATTGGCGATTGACAACACTGTTCAGTGGTTACGTGTGTAATTCGAGTCTTGTAGCAAAATGATTCTGAATTTGAAGAACGGCAAAGTTAAAAAGAAAACTAAAGATATCGTCATATACTAAGGAGGCGCTACAATGAGAATAAGGTTTTCTGTTTATATTTGGTTAACAAGATTAAACAGCGTGTTTAGGCTACTTCGCAGCTGCTCAAAAGCACCGACCCTATCATAGGATTGTCAGATTTCTCTCTTTTATCAGGTACCGAGCAAACTTAAGACTCCTTTTTCTTCCCCTATTGGTTCTTCCTTTTTCCCTCCTCCTCTCTGGATATTACCAAATGTTGATAAGTTATAATTGCGGTGAATTCTTGAGAGTAATTTAGTATTTATTTGCTATATCTGAACACAATGCGACAGTTGACAGTGTTTTCTTTAGTAAATACTCAGTAGACAAATGAGAGATGTAAAATTGAATGTTAAAACTGTGAAATTGATATCAATAGTGTGAGGGGCGGATTCAGGACCAACTTCTGGGGGGGGGTTGTCATACTGCTACTTTTAAGAGCTGCAAACTTTGGAATTGGTTTTATCTATATATATAAAAGAGAACGCACAAATCCTTTGTTCCCTCATCACGCTAATACGGCTGAACCAATTTCTTTCATTTTTGGGGGGTTATTAGGATTTGGACCCTAGATGGTTTTTATCATATCACTTTAATTTTTAATTACCAGTGTCTTGAGATAATTGACCATTCAAGTGTCCATAACGTACAAATCCTTTGTTAGTTCATCATAGGTATAAAAATAAACGTATTTATATGCAACCCGCATGACCGTGTCACTCGGCGGGTTAACATAAATGACAGGCGATATAATGTTAACATTTACTGCAATCTACTATGGTTTTTATCATATCACTTGAAAGCGAAAAAGTAAAAATTATCTAAGTAACAAAGTTTATTGCGTTCCGGGGTGACCGCAGAGAAGCGGGGCGGGTTAACATAAATGACAGGCGATATAATGTTAACATTTACTGCAATCTTCTATGGTTTTTATCATATCACTTGAAAGCGAAAAAGTAAAAATTATCTAAGTAACAACGTTTATTGCGTTCCGGGGTGACCGCAGCGAAGCGGGGTGAACGCTGCTAGTTTATATATATAAAATAAGAAAGTTTTCCTCTCCTGGGGGAGATCGCCCTGATCGCCCCCCCTGGATCCGCCCCTGAATAGTGTTGTATAAGTTAACATGTAACAATGGAGAACAAGAATGTTTTCGAGACAGGGGTATGGAATAGTCAAATGAATAGTACGTAGTAGAACTTCCAATCCAAAATGTTGATATTGTGAAGCTCCAGTGACATATTACATGAACCGATTACTATTATAGTATTGAACCTAAGATAGATTTGCTCAAGAAAATTAGAGGAAGCCAGGCCCATAGCCAGCCCAAAAATTTAGGGGGGGCCGGTAGAAGTTAGGGGGGACCGACCCAATCATATTATACTTCATCACCATATTATAGTTCATTTGCAAGAATACCGTGAAACTTTTAGGGGCCAGCCAAAGTTTAGAGGGGGCCCGGCCCCCTAGCCCCCCGTGGATACGGAATTGGTGTCGACCAAACGCGATCAAACGACGATCAAACGATCTGACCTAGTTCCGAGCAAATTTGGTTTCATGGGAGGCTAACAGGTTAACCTGTTGGATCCCCTCCATAATTATTTATAATACGTTAATACGCGTGGCGGTCAAACGATAATTGGAGTCGATCAAACACGATCAAACGATCTGACCGAGTTCCGAGCAAATTTGGTTTCATGGGGGGCTAACAGGTTAACCTGTTGGATTCCCTACATAATTACTTATATTACGTTAATACTCGTGGCGGTCAAACGATAATTGGTGTCGATCAAACGCGATCAAACGACGATCTAACGATCTGACCCAATTCCGATCAAATTTGGTTTTCATGTCTCATTCCTTCAATTCTTAAGATAGATATTCTTTACCTTACAATGATCAAACATACTTGCATCTGCTGTTTGTTTGCCACTTCTATCAGTTTGGAACATTACAACTACGAAATCAGGCATATCAAATTGTCTAGAATTAAATTGAGTAGTAACATCGAACTCCAAGAAAGAACCTACGACAGTCTTCCGAACACACTGATACGAGGGTAAGTCAGCTGAAAACCATAAAAGTAGAAATAAAAATCCGCATATGGCGCCAGTGAGCTGTAAGTTGGCACGCCTGTTCACGATAGTATGCCGGATGTCTCCTAGATGGCAGCAGCCGGCAGATGCACAAACACCGGCGCAACAACAGTCCAAAAATGACAGCCCCACTAGCCACATGCACCAGCGAGGAGCAGCGTTCTGTGATTCGGTTTTAGCGAAGTGAAGGTGTGAAACCGATTGACATTTTTAGGCGAATGAAGGTTCAGTATATTGTGAATGATGTTCTCCAGTTTCATAAGGTGTCTGCAAGATGGGTGCCCCGACAACTGACGCCTGAACTGAAACAGCGACGTGTTGATGCGTGCGAAGACCTTTTGTGGCGTGCTGAACGTGACAGTAATGCCTTCCTGTCACGAATCGTCACTGGTGAAGAAACATGGGTGCATTACCATCAGCCTGAAACAGAGCGAGCGAGCAAGGAGTGGCGGTAGGAAGTTCCACTCCGATGAAGAGGTACGCAACGCGGTGCACGAGTGGTTGCGCCGTCGCCCAAAAGACTTTTTTCTGCAGGTATTCAGGCTCTTTCGAAGCGCTGGCGGACTTGCATTGAACGAGGAGGGGACTATGTTGAAAAGTGATTTACTTCTGTACCCTGTGTGACCAATAAATAATATTTTTAAAAAAATAATTATGGGTTTCATTTGACTCCCCGTCGTAAGTATAGAATGAAAACATGATTTTAGGTTCTTTAAGAATATTCATCTTTAACCGGTCTTCGTAATTAGATTCGTATTCAATAATAGGCATTCTTATCTCCATATTCTTTATTGTTATTTTTCCATCATGAGGAGCTGTTACACCTGCTCCTGTTCCAGCCCATTTGTACAAGACATCGTTATTGTTGTTAGCTTTTGTAAATGTTATTCTCAATCCACCTTTCCACATAACCTCTTTATAATCACTTAAAAAGCCTGGAATTAATCTTAATGGATACAAAACGCTGAAGTCCTTTCGTAGACTAAGTTTATCATCTGCATCAAATCCTGCTTGTTTTAGATATTCAACTTATGGTTTGGAAATCTTTAATGTTCCAATAGCTGTAGATGTTATTCCTGGTAGTTCAATCTTATCTATAACAACTCCATGCTTTCTAACCTCAATTTGAGAAAAGAAGAATGGTAAGAAGTTATCTACAAGTTTTATAGTATCATTTGCACCAAATGTTCCTCCAGCTGATGCACCAACAACTTCGAAAGTCATATGACAATCTGCTTTGTGTGGATGTATGAACCCATCCAGCACATTGAAATCAAACTCAATGTCTTTGTTAGCTTCATTCAAATTATTAAATATTCTTGTGTTAGGTTTAAAACTCTGTAACTCGTAACTCTCAATACTATCCATTTATTATAAAGAAAATCTTGAAACAACGCTTTTATGGAATGTACCCATAAAAGAATTATACATAATAGCATTTAAAAACTTATAATCCTCATCCTAACTTAACCTTAGCATTCATAGCAGTACCAACTCCAAAAGCAGCTAATCGTTCACCAATTGATGCATTACTACTAAATGCTCTTTTCCATGCTTTAGTTTCTAGTTCCTTATCTGCAATATACCTTGACTCTGTATCTTTATTGTCTCTGTAGTATATATCGTGTTCTTTACAAGCCTCATCTAATGGGTTAATACCTTTATCAACTCTTTCTAATCTTTCTTGAAGCTTAGTTCCCGGACCACAGTACGACATACCAGGAATATGTAATTCAAATGGGAGTTTATTAATCATTTACTAATCCTTTTCCAAGCTTCTCATCATTCCAAAATCGTGGTGGTAATGTATTTAAGATCTTAATCAAATAACCTATACCTTTAGAATCATTAAGAATAAATTGCGAAAGCTTATTATTAATCATACTCACTATACCTACTTTCTCATTATAAAAGTTATTATTACCAGCCTTTCCTTCTCCATCTATAACTATTAACCGATCAATTAACTTTCTCACATCATCCATCCATATATATTCTTTAGGTAATTCGTTGTATATTTTTATTCCCTCCCCAGACTTTGGTGTTTTCTTTCTTGTTGGTGTTGGAGGTAAATAGGGGATGATAGGAGAACAGTAGAAATAAATGCAGAGATCTTATTAAACGCTTGCAGGGACATGGGTTTAGAAGTAAATACAGAGAAAACTAAATACATGGAAGTGCGTCGGGACCGGAATACGGCAAATTGTGGAGACGTTAAAATATTAAATAATGCTTTTGATAAAGTGGATACTTTCAAATATTTAGGATCAATATTAACAGACGAAAATCATATTCACGAAGAAATTAAATGTCGACTAAAAGCAGGGAATTCGTGTTACTATTCGGTTCAAAATCTCTTGTCGTCGCGAATTCTGTCGAGGAATTTGAAGCTTAAAATATATAAAACGATAATCATGCCTGTTGTTCTGTATGGTTGTGAAACATGGTCGCTTACTCTGAGGGAAGAACATAGACTGAAAGTATTTGAGAACAGGATCCTGAGAAGAATATTCGGACCCAAGAGGAACGAGAATGGGGAATGGCGGAAGCTTCATAACGAGGAACTACATAGTTTATACGGTTTACCCAACATTGTTAGGGTCGTCAAGTCTAGGAGGCTTAGGTGGGCGGGTCATGTAGCTAGAATGGAAGAAAGTAGAAACGCTTTCAAAGTCTTGACTGGTAGACCCATAGGAAAACGACCATTAGGAAGACCGAGGCGGAGATGGGAGGACAATATTAAGATGGATCTCGCAGAGATAGGAATACAAAGTAGAAACTGGATGCAATTAGCTAAGGATAGAAGTCAGTGGAGAGCTTTTGTGAACGCGGCACTGAACCTCCGGGTTCCATAGGCCATAGAGTTAGTTAGTTAGTTAGTTAGTTGGAGGTAAATATGGCTTAATATAATCATCCCAAATAGGCTTGATAATATTAATGTACTTAGAACCTCTATTAGATGCTACTTTTTTGTCTCGTTTATATTTTTGGTAGACAGCATCTGATTCTATTATTATTTCCTTGTACTGTTCAAAATCGTCATCATCATAACCTTCAATTGTTTTATTAGTATTCATCGTTAACAATTCCCATAGACCTTCTGTTCCTTTATAAGTTTTACCATTAATTATCAAATCATCACCACTCACTTTAACTTCAGAATTTCCTATCTTATTTATTATTCTTCCATCTTCTTCAACAGCTCTTATTCCAAATACATTATCATTTCTTCTACTATAATATTTTATTGCAATCTTACCAAATAATTGTGCCGTTGTTAAAGGTTCTACTCCTTCGACTTTGTCTTTAATTTGTTTTCTCATTTGTTTTATTTCTCCTGTTATAGGTGTATCACTACTACTTGGAGGACTATCATAAGTTATCTTTTTAGGTGTTTCTAGTAGACTAGGATCTATTGAAGCCGTCTTATGTACAGCTGAATCAAGTTCATTTATTAGATTTTTATTTTGTTCTGCTACTTCTTTGATCTCATTTCCTAAATTTTGGATAGCATCAATTACAGGCTGTTCTTGTGTCTTAAATTTATCGTATATACCTGCTCTTTCTTTCTTCCAAGATTTGAAGCCCTTTATCAAGAACTCCTTTAACTTAATATTCTTATTGATTACTTTCTCATCCATTTATTATATAGAAAACGAACAAACGTCTATAAACGTGAAAAACATCAATAAACGTGAAAAAACGTCATCAAACGTCAAAAAACGTCAAAAAAAGTAAACCGCTAAAACGCAAAAACGTGAAAAAACGTCAAACGTATAAGAAGTGTTTTATCTTGTTCCTATACTTACCATTGTTTACCTTCCTTGTCATATCAATTACTATAAAACCATAATCTTCTCGCCAACATTTTGAACATATCTCTTTAAATTTATCATAAGGCATATCTCCTCCAACAAACTCGTTATACACATGTTTAAGATTAGTATCATCTTGTCTAAATACGCATAGGAAGTTAACGTTATCTGTTATAAGCTGTTTAGGTACTTTTGAATACGTCTGTGCAAGATAGAAACAGTCTAAATGTCTATGCCTACCTCTCGTAAAGTAATTTCTAACAGTATCTTGGTTCTCCAAAATGTAATCATCAAACACAACGACAGAGTATTTTTCACATTCATCAATAGGTACAATACAATCATTACTGCTGAAGAACGTTGTTATTTGCTTCTTGAACTTTAATTCTGCTTTTTCAAATCGATCTTTTAATTGTTCATACTTTGACTGATTCATGCTTTTAGAATATATGTAAAAGTAATTATTGTTTAACCAACCTGGCTGTAATAAGAAGTTAAATAACAGAAAAGTCTTACCACAACCAGATGGACCCACAATAAGGCACCGAATATCATCAGGTATAAGTTCTCCATTTCTTTTCTTAGCTGCTGTTTCTTTTATCATTTCTTTTACATCCCAATTAATAGTTTTCTTACTCATTTATTATAAAGAAAATTTTGAATCAGACCCGATAAATAGTCGAGCCCCTGGGTGTTAGCACCTTCTATGATCTTATATCTTTCAGCTGTTCTCTGATCTTATGCAACGTATTTTTTATATATTCTTCATCCATTTCACCATTTAATGTTATTAATCATCTCTAAGTGTTCATTAAATGAGTTAATACAAGTGACAATGCTTTTATATTCATCTTTTCTTTTGCTTATGTTTAACTTAGAAGACAAACCTATTAGAATAGCACTTCCAGTTGCCAGAGACGTTGTTAGTATTGAGTAAATTGTTACGGGTATAAAAATATTAATAAACCCAGTTGTTGCAGAAAGTATAACCGATAACGTGATCAAAGTGTAGTATGCATATCTAACAATTCGTAGTGTTCTCTTTTTCTTCTTTAAGCTGTATTCTAACTTTTAAATGATATCTTCAATTAACTTGATTACTTTCTCTCTTGGAATATCTCTAGGTAAATCAAACTCGTTCATTTATTATATAATAAATGGCTAAGGTATTTAAGTTAACGAGTGATTCTTCTGTTTAAAGAAGAAAATTCATTACGAATTAGACAACGGTAACTACTATTTAAGTATAGGACTAGTTGGGTTTTACAGTACATATCTAACACCAAACATTACAGAGAAAAATAATAAGTTGACAATTTGTAGCGAAGAACAACTTTCAGAGCAACTCATAGTTCAACCTGGTAAATATAGTTTAAAAGAGTTAGAAGAACATATTAAATCAATTCTTCCATACTCCGATAATTTTAATAACATTTTAGGAAATGATATTAAATTCACCGAAGATAGAAAGAAAAACAGAGTTAAAATATCTAGTAGGCTTTGTGATATAACCTTAAACACTATTAACACTGTATTAGGTTTTAGTCAGAAGTTAGCTAAAGGTTCAGAACATGTTGGAGATAAGGCACCAAAGTTTCATCCATTTGATACAATTAATGTTCACTGTAATATAGCAGATGGTATGTTTGTTAAAGATACGGAGTATGCACATAGAGAAACAGGAATTATAGCATCATTTAAATCAGATGCCGAGTTTAAACATAGTATTATTTACGAGCCTACTTATCCATTATTTTTCCCTATATCTAAAGACAAGGTTGATAATTTTGAGATAAGGATAACCGATGAAAAATGATTCCTTAATTGATTTTGGTGGAGCTACAACAACTGTAATTTTACAAACCAAGATTTTCTCTTAAATAAAGAGGAAAATGTGTTCTATTAAAGGTTGTATATTTAGTGTTTCTTACAGTGAACTAAGGGATTTAAATATCGATCATGTATTAACAAAGAAACAACTTAACGATAAATCCAAGAAAATGAAAGAAGGTAAAGGAATGGATTTAACTCTAACTACTGCACAAATGAAAAAGATTAAGAAAGAGCATATGGGTGGTTTTATCTTTACAATTCCAGCCATTTTAGCAGCTTTAGGAGCAGTTAGTTCATTAACAGGTGGTGCAGCAGCGATTACTAAAACTGTACTTGATGCTAAGAAAAATAAACAAGAACTTGAAGAACAAAAAAGGCACAATATGGCTATAGAAAAACAAGGAGCAGGTAAACCAAAGAAGTCAAAAACACTAAAACCATTGGCCAACTTCGATATAGAGAGGTTGGTTAAAGAATTAAAGATAAAATGATTTAGAGGTGTATATATGAGTGACGAACTTCCACAAAAACCCTATGTAAATAAGTGTGGTGTAGTTAACTTCGATAAATCAGAAAACATTGGTACTCATTGGATATGCTATTGGAAAGATAACAACGAAAAGTACGTGTTCGATTCTTATGGTGGTGTTCCTCGTAAACAACTAGTACAATATCTTGGTACCAAAAACTTATTTTACAATGACGAACGCATACAAGACTTTAATTCAGTTATATGTGGTCATCTTTGTGTTAAGGTTTTAAATCTTCTAAATCAAGGGTATTCTTTTAGTGACGTTATGTATATGATTAAATATTATTAAGTTTAAGTGCTTTCATGGTTTGTATCCATAAAGTTTTGTTTAAGATAAATATGGAAGCTATACACAATAGATTTTTAGATTGTTTTGAGAAGCATATGGATGAACTAGATTCACTAGATAGATATAATTTTTATCACTATTTTGAGTATGTTAGTGAGATAGACTTGAAAGATAGAAAAAACGTATATAATGTTATTGATTTATGGAAAACGTTAATACCTACATTTTTGTACACGGATGAAGAGTTGAAAAAGTTACGTCCAATAATTACCTTAAAGGAGTTGTTGTCAAATTATAGCCTTAGACCATTAGAATGCAGTAACTATGGTAGTAAGTCATTAAAAAAAGTACGAATAGCTACATTTGTAATGATTGTTCTCTAGAGAGTGGTTGGGTTTACACTAGTAATGAAGAAATGAAAGCTGGTTATGCAAGAAAACCATGGTATGATACTACAAAAAGAATCAAGTAACAGTTATCTCGTTTACAAGCTTTACAGGATAGAATGATTCCCGAAGATGTGTTCAAGGTGTTAAATGATGAATTTAGAGATAAACCAAAAGATTTAATATCAACAAAAGATGTTTTAGAAGTACTAAAGAAAAACAAATACACAGAATATTATGATGATGTCTACTTAATACACTAGACCTGTTAGCCCCCCTACCTAATTACCTTATTACGTAACAACACGTGGCGATCGAACGATAATTTTTGGCGATCAAACGCGATCAAACGACAATGAAACGATCTGACCCAATTCCGATCGAATTTGGTTCGATGGGGTGCTAACAGATTAACCTGTTAGCCCCCCTACCTAATTACTTGTATTACGTCACTACGCATGGCGATCGAACGATAATTTTTGGCGATCAAACGACAATGAAACAATTTGACCCAATTCCGATCGAATTTGGTTCGATGGGGGGGTTAACAGGTTATCCTGTTAGCCCCCTACCTAATTACTTGTATTACGTCACTACGCGTGGCGATCAAACGATAATTTTTGGCGATCAAACGCGATCAAACGACAATGAAACGATCTGACCCAATTCCGATCGAATTTGGTTCGATGGGGGGCTAACTGGTTAACCTGTTAGCCCCCTACCTAATTACTTGTATTACGTCACTACGCGCGGCGATCGAACGATAATTTTTGGCGATCAAACGCGATCAAACGACAATGAAACGATCTGACCCAATTCCGATCGAATTTGGTTCGATGGGGGGGCTAACAGGTTAACCTCTTAGCCCCCCCGCTACCTAATTACTTGTATTACGTCACTACGCGTGGCGATCGAACGATAATTTTTGGCGATCAAACGCGATCAAACGACAATGAAACGATCTGACCCAATTCCGATCGAATTTGGTTCGATGGGGGGGCTAACAGGTTAACCTGTTAGCCCCCCCTACCTAATTACTTGTATTACGTCACTACGCGTGGCGATCGAACGATAATTTTTGGCGATCAAACGACAATGAAACGATCTGACCCAATTCCGATCGAATTTGGTTCGATGGGGGGCTAACAGGTTAACCTGTTAGCCCCCCACCTAATTACTTGTATTACGTCACTACGCGTGGCGATCGAACGATAATTTTTGGCGATCAAACGCGATCAAACGACAATGAAACGATCTGACCCAATTCCGATCGAATTTGGTTCGATGGGGGGGCTAACAGGTTAACCTGTTAGCCCCCCCTACCTAATTACTTGTATTACGTCACTACGCGTGGCGATCAAACAATAATTTTTGGCGATCAAACGCGATCAAACGACGATCAAACGATCTGGCTCAATTCCAATTGAATTTGGTTACGTGGGGGGGCTAACAGGTCACCGGTTCGCGTTAGTGACGACCGAAACTATGTTGTCAGCTCTGACTGCGATAAGGCACTGCCGTGCTGCTTTTCCTTCTCTTTTTTTCCCCCTTTTCCATTTGTGAGACGCCAAACATGTTGTTTTTGCTTGTTGCACGCGCTGAACGTGTTTCGGCGAGCGAAGTATTTAAGAAGTTGACTACATATTCTTGTTTGCGATAGTTTTAAATTGGTTAACTGTTGAAAAATATACGAAAATAAAGCTGTACATGTTAAGGTATATTAGTCGAGGACGTAGCTACTGACAGTGTTGATTACAGATTTTCTCGAGGAAGAATTTAATTACAGTAGAGGTGAAAAGGAGACGTCCATTTAGACAGCCCCCCCCCCTTATCAGACTCAATCAGAAATGGTCTCAATCGTTTGTACACAAATGTGCAGGCGAAATTTTCGTTTGTACACATTTAGGGGCGCCGTCAGAACGAAAACAAAGTGGGGGCTGTCTAAATAGTAGCCCCCCATCAACATGTCCTATTCAAGCACAAATTGTCGCAATCATTTGTACATCGTTTCTACAGAAATGTGAAGGCGAAATTTTCGTTTGTACACAATTAGGGGCGCCGTCAGAACGAAAACAAAGTGGGGGCTGTCTAAATGGTAGTCCCCCACCAATATGTCCTATTCAAGCACAAATTGTCGCAATCATTTGTACATCGTTTCTACAGAAATGTGAAGGCGAAATTTTCGTTTGTACACAATTAGGGGCGCCGCCAGAACGAAAACAAAGTGGGGGCTGTCTAAATGGTAGCCCCCCACCAACATGTCCTATTCAAGCACAAATTGTCGCAATCATTTGTACATCGTTTCTACAGAAATGTGAAGGCGAAAATTTTCTTTTACACAATTACGGGCGCCGCCAGAACAAAAACAAAGTGGGGCTGTCTAAGTGATACCCCCACCATGTCCAATTCAATGACAAATTGACGCAATCGTTCCTACATCGTTTCTACAGAAATGTGAAGGCTAAATTTTCGTTTGTACACAATTAGGGGCGCCGCCAGAACGGAAACAAAGTCGGGGATGCCTAAGTGGTAGCCCCTCCCACCATGTCCAGTTGAATCACAAATTGTCGCAATTGTTTGTACTCGGTTTGTACAGAAATGTGCAGGCGAAATGTATGTTCGCACGGAATTAGGGGCGCCGCCAGAACGAAAAAAATTGGGGGCTGTCTAAGTGATAGCCCCCGACCATGTCCTATTCAATCACAAATTGTCGCAATCGTTTGTACTTCGTTTGTACAGAAATGTGCACGCGAAATTTTCGTTTGTACATAATTAAGGGCGCCGCCAGAACAGAAAAAATGGGGGCTGTCTAAGTGGTAGCCCCCCACCATGTCCAATTCAATCACAAGTTGTCGCATTCGTTTGTGCATCGTTTGTACAGAAATGTGCAGGCGAAATGTTTGTTTGAACAAACTTAGGGGCGCCGCCAGAATGAAAACAAAGGGGGGAGCTGTCTGAGTGGTAGCTCCCCCCACGATGTCCAATTGAATCACAAAGTATCGCAATCGTTTGTACATTGTTTGTACAGAAATGTGCAGGTCAAATTTTCGTTTGTACACTATTAAGGGCGCCGCCAGAACGAAAACAATGTGACGGCTGTCTCAATGGTAGCCCCCCCATTTCCAATTCAATCACAAATTGTCACAATCGTTTCTATATCGTTTGTACAGAAATGTGCAGGCTAAATTATTGTTTGTCCATAACTAAGGGCGCCGCCAGAACGAAAACAAAGTGGGGGGCTGTTTAAGTTATAGCCCCCCACCATGTCCAATTCAATCACAAATTGTCGCAATCGTTTCTACATCGTTTGTACAGAAATGTGCATGCAAAATTTTCGTTTGTACATAATTAGGGGCGCCGCCAGGGCGAAAACAAACTGGGGGGCTTTCTAAGTGATAGCCCAATCACCATGTTCAATTCAATCACAAATTGTCGCAATCGTTTGTACATCGTTTGTACAGAAATATGCAGGCGAAATTTTCGTTTGTACACAATTAGGGGCGACCTCAGAACGAAAACAGTGGGGGGCTGTCTAAATGGTAGCCCTCCCACCATGTGCAATTGAATCACAAATTGTCGCAATCGTTTGAATATAGTTATAAAGAAATGTGCAGGCGAGATTTTCGTTTGTACACAATTAGGGTCGCCGACAGAACGAAAACAAAGTGGGGGGCTGTCTAAATTTTAGCCGTCTCACCATGTTCAATTCAACCACAAACTGTCGCACTTGTTTGTACGCCTTTGTACATAAATGTGCAGCTGAAATTTTCGTTTGCACATAAATGTTCCCCCCCCCAAAACGATAACAAACTATGGGCTTTCTAATTGATAGGCCTCCCACCATGTCGAATTCAACCACAAACTGTCGCACTTGTTTGTTACGGTTTTGTACAGAAATTTGCAGGCGAAATTTTCGTTTGTACACAATTGCGGGCGCGCTAAAACGATAACAAAGTATAGGCTACCTAATTGGTAGCACCTCCCTACGTCCGATTCAAAAGAAAATTATCTCAATTGTTTGCACATCGTTTGAGCAGTAATGCGCAGGCGAAATTTTTTTTCTAAGCTATCAGATGCGTGGACAGAACGAAAAAAAAAGGGGAGTTGTCTAAGTGCTAGCCCCACCATGTTCGATTGAACCACAAATTGTCGCGATCGTTTATACATAGTTTGTGCAGAAATGTGCAGGTAAAATTTTCGTTTGTATTAAATAATATACGGATGTGAGTATTTTTAATATCTGCGATCAACATTAACTGGTTTGAATAACGGTTGATGAGTTTGAAAATGGTTCTTATTGCACTAGTTGAAAAAAAATTCTTTTTCTCTGGCACACGGAAGAAAATGCCTGATTCTAATAGAACTTTTCACGTAGAATTCGAATCTGCAATCAATTTTTCTCCATCACCCTTAGTTTTCCCGTGACAGAGGTGTTTTCGGAAAATTTCCCCTCAAATTTCTTTTCTTTTTCTTTATTTCTTTTTTTAAAACCATTTTCATACTTGTAGCTTGGGTACCTTAGGTATATAAACGCACAAATTATATTGTATGTTAGCCTGATTTATACTTAGTAAGCCCTCTAAGTTTCATAAGAATAGCATTATTCTATCTAGAGAAATAAACATATTTATATAAAAAATATGCTATGTGTACTGTTCATTTTACAATATTCATTAGTGCAGATAAAATCACACATAACTTCCACGAAAATTACAATATAAGCATGGTTTATATCTTATTGGATTTAAAATAAAACATATTTTCAATGATGTATACACCGTGTCACCATTTTATATCTACTTAATAAATAATACAAAAGAAGTGAGTGGTATCTTCTTAATAAATGGACACTTACTTACCTCAACTAATGTGTTTTAGTTGTCGACTTTCTTCTGTGTTTGGTTTCTGAAACATCTCTTTTAAGTGTCCAACAGTAATCAGCTAGCATTTTTGAACTACACTGTCACTGGTACCTCTTCTCCATGGAGGAAATGTCCTGATGAAAATGTTCCCCATACTCATCACTAACAGCACCAAGCTTTTCAGGAAAGAAATGCAGGTGGGAGTCTAGAAAGTGAACTTTAAGGGACATGTTGCAACCCATTTCATTGAATGATTGCCGGAAATCACTCACAATTTCACGGTAAATTGGGGCTTTCTTGTTTCCTAAAAAATTCTCTGTTAAACATTTAAATGGACACCAAGATGCTTTCTCAATCAGAGTTAAGAGATCCTCAAATTTTTGGTCACGAATCAAACATCTTATTTGGGGGTCTACAAAAATCCCTAGCGTCACTAACCGGAGGAATTTTTTCCTTGAGGTAACAAGATCCTGCATTACTTTTGTCCATTGCCCTAACAAAGTTTTTGAAGAGCCCCAACTTTATGTGAAGAGGAGGTAGAATTATCTAATCAGGGCTCACCAGTGAGGAATAAACAGCATTCTTCTGTCCAGGAGTTAATACATGCGTTGGCCATTCCTTCTTGATGCAATGTTCCGCTTTGTTCCTGCTGTCCCATTCGCAGAGGAAACAACAATATTTCGTATAACCAAGCTGCAAACCCATTAACAAAGAAATGACTTGTAAATCACAGCAAACGGTCCACTTGTATTTCTCATACTGATTTTTTTCTAACACTATTTCGATGTTTTCATAGGTTTCCTTCATATTAGTTGCATAAGCCAAAGGCACTGAAGGAAATTTGTTGCTATTGTGCAAAAGGACAGCCTTAAAACTAGTTTTCAAAGAGTCAATAAGCAATCTCCACTCTGTACTTATATGTGCATGTCCAAGCCTATCCATCACAGCACAGACATTATTACAATACACTAAATCATTTTCTTGAGAATAGTAGTTTTGAAACTCTGTATGAAGGTTTCGAAAAATACACACTTTAGTGTCACGATGGAGCAGATTCCAGCCTTAAGTTTAGAATCAAGAAGTTCTGTCTGTGTATTGGAGAGTTTTAAATCCCGTATGAGGTCATTTAGTTCACCCGGAGTTATCAGATGGGAATCCAATGTAGATGTGCTTCCTACATAAGTAGGATCATCATCTTCATTTGGAACTTCAATAGTTGCCTCAAGTACGTAATCCTCATTTTCCGTAAGATGAGGAGGAGGTACCGGTACAGGTAATTCTGCACTGTGTGGAACTGGCCTAATTGCTGATGCAAATTAGGGTACTGTACTGTGTGGTTAGATTTACTGCTTATTTCTTTTATCTGTGTCATACAAAAGTAGCAGTCTGAAGAATGATCTTTTGGTTCCCTCCAGATCATCGGTACTGCGAAGTTCATGTTTCGTCCACCATTTGCCCACCCAGTCAGACGTTTCACGCAAGTACAACAAATGTAGTGAGGAACCCAGTTCTTATCCTGGTCTCCTACACAGCAACCAAAATATAACTGATAACACTTCCTCACAAGTGGAGTAAAACATCGACGTTGTGATTTAAATATCAGCTCCCCACATACATAACAGAAATTGTCCGGTTTATTTACACACTTCCTCGACATCTTGTATCCTGTAAGGTATCACACACATACATACACACACACACACACACAGACACACACACACACACACACACACACACACACACACACACACAGGAATCTACACTCTATCAAATTCCCACAAAATCCCTCTAGACATTCCCTCATACAAAAATGGTGACATGGTGTACACATCATTGAAAATGTTTTATTGGAAGTCCAATGAGGTATAAACCGTGGTATATTGTAATTTTCGTGGAAATTATATGTGTTGAAGACCGACCGGACCCCACCCGTGACCCAAATTGACTGACCCGACCCGACAACCCGACAACCCGACCCGAGCTGACCCGATTGCCCCGACCCAAAGTGACCCGAGTGAACCAACCCGAGGTGACTTAACCCGACAACCGACCCGAGTGACTTGACCTTACAATCTAACCAGTTTGAGAGAGCTAGAACTTTACAAAACTGCCACCAGAAAAAAAATGCTGACCAATTCTTATGCATAAACCATTGTTTCGGCTTTTTTTACTTGTAGTATAATTATCCTCCTCCTCCTCCTCAGTGTTCTCCCATTAATAAACAGGCCAGTTTCCGTGAACTAGGTAAGAAGCTTCCATTTTTGCGATTTCCCGCTAATATCTGCCTCGCAACCCAACATAAAGTACCACCCTACTTATTACAATCTATCAATTCCAACCTTCTTACACACTCTCGCTCTCCTGATATCACCCCCTTTACTACATCCCTCAGAATGCAATCCCTTAGCAAGATCAGAACTTGTGATCCGTCCATTTTTCGCTTCCTTATATCGTCTAATATTGCTCTCGTCTCTTGCATTTTTTCAGCATTTCCTAATTCGTTTTCCTCTCTACCCTGCTAACCTTCTTTATTTTACTCCACATCCAAATTTCCAAGGTTAAAATTTAGGCAATCAAGTTCGAAAGTCAAAATAAAATTTGACTGAGTTCTGAAGACAAGTTCTGAAGGCTAAAAGAATAAAAGTTCTGAAGACAACATTATTTTCTAGTAAGGAATGTATATAGAACTTCTTTTAATATTTTTTGCTGTGTAACAAACAACAATTTCATCACGTTAACATTCCGATTTTTCTATTTAAAAACAACGTTACTGTCTGATAGAATCATAAGGAACTAATTGCACTGAAATATCATTCTGTAGGGAATTACCTTTTATTTTTTCTTGATTAATTTATCTAGAAGATATTTGCAACGTTATATAAAATTAGCAATTATTGCTGAGAAAGTCAAATCACTACCCCAGCAATAATAATAATAATAATAATAATAATAATAATAATAATAATAATAATAATAATAATAATAATAATAATAATAATAATAATAATAATAATAATAATAATAATAATATTTGAAGGTGACCAAGAAAGTTCTGTCTCTTTGTGGAGGTCTGTGTTCAATTTGCCTTCACACCGTGAGTTGAATGCGAATGGATATAAGGTGAAGGTCAGTTGTTGGACGAGACGAGACGAGACAGAATTTTCATGAAAGGGTACGAGATGAGACAGAGCTCTTTCAATAGAAACATATGCACTTTTCCAGACGAGACTACCTTCACGACACATTTTCGAAACGAGAATGCCCCAAACCAGGTCTCGTGAGCAACACTAGTAAGTATATCCAACATACTACTTGGTTGTGGCTGTTCAGATACACCGTGAACGTGCGTAAGGACTGAGTGAACATGGGGCCTTCACAGAGCGTCATAAGGGCTTGTTTGCTGTACGAGTTCAAATTGCTGCTCCGCGGGGCGGAAGATATGACAGACCTTTGGTGAGTGTGTCGTGACTACGCGGAGAGTGCAGTGGTATGACGGTTTAAGGACGGTGACGAAACACTCGAAGACGCACCACGTGCCGGAAGACAAACAGATGTTCAAAATAAAGATCTTCAGGCAGCAATTGAGGCGAAGACAGACATGTGAGGAACTGGTACTACATTTCAGTGTAAGTGGAGAAACCATTCGGCACCACCACCATCAACTTGGGAAGCACTGCAAGTTGGGTTTATAGGTCCTACATGATTTGACTTGGAGCCAGAAAGCAACGCGAGCAGACACCTGTGTTTCTTTGGTGTCTCGTCTGAGGAAGGAGCAATTTCTGGACAGGGTGTTGACATGTGATGGGAAGTGGGTCCTGTACGAAGCTCCACGGCGCCGTCATTGTTGGTTAGCATCCCATGAACCGGTTCAAAAACAGCCCAAGCCAGCACTACGCCAGAATAAGGTTCTCCTGTGCATTTTGTGGACTGCTCGAGGCATCGTCCATCGGGAACTGCTACCAGCTGGTCAGATCATCAATGCAACTGTGTACTGTCACTGTGTACTGTCTGGATCCAGCAGTTCTGAATCGCAAAGGGGTCCTCAAGGGAGGGTGCATGGGTTTTCTCGGTGTTCTCCCATTTCCTCCCACTTTCTTCATTCAACCACTTCAATTATTTCTCATCATCACTGTCTCTCTTAGCGTTGGTGCATAACGTGGGACGTTAACTAGATATTTCCTTTCAATTTCACTTAATGTGACATTTAACTTGACATAGAAACGCAGAAAGGAAAAAAGTCAGTAGTAATATTAATTACAATACCAATTAGTTAATATAGGGTAAAATTAAAATTTTATTACTATTTCACCTTCAATTAGTCACATTTATCATTCATACACCAACTTCGAATTGAATTCTACAACAAAGCTCTTTATAGTATTCCGTATAGAAAATAAGTGAAGAATGTGACGACCCGACCCGAGTGACCCGACACAAGCTAACCCGACTGACCCGACCCGACAACCCGACCCGTAACCCGACCCGTTTGAGAGCACTATCAGAGGGGTACTATTTACAGTACAATTTATTTTGTATGGTTTAGCATACTTTAAGGCTACCATACTTTTTGAAAACAGAAAAAACGGGACGTCTTACAAATTAGTAGTAAATATTGCATTTTGTATTAATTTTATCTTTCGAATTTTACTACAGTATCGCACTAGTTATACAACTTAAAATAATGTATTAATATAGTCCATACTCAGTGGCGTATTTAGGGGGAGGGCTTCCGGGCTTAAGCCCCCCACCGAAATCTTACTTACTATAGTAAAGTATATGAAATATCTTGCAGAATTTTCATATTTTCAGGCAAAGCACCCCCGGAAGTTAGCAAAGCCCCTCCCGAAACAAAATCGTAAATACGCCACTGTCCATACTTAATCAACAGTGCTAAACATTATTATAGAAGCTAGAAGCTGTTATACAATATAAACGCAATCAGTGAACATACAATATTTAGGCAAAAATTATATTTTCAATATTATTACGCATACCACCTTTATATGCTCTACATGTCTATAAAGAAAAATATCCAGATTTATGAAGTTGTTTCAAAATTTCAATAGGCTGATTTATTTTTGTTAACCTAAAATGCGAACTAAAAGAAAGCAATTTGCATAATTGTTTTTCTGAAGCAGAAAAAAAATGTGTTTTCGGGGCTGGTCTGCAACGTCACAAGAATTTGTTGCCACCTCGGGGTATACATTCTTACTTTTAGTGATAAGAGTGCTACTTAGGAGGATTTAAACATTGCATGTTATATCCGGGGAAGCAGCGATTGGAATAATAATAAAGATTAGAATGAAATTGTTCCTATAGTATTGTCGGAATTAAAAGCAAAAGGAATAAGTCGATTTTATTATATTTTCAGAAATTTTGATATGTAATTAATAATAATAATAAAGAAAAAAACAGGACAAGAAGGAAAATTTCTGCACACCGGGACAAATTTTAAGAAACCGGGGCGTATGGTAGCCTTACATACTTATTTGCATGCGGAGTGTCAGTACGGAGCCACTACATAGCAGAGTTGAAACAAAACCTCGTAAATAGGTTGCCAACTCAGGAAAACAAAATTACCGGCACACCCTCAAAATTCTCTGTACAAATGAGAAACTGAAGACTGTATTGATCGTTATTGTATTTACCAGCAATTGCCACTTGTTTAAAATTATCGAAACAGATGAATAATACTGGATATTAATCTTTATGGAACAATAGTTGATTCATAAAATGAAATTTACTCTTCACTTCAAACAAAGGAAATTGCTTTAAAAAGTCATTTTTTACTCTCAATAAATGAATAAAATTATTTTACAATAAAATATAAGTGTTATCAAATTTGTTATATTAAATAAATAAAAAAAACTGCCATACATTAAAAAAATATCGATAATGTATAATACAACGAAAATTTGTGTTTGTAAAGGCACTGTTGAAAAATTTCGATGTTCAGTGTTATATTCTGGATTGCAGATTCCAAAATACCGGTCAGAAGGGGTCTAATAAGAAGTTTGTACCGGTCACGGCCTTAATCAAAATCACAGCAAATACCGGCCAGTTAGCAACTCTACTCGTAAATCAGAATGCTGAATGCACCAAAATACTTCACCATGCATTCTATAGTTTCTGCAAAATGAATTTAATGAAGATGATCAAATAAAACAAAATACTGTGTTATAATTTTCCCTTTAACAGTCTACTTTGTGAATTTGTTATATCTTCCACTTATCAATTTCCTGTACGAGATGAGAATAACGGTTTCTGCACAAGATAGAAAGAAAAAAATAAATTTTTCTCATAAGGATTCAGTTCACGTAAGAAATAATGAATAAGTTTAATAATAAGAGCCGAGGAGTGATAAACTAACTCAGCAATAATGATTGTAAGTATAAATATAAATATAAAAAAAACAAAAAAACATTTAATTCCATCATCGTTAGGATGGATGCCATTAATTGTGTACAAACAAAAATTACGCATGCATATTTCTGTACAAACGATGTACAAACGATTACGAAAATTTGTGATTCAATTGGACATGTTCGTGGGAAGCTACCACTTAGAGAGCCCCCAGTTTGTTTTCGTTCTGGCGGCGCCCCTAATTGTGTACAAACGAAAATATTGCCTGAACATTTCTGTAAAAACGACGTACAAACGATTGCGACAATTTGTGATTGAATTGGACATGGTCGGGGGCTACCACTTAGACAGCCCCACTTTGTTTTCGTTCTGGCGGCGCCCCTAATTGTGAACAAACAAACATTTCGCCTGCCCGTTTCTGTACAAACGAAGTACAAACGATTGCGATAATTTGTGATTGAATTGGACATGGTGGGGGGGCTACCACTTAGACAGCCCCCTTTCTTCTGTTCTGGCGGCACCCCTAATTGTGTACAAACGAAACTTTTGCCTGCACATTTCTGTACACACGAAGTAGAAACGATTGCGATAATTTGTGATTGAATAGAACATGTTGGTGGGGGGCTACCAGTTAGAGAGTCCCCCACTTTGTTTTCGTTCTAGCGGCGCCCCTAATTGTGTACCAACATACATTTTGCCTGCACATTTCTGTACAAATGAAGTACAAACGATTGTGACAATTTGTGATTCAATTGGACATGATGGGGTGGGCTACCACTTAGACAGCCCCTCACTTTGTTTTCGCCCTGGCGGCGCCCCTAAGTTTGTTCAAACAAACATTTCGCCTGCACATTTCTGTACAAACGATGCACAAACGAATGCGACAACTTGTGATTGAATTGGACATGGTGGGGGGCTACCACTTAGACAGCCCCCATTTTTTTCTGCTCTGGCGGCGCCCTTAATTATGTACAAACGAAAATTTCGGGTGCACATTTCTGTGCAAACGAAGTACAAACGATTGCGACAATTTGTGATTGAATAGGAGATGGTCGGGGACTACCACTTAGACAGCCCCCAATTTTTTTGTTCTGGCGGCGCCCCTAATTGCGTGCGAACATACATTTCGCCTGCACATTTCTGTACAAATGAAGTACAAACAATTGCGACAATTTGTGATTCAATTGGACATGGTGGGAGGGGGGGCTACCACTTAGACAGCTCCCAATTTTTTCTGTTCTGGCGGCGCCCCTAATTATGTACAAACAAAAATTTCGCTTCACGTTTCTGTACAAACGAAGTACAAACGATTGCTATAATTTGTGATTGAATAAAACATGTTGGTGGGGGGCTACCATTGAGACAGCCCCACTTTGTTTTCGTTCTGGCGCCGCCCCTAATAGTGTACAAACGAAAATTTGGCCTGCACATTTCTGTACAAACAATGTACAAACGATTGCGATACTTTGTGATTCAATTGGAGATCGTGGGGGGAGCTACCACTCAGACAGTTCCCCATTTTGTTCTCGTTCTGGCGGCGCCCCTAAGTTTGTTCAAACTAACATTTCGCCTGCACGTTTCTGTACAAACGATGCACAAACGAATGCGACAACTTGTGATTGAATTGGACATGGTGGGGGCTACCACTTAGACAGCCCCCATTTTTTTCTGTTCTGGCGGCGCCCTTAATTATGTACAAACGAAAATTTCAGGTGCACATTTCTGTACAAACGAAGTACAAACGATTGCGACAATTTGTGATTGAATAGGACATGGTCGGGGGCTACCACTTAGACAGCCCCCAATTTTTTTCGTTCTGGCGGCGCCCCTAATTGCGTGCGAACATACATTTCGCCTGCACATTTCTGTACAAGCGAAGTACAAACAATTGCGACAATTTGTGATTCAATTGGACATGGTGGGGGGCTACCACTTAGACAGCCCCCATTTTTTTCTGTTCTGGCGGCGCCCCTAATTGTGTACAAACGAAACTTTCGCCTGCACATTTCTGCACAAACGAAGTACAAACGATTGCGATAATTAGTGATTGAATAGAACATGTTGGTGGGGGGGCTACCAGTTAAACAGCCCCAATTTGTTTTCGTTCTGGCGGCGCCCCTAATAGTGTACAAACGAAAGTTTGGCCTGTACATTTCTGTACAAACAATGTACAAACGATTGCGGCAATTTGTGATTCAATTGGACATGGTAGGGGCTACCATTTAGGGGAACTCCCTCGAGAGGAATCACTCTACTTATTTATTGCAAAAAGCAGAATTTAAAAATTCGCATTCGTCCAAAGTTATCGTGTGAAGTAACAGCCGTTTGTATGTACGTACTAATATTGATAAGTTCCACTACGCGATCCCAATTAATAGTTCATATACCCGCGCCACACACACACACTAGCATTTGTACACACGAAAGTATACCTGGTAGTATCCACACGCTTACGCCGGAACTAGAAACAAACAAACAAACACACACACACACACACACACACACACACACACACACACACACACACAGGGAGAGAGAAAGAGAGAGGGAGAATATCTTGTTGTACCTTTATACTGAATGCACCATTACTCACAAAATCAGTTAAAAAAGAAAAAAGAAAAAAAGTTGTAAATGAAACTTTCAAAGATTGGTACCACTGCTGCGTGTCACACATGAGATTGTTCCATAATGATTGATTCGTAATATGATGTATATGGGTTTCTTAATGGTAGTTTAACAAAATGCCTTCAAATTGACCACTAAATAAAAAGTGAAATTTATTTCTCAAATTTTGTAAAATCGAAGTCGGTGGGCATTATGGGAACAGTCTACAATAACAATATATGCAAATAAATATTAATATACTTCACGTTTTCCAGTGGGTGCAAGAAAGCTTCGAATAGTATTTGTTGCCACAAGCATTAGCTGATGTAAATATATATATATATATATATATATATATATATATATATATATATATATATATATATATATATATATATATATATATATATATATATATATATATATGTGTGTGTGTGTGTGTGTGTGTGTGTACAATAGGGCGGGACAAAAAAATTAATTGATGCAAATTTAATGAAGATTGCTGCTCCTGCATGTGCTAAGCACACTTTCAGTATGATTTCTAAAAAAATTACACTTCTACTGGTGGCAACTGGAATTTGATTCAGTAATTTTATTATTTTGTAATTTTCCAATTTCTCGCTAGATGGCACCACAAATGTCAGTGTATTTTTGTAAAACAACAGGTTTTGCGTGTAGTTGCAGAATTTCCTTACCGCAATTTAATTATTGTTTATACATATTTTCATTTTTCTCTTGTTTTGCTTTAAATAAATGTTAGTTCGATGCAATTAACGCAGTTTTATCCTAAAACTTACAACTAAAACTTGCAAGAATTTCTGGATAGATCAGACTTCGGATCGGAAAATGGCACTTTTCCAGAGCTTTGCTCTGAAGCGCCACTGAGAGAACAGTGACGAGTTTTGTAAATATCCTTCCTTTTCCTGATCCTGAGCTTTTTCCCTGTCTCTTTTGCTCGAACCGTCTGTTAGACGGATCAAGCCAAGGGCAGCTGGTTCTACAGATCAAGGCAGGGGACCTGCTCCTCCTGGACAACTATCCGAACGGGTTGTCCCACCTACTCATCAACACATATCATCATCATCCATCTTCTCGAGTATAGTCCAGGTCTCGTGACAATAGCTCGTTATTTGGGATGGCAGACCCAGGCTCAGGCAGTGGAGCACCTTTAGAATGTCGACATGGAGGCTTACCGCCAGTTTTCGTTAACGCATCATCTATCTCCACGAAGGTGGAGAAGCGGAAGGACTTTGCTGAGAGACAAAGACGAGCTTCTGAACGCTCGACCGCCTCCACTACATCAGCTGGTTCTAGATCTCGATCTCGATCTCCACGGAGCCAACCCAGCTACTCTGATAGGGTCAAAAACTCACCTCCTGCTAAGAAACACCATATTGATGTTTCAGAATCATCTGACATGGAAGCCGACGTTTCACCGACAGCACGCCGATCATCATCTGTTTCTTCTTCACCTCACTGCTTTTTGCTTCAAAACTTTGACGCTAAATTCACCAATGAAAAATTCATCATCCTTCAACTTCGAAAATACCTGCCAAGCATTCCACTTACTGAAGTTGTAAAAACCCGCAATGGTTTTATCTTCAAATCACCTGATGCCAACTTCCTATCTACAGTCCGTAATAAAGCCTCGTTCGAGATTTTCGGGAAAAATGCTACACTTGTCTCCTTGAACGCTACTCGTCGTAAGATACCACCTCCTCCAAAACGTTCTCCGATGTTATCTGTAGTCATCAGGGGAGTCGATCCATCATATTCTGATGATGAAATACACGAGGAAATGCGCAACGACGGACACACCGTTGATAAAATTATTCGCATTCGTAATAATACTGGGCCTACTTACATGGTGCGAGTCCTAACCATATCTCAAGAGACGATCGACCATCTGCTTACTCATGGTGCCTTCATTTACAAGCGCAAACATCGCGTTGAACCCTCTCGCTCGTCTGCGTCATTGCCATTGGGATGCGAAAAATGTCAAACGTACAACAATCATGCAACAGCGCATTGCACAAACCCCACTGTATGTGGGTATTGCTATGGCCCCCATTTAACTCGTGTTTGCCCCAATATGAACCTTCCACCTCAATGTTCTGTGTGCGTGGAGCGCCACCCTACCTATAGTTATAAAATTTAAACACAAACCATCACCAGGCCAAACACACCCAGAGTTAGTAGTCCCATTACGTACTCAGTCTACCTCCACCAACACAGAAACTTCAGTAAATGATCCAGTCACCGTTGGTAAACTGTTAGAATTTCTCACATTAACACTGCAGAATATTCATCCTTTCCATCGTCCACACATCCTTCAGCAACTCACTCTTACCACTAAAGCCACTTTTCATGTAGCTCTGTATGCCACTTACTCAAACAATTATGTTCACTTCCATACTACAAAACTCGAAACATCTGTTTAATATCTTGGTCGTCATGGATATCAGCTTTCTGTTTCTAAATATCGTTCAATCACCAAGAATAAAACTCTTTTTCAAGCACTCCTACAAGAACACATCACTGCTTTCCTTCTGAATGAAACTTTTTTGACTCAATTCATGCAGTGCAGATTTCCCAACTACACGTTGCTTCGCCATGATAACATGACACCAGCGTTACGAGCGAACGGTGGAGTTGCTATGGGCTTTCGCCATAATCTACCATTCAGACAACATGTAATGCGCCACTATTCCTAATCTACACCACAGCGCATTACATATTTAAGAAGTGGTGATAAAGATTCTTGTCCGCACCGTATGATATAAATTTAGAAAAAGTAAATGATTTTTTCGAAACGAAAAATAAAATTTGGATATAATTGAGATATAAAGAATATAGATAAAATTGCAAATGTTGGAAGTTTTAAAAAAGGTGAGAAAAGAATTAACTATGAATAGCTAGTTTTACGTTTGTTCGGGAGAGATTTTTCTTCTCTCTCCCCTTATTATAATCTGCCATTATTTTAGGATGACATGATTTAAAGAAAATATGATTGAAATAGTCAAAATCTTAAGCTTCACATTAAACTCTTCAGTATTTACTATGTGTCCATTATTTTGAGTAATCAAACTTGTGCGATAAATTTATTATATGTTATGAAACTTAATCACATGGTAGATGAGTAGTTGGAATTTGAATTTAGTAATACAGTTGTAGATGTTCTGTAGAAATGTGGAATTCTGGCGCACCAATTTATTTAATATTTTAAATACCAGACGAATGGTTCTGTTGAGACGATGCAAAGAGTAGCTTGACGTTTGTGATTATTTGGGAACTAACAGTAGTGGTTGCAGCGGAGAATCAGCGTACCTGTAAAAATATAATAATAATAATAATAATAATAATAATAATAATAATAATAATTAATAAAGAATAATGTATTTTAATAGGGTTAAATTCCAAAGTTGGGCGTCCGTTTCCAGTGAAATTTTTAAAATTTACAGGAAAGATATGGATAATTTGATCGTTTGTGTGCTTGATAATATATAAGAGTCTCGAAAAAACTGTTTATTTGTTATATATAAGCGGTTATAAACATGGGACTATACTGCGAGCGGAGGGAACTACTTGGCGCAAGGTAACCGAACAGTTGCATTGTGGGAAAGAAACGAGCATTTATGTTATCAACATGGCGAATGTACAAGGGCAATGAACTAGCAGTTTTAATATTTGTGAAGCAATACGTTGATGACGAGCAAAATCTTTTAAAAGTTTGTGAAGAGCACGGATTAATGAACCTAATAACAAATTGCAGAAAGTGTGGAAAGGAGATTAACAGCGAAAAAACTTGACGAAAGCGGACGCCCAACTTCGGAATAAATGCCTTTTAATATAATAAGAAGAAAAGATAGATAAGAAGAAAATAATTTTATATGAGAAGAGAGATTAATAAAATATCGCAAATATTATATGCATATGTTTACGACGTATTTTAATTATTAAAAGGAAAGTTAAAGGTTAAATACTTACCTCGTGTTTGTTGTTCCCGCTGTCTAATATTGTTTCCTGGACAAATTATATAAATATACTTGCGCCGAAGCTGAAATGAGAAAAAAGGAACATTGAATATATATATATACAGGAACATCTACATATAAATATTTTATATGAAATCTAAACTAATTAATCTACTAAGAAGTTAACCTAATAACCTAATCTAACAAAATCAAAGAAATATACATATAATGTATTACTTACAAACTATTATCAAAAGATTCAATGTAATGAAACAAATCACTTACCTGTTGTATTAATTAAGAGACTGTATGCATTAAAATGTTGTTGGATTCAGAATGGTAATGATATTTCAGTTGATGGTAGTATTGCAAATTTAGTTATAATATATATAACAAATCTATACTCTGTTTCCATATTATTTGCGTTTCTGATAAGTTCCCAGGTTGTTGCTTTACATGTCGTCGAGATCCTGTTTATTCTGATTGATTTCCCGAACCATTATGTGTGAGGGTGGCGACTCCGTTGACGCCGGGCCAAACTTTGACTCAGTTCCTGTTAGGAAATGTCCTGTTGCAGAAACCGAGCCCACAATTGAAATAACTTAACCTAAGAACTGTAACGACTTGTTGTACTGCCAGAGAAAAGTGGATCCCATGTACCATCCTAATTTGTCGACATATAAAGGTGACAGCAACATTATCAGTTATTAAAAGGTTCATACAGTAACTTCATTTAAATGTCAACAACACTGTGTTGTACTGTGGAAGGAGTGCATTACAAACATAGCTGCCCTGCACTAGCCTTACTAGAGCATATCGTAGCTACTTTGTATTTTAAATCTACCGCTCTTACTTTCGCTACCATCTACGTCAGACCCGGCACTCCAATTCCGTTAGATTTTACAGCTTATAAGCAACGCCAATGGATCAAAACACGTAATCATCTTGCTGAAACATCGCATCCCACGCTCTACTGGAAACGCTTTAATGCACTCTGTGGAAAAATCACTAAGACTCCTTACTCCCCTTCTACTAGATAATACAGCCATTCATTCCGACCAGGATAAAGCGAACGCTTTCGCCAATCATCTTCAAGCTATCTTTACACTATCTCCACCTGATCATATGTTCCACCCTCATCCTGCTGAGGCAGTAAATACTCAATCTAAATCTCTTCAAGCTGCTGTGACTCATAGACTTTCTGAACATGTTCTCACTGCTCCGATTACAGTCGAAGAAATTACTTCTGTTGTCCGGCGAAAACGCTACACAGCTCCAGGATTCGATCGTATCATCTATCGCCATATTAAAGAAAGCCCCATCATACTACTCATGCTTCTATCACTGATATACACCTTCATACTTCGCACTGGCTTTTTTCCGATAGATTGGAAGGTATTAAAAACCCTTATGTTTCCAAAACCGAATAAACCACCATCCGAAACTTCATCCTACAGACCGATTCAGTTAACCTCCACTTTCAGCAATATTTTCGAACGCATTCTCGTCAAACGGTTACATCCATACCTAACAGATCGAAACATTATTCCCTCTCATCAGGCTGGTTTTCGACCTTCCTATTCAATAAATGATCAATTACTCTGCCTTTCTACACTTATTACCAATGATTATAACTCAGTTCAACCGTCATGTCTGGTTCTCTTTGATCTTGAAAAAAGCCTTTAATAAAGTTTGGCATTTGGCCCTTATCTACAAACTACTTAAACTCAAACTTCCTATCACAATCATCCGCCTCATCTATCATTTTCTCGTCTGCCGTTTGTCTTATGTCGCCATCAATGATGTACTCTCTCATCCTATTTTTCTACTGTGCGGTGTGCCACAAGGATCTACCTTATCACCTTTATTGTATGTTCTCTTTGTCGCAGATTTTCCCGAATTACCTCCCAATGTTCACCTGTTACTATATGCGGACGACACAGCTTTTCTGGCACTCTGCCGAACTATTCAACAAATCAATGTCTGTCCTCAGGAAGCTATTAATCTCTTCATAGCCTGGTGTCACAAATGGAATTTGACAATAAATGCTGCCAAAACCCAAACCATAGTTTATATTTCGCCACGCAAACGCACCAAAGTTCATCGAAATCCTTCTTTACTTTCCCTTACAGTTAACCGGGTTCCTCTCCGGCCTTCAAAATCAGTAACCTATCTTGGGATAGTTTTTGACCACCGTCTGACTTGGACCCCACATCTCAAATTAGTGACAACCAAAGTACGAAACAGACATAATTTATTGAAACGTCTCACCGGCACTACTTGGGGCCTATCTTCAAGTATACTCCTTAATACTTACAAAGTTTTTCTCCGACCAGTCATCACATATGGTTTTCCCGCTTGGATCTCTGCTCCCCTATCCTATTATAAGCAACTTGATATTTTCGAACGGCATGCCTTCCGTCTTGCCTTTCGTATATTTCTACCTAGTCCTACTCGTGACCTGTATTCACTCATCACATTGTCTATTCTCAAATTTCACCTGGAGACACTCCTTCAAAAATTTATCACCACACGTTACATTCAACATCATCCTGTTCTTTTTGCCACTATGCACCATCTTGCACTCCATCCCACCCGACCCCGATATTATTACACACCGTTACTTTTACTTTATACCCTTTATTGCTACTCGCTTCCCCCTGATCACCTGGACCTCACACTTCTGGAAGATTATCGTCTGCATGCTCATCTACCTCATGTTTTTCCTTCACAGTAAACCCTCTTGTAACTAACAGGGCTCCTCCTGTCTTCATTAGCCTAGCGTCGCCCCTAGGCAGATGATAACTGCATTCGTCTTCCTAACATCTCCCGTGTGTTGTACTGTCCTTGGACCTCATCTCATCTTTCACGCTCATCCTTTTATCACGATTTAACATAATATCATTAAAGCTTACGTACGTCCCTTTCTCTGCCACTATATCCATTTGTCACCCCTGATCTCTACCTGCATCTCCATACGGATATCTTAATATTTTCCATTTTCTATTATTATATATATATGTATATTTGTTCCTATCATCCATTTTTGTTTTATCATTTTGTACTATGTAATTTCTATGTGTTTGTTAAGTTATATATTTGTGTAGTTTTTCCTCCTCACATCCTAATGATTATGATCGCAAAGATCATAATGGCTAACACAATGCTATAATAAAGTTAATAAAGTAAATAAATAAATAATTTACCTTCACTTAGACCAGCCACCCTTAACCAAATCCTACTTTTCCGTCAAATTTCCTGAAAGAGGGTGTAGCCCTCTCAGAGGTAGCTAACCTCGTGCTAACATTAAAAAAAATCGGAAAATGGTAATCGGTTCGATTGACAAGATTGTTTCGAGTTCACTTCAGAAAAAAGCAGAGAGGAAGGACCAGGAAGACCGGTTTAGGAAAAAGCATTTGCAAAGCCTAACTACAACTAAAACTACTGCCTGTCAGTTGAACTTTATGGAAGAAAATGAAGCAAGTGGTGTGGCCTTGGAAGATGAATCATCTTATGAAGCAAACACATCCGACTCTGAAGACACAGATTCCGAAAAACGGCCAGCACAAAATAGGCATCAGTACCCAAACTTAAGCCAAATGATGGAAAGAACTGGCGTTAGTAACCGAGATGCTTGCAAATTAATTAATGCATGCCTGAAAGACCTGAAACTGGATAAACCGGAAAATATACTAGAACCAACAAAGTTGCGGAGACAGCGAATTTATTGGAGAGAAAAGGGAGCAGAATCTCGTTCGTTTGACTTGCGCAGGCTAATTTGTGTTGGTTTTGATGGGCGCATAGATGAAACCAGACTATTTCGACCAGATGGAGGACAACTAACAAAGAAGGCGGATCACTACGTTATTATTGCATACCCTAGTGAGCAATACGTGGATCATATTGCTCCACAAAGTGACAAAGTAGATGTTTCAAATGAAATACTCTCTGTTATACGTGACACGGATTCGACAGCTACTTTGCGTGCTGTGGTATGTGATGGAACAAATACAAACACCGGCGAACATTCTGGAATTATACGTCGACTGGAAACAGCTTTAAATCGACTTTTACAGTGACTCATTTGTATATTGCATCTGAATGAGGTCTAAACAACCAATCATGATTTCAATTATACGGTCTTCGAGCTCATAACAAAATATTTTGTAAACAAAATTTCCTGTTTCATATGTCATTTCTGTAGGTTAGGTAGATATAAAATTACAAATGATAGGCTTGTGCCATTTAATCTTGTTTTTTGTTTCTTTAAACTGTATTTTTCTGATTGCTTTAACTGATTCACAAAGAAGACAAATTTCATCAACCAGCCAAAATGTTTAAATACATGAAAATACATGGGGAAATATGGATGATATGATACTGTTTTACATGAATTTTTTTTTAGGAAGAGACACGACTTCGTCTGTTCCAGAAAGTAGAAAACTTGTTAGAAACTACTCGAGAGATAGACAGTTAATTGGATGGTGTTATGCATCAATTGACCAAGCGCCAAAACACGGTTCTATCAAGGGAAGAGAGGGAGATCATATATTGAAATGGAAGATGGATTATACACCAATCGAAAGCACTAATGACGCCTATTATGAAATTGTAATAAAAATTTTCCAAATCCATATACTGTGCGAGTTATATGAATATACAGGGTGTCCAGAAAATCCGTTTCCACTCCTAGAAATCGCAAACGGTGAACCAGATGCCAAAACAGGAAAACACGTGTTTGATTATTTTAAAAGTGCAGGGTATCAAAGTAAAAGGTGTTGTCCAAGGGCCACATGCTACTTGACCCCCTCATCATTTGCAATTTTTGAGTTGGACTCCTGGGTGGGCCTGAGACAACACTTTAGCTTTGATACGTTGTACTTTTAAAATAATCAAACACGTGTTTTCCTGTTTTGGCATCTGGTTCACTGTTTGCGATTTCTAAGGATGGAAACGGATTTTCTGGATACCCTGTATATTCATATAACTCGCACAGTATATGGATTCGGAAAATTTTTATTACAATTTCGTAATAGGCGTCATTAGTGCTTTCGATTGGTGTACAAGCCATCTTCCACTTGATGTAGGACATATACTAGATATACTTGATGTAGGACAAAATTACACATATCTCGTTTAAGCTTAAAATGTTTCGTACATGAGAGTAATTTAAGATTGAAATTTTTATTTTTAACGTTGCAAATCGGTCGCGAATCACAGCCTACTGGCTGTAGTGATAATCAAGGCCATAACCAGGAAGGGATTAACCGCCCTGAATTTGTAGCTTGCTCGCTCTGCAGCTTACAACTTCTCTCTCTCTCTCTCTTCCAAATTGTATTTAGTTGTGCTTCTTTTGCGCGGAAGATGAATTTACCTTTCTATTGAATGATTATAACTGAATGAAAATAGAAAAAGTTTAATTTCGGTTTCTTTGGTGCATGACTGTTTTAGAATTGACAGGTTGAGTAGCCTAATTACCAACAGCAACAAGGTCGAATTTAGTATTTATATTAATAGTAATATCGACCTTATTGCTAAAGGTCCTTAGGCTACTGTATCACTCAACTATTCAATTAAAAGAGGGGGCGCGGTGGCTCAGTGATGGCCGGTGGGTGTAGCCGAGCGGTCTGAGACATTAGGCTGATGATCGTGAGGTGAAGCCCACTGGGGGTTTGAGTCCCTCTGAAGAGCATGGGTGAAATTTTAACTGTCCTCGATGTTTCTGTGTTCGTGTCCCTGTCGTGTCTAGTAGTACTGAGAAGTGGTTAAAATAGAAAAAATAGTCACGAAGTTTAAAAAAAAAGTGGTAGAGCGTTCACCTCTGGAGCTTGGGGTCCCTGGTTCGATCTCATCTCGCGCCGTCTGGACTTTGTGGTGGGCCGTCTCCTTTAGCCTAACCGGCATAATCGTGGGACGTAAAACTGAAAAATATATATTTTTTCATTTTCAATTAAAACAATAACAGTTATGTCCCAATGACCAAATAATTAAATGACTTGAAGCGTTGATAACTAAGTATAAAGAACATACAAATGAACAATACAATAATGCGAATACAAACTGTTTTCACGTACTATCATATCTAGAACTTAGAATTTTGGATGCCTCGGAAAAGCAGAAACAAACTTAGGTTATACCACAGTCATAAGTTCAAAGCTAGTATTTGTCACGACATTCAGACACGGAGCTCTCTTTTGCTCTACATGCCAATTTCAAGACAAATTTAGACCGATTAAGTAGACGAAACCTGCAGTGGCGTTATGATCGAATATTTTTCGTGTCGGCAACTTTAACGCTTCGACCAAACAACAATAGGCACCTTGGAGCAGGGGCGGATCCAGGACGGACTTTTGGTGGTGGCGGTTGGTGAAAAAATATTTGTAGATTTGTCACTTTATAGGTTTCTTTGCATCAGCATTTTGCATAATTTCAATTCCAGGTTCTGATTTACCTTCAGTTGAACTTCCCAACACTCGCTTGATATTACTTACAAAATACAACATATTAGGAAAGAAATTACAAAAGTCTTTAACTGATTCGCTAACAGAAGAAAAAGAACTTTCCGTGTCCTCAACAAATTCATTAAAACTTACCGGTGCTTCAAATTTTGTTTTAATTTATGTTTTATTAAATTGTACATTAAGGTAACTTTACTGTCATGAAGGTGGCAATATGGACATTGCAAGTAAATGTGGGCTTAGTTTGTTGTTTCTTGAGCTCTTCAATTCATTTCGAAACAATCCTATGTACCTCTTATGCAAATTTCTAGAAAATAGGAGAATGTTTTCAAATATTCTTGCTTGCTAGTTTCGATCCATTATTCTCTGATTATAGCTGCATGGAGCAGTGAAGGAACGAGTTACGAAGTTCGTAACCAATAATCTGAAAACAGTCAGACCCGTTACTTGCTGAACCCTGTGACCTGGACAGATTCGTGACCCGGAGACAACGAAATATAATTATATATATGGCAAGCATGAGGCTACTAATGTTACGTAATCCCAACAAACACGATTTTTTCGTCTTTCTCTCTCTCTCTCTCTCTCTCTCCTCTCAGTGAATTGATATTTCTATCTCTCTTGGTGTGTGTTGTGCCAAATCATTGCACTGAAAGATAATTATCAGAACGCACTGCACAGAAAGATAACTACAAGGTCTATCAGAGTACAAAACACTTAAGAATTAGTTTTTTTAAAAACAAAATAAATCTACATGTTTTTCTTAAGAGGGATCGTGAAAATTGAATCGAGCGACCGTGCAAACTTCACGTATAGGATATAGGAGGTACAACTGAATCCAAATGGTATTATGTTAAATCTTTTTGTGTGCCATGTGTTCAAATCCAGAAACGTTTTTAAAATAATCCGCAATTTTTTCATTCTTCAGTACACTACCATTAGTTTTGTGGGGTAGGAGAAAATTCGAAAAACCACACTAGAGAATGTTATGAAAATCTTAAGCTTAAAATTTGGTTTCAAAACGTTGAACGGCATGGCTTCGAGGCAAGTGTACAATGTTACATCTTAACGAACAAATGGGCGGACATCCAAAAATCTCTTTTTCGACGTATACAGTAGGGACCATGAAACTTATAATCCGTTTAATATCCTGAGTTCGGCTTTTTCTCCTCACGAATACCATAGTTTCTTCTCTCTTATCATCTCTGCAAAGTAAAAATGTACTTCTAAATGTATGGCGCCCTAAAACATATAACAATTCTAATAATAATAATAATAATAATAATAATAATAATAATAATAATAATAATAATAATAATAATAATAATAATAATAACTCACAGATCAGCTCGCAGTATGTCGTCATCTAGAAGTGACGGTAAGAGTATCTTCATACTGAAAAAAAAAAGACCACTGTAAATCAAATATCAATACATTACGTTTTGGGCGATTCTCAGTGTTACGCACGAGACATTTGTACACAAAAACTGCTTCTTTTTTAAAAATGTATTTTCAAATAAAATAAAACATATGTCAAAATTAAGGGAGAAATGATTAATGCATAGTTAAATAAAATGAAACACTCAAAACAATTGCAAATTTGAGTTATAAGCCAAAATTAAGAGTTATGCACGGGACTCAGACAAAAAGCTCATTTGACAACCTCTATTTCTTTGAATTTATGGCACCATTTTAATTTTATATGCCATTGCTTATGTTCTACATTCATTATTCTTCTGTACATTACGTTTTGAAATTGGAAAATACAATTTAATTAGCGTCATTTTATGGTTTCTTTTTTGACTCACCATTACGCACGGGACAGAAAAGTAACCATGCAATTATTTGATTGTTCTAAGACTGTTATTATGCAATATACTTACTAAAGAAATGATATTTTAAGATTAACATTTGGACATTAACAAGCATAAAAATTTTGCATCCATAATTTAATTTAAATGTATTAAATTACATTCCAAAGTATCAAAACCAACTTCCTTTGTTAGGCAACTTGCTTAGTGCTATTCCCATGTCTTTGGACTACTTGTCTGAGCACTGATTGGTGGCATTCAAACCACACTTGTTGTACATCTGTTGAACTGTTCGATTCTCTGTGGTACCTACCAGCCAAACGCTGAATATTGAATACAATAAGCCATTTTCTTGGAGGCACTTTGCTACATTTCACGGTAAAGGAATTGCTGATGGAATAGGTGGCAGGATCAAATCATTTGTTCGGATCAAAGTGAAAGATATGAGGCACCAATTGTCCAAAATGCTACAGAGTTTGCCAATTTAGCGAACTAATTGATGCCACAAACAAAGACTGTGGCCATTCTTTATGCAGACATCTCCAAGGATGTCACTGTGTGGATTGATACTGAAAAAGTAGTTCGTATCAAAGAAAAACATGTTGTACTATACAAAAAATTAAAACTTCAGCTCTAAAAATGCTACGGAACAAGAGGGAACCACTCTAAAATCTGAAGAAGAAGGTAATTCAAGTCAAATTGGTTCAAGGAAAACGTAAAGAGTGTCAGTATACACAACGATGTATTCATCAAGTGAAGAGAGCGACATTAATTCAGAATACAACTTTGAAGACGATGTTCATAATAATATTCAAACTCTCGATCTCTCAAGCTCAGAATGGACAATATTGAAGGTATTTCTCATAATGAAATTTAATTGTGGTTCTTCCAGAAATAGGATTAAATATCGGTGTGTATGTGTGTCTGAAAGTAATGTAGAAGAGGATGGGGACAGTAGAATAACAATTCTGAAATGCATGGACAACAGTTGTACACAGTTTTATTTTGATGAAAAGAACAGGTCTTATGTCTAATTTGATCAAGTTTTAAATATACTTCCAGCACCTAACTTGCTCATAAAGTGTAACAGAATGTACAGCCACTTACATAATTATCTGGACCCCTGAATGTTATAATTCCATAACTTGGGGTCTAGGTAATTTGCAGTTATGAGAACACCTAGACAGATGCAACCCAATTTACGCGTAACGTTTCTCGGCACTAACAGCAATTGGTAGCACTGAGTCCAGTCTTTATGCAAGTAAAATTGTGAGTAGATGACGCACAAAACATTTCTCCATTCTGAGATCAATCTTTCTGGTTCAGAGCTTGTTGCTGAATGAACATCATGTGTTAATCTCAATATTGCTGTGTATATAATGTATTATTTCACTATATACTGTATATTCAAAGAAATAAAAGCACTGATCACACATGAATCAGAAAATGCTTGACAGTAAAGAAAATATCAAATCTAGAACAACTGCTGGAAATAAGTTTGTAAATCACTGTCTCCATTGACAGACCTTTTCCAATTTTTTTTATTCCTACGTCTTTTTCTTTCTAGGGAAGAGAAGATCTTACTTGTCACACTGAGTATGCATTGAAATTGAAATTTAAACAGAAACACTTGAAAAAGTTTCAGCCTGGCCGGGATTCGAATCCGGGTCTACCGAATAAAAATTCAATGCGCTAACCACTCACCTACCGCGCCACTTAACTTTCCACCCAAACTAATACCTAGTTAAAATCGTTACATGGAAAAATATAGACGAGAGTGTCTTAATGACTTACTCGAGATATCCTTGTTTAACTCAAAAACAAGTTATATATACGTTCCTCAATGAGGAAAATATCACAAAACGTTCTTCAAGTTGAGGCTACGTCATCGGTTGCAGGGATGGTCCCGATTTACATTACATTTCGTCTTTACCATGACTTCTAATTTCCAAAGAATAAAAGACGACAGAAATTATTTTCACATTCTTTGAATTGTATCAACACGTGTAAAAATAGACAGTTCTATGTTTATGTTCCATAACTACTAGTTTACTTTCTTATATTCATATGAGGAATTTGTGGCAAATTCAGCCGGTGGCACTAGCCGAATGATCTCGGGCGTTCGGCTTCCGATCATGAGGCGCAATTCACTAGGGGTTCGAATTTCTCTGAAGAGCAAGGTCGGAATTTTAACTGTCCACACTATTTCTGTGTTTGTTTCCCTGTAGTGTTTGGAATACTTCGAAATGACATGCGATGCCAGTGGCGAACAATACTCCGATTGGGGCGAGTTGTTTTTAAAAAATGTGAAAGCAGGAAACTCCCATTGCAGCTACCTGGGTTCAAATTTCATCGTGGCAATTATTAATTTTTCTGAATGGGAAGATAATATTTATGTAATTGGTATTGTAATTATGTTATTCCTTTATTATTATTATTATTATTATTATTATTATTATTATTATTATTATTATTATTATTATTATTATTATTATTATTATTATTATTATTATTATTACCACAGAAGAAAAGAAAAAGTAACATAGTCGAACGTATTCACAGGAACAGAAAAGATATACAGTATGTCAGATGATTCTTAGCAATAATATTATTACGTTTATGGACTTACAGATAGAATTATCATTTTATGACAACAAGAAATTGAATATAATTATTTGTTAACTGATAAGAGTAATGCATTTTGTTTCGTCCTTCCTCTAGGTAAAAAGATGAGGTGACATCTTAAATAGGATCATTCCCGTGACTAGCGTCGAGAGTTCGATCACTATTTACAATTTGTGCACAGCTGGGAACAATTCCTTGGAACTCATTTTTGGCCATACTACAGCAGTAAGGACGAGTTTAGCCCTTATGTATTCATCAATTCTTGTCCAAACACGTTACTTCCTACACAGTTACGAATGAAGGTTGATATGGATGACGCAATTTCGTGTTGTTGGCATTTCACCTGTGAATTAAGTCGTCTCAACTCTTAGACCCAGAGAAATTGAATATTTTTCATATTAGTATGCATCAGAAGTATCAATACTGCAAATTATAAAAATTTCCTGAGTTGCTACAGCCGGAGTCGAACCCGCGTCCCCATCATTATGAAACGAATGCTTAAGCCACTACTGCAAATCATCACTGTTCTGGGAGAAGGAAAAAAACGGATGTGCAGTGAATTCAGTAATTGCACATTTTTACGATTGCAGTATAATAACGCTGAAACTTTCTGATTTCAGTCATGATAAAATAGTAAAGTATTATGCAGAAAGAATAGTCTAGAGAAGTCAACTTTAAATATACAACTCATATGTACGGAGGCGCTGCCGTGCACTCTCGCCTCGAGCCCTAATTTTTCACGGCACGGCATTGGACAGATACTCATATTGATTGTAATCTGGTGTTTCAGGTTACCTTGTTTCCTATTTTTACGCGTTTTACTCACTTTTACAGTTTTTCTACTAAGTCTTTAAGAACAGGGTTAAAAGCACAGAAATATTGAGAACAGTAATCACAAACACTATTCGCGCGTTCTTCCCTTGCCTGAAGTAAAACAATAAAATACGGTGAACGTGCAATTTTTGGTCTTTCATCTTCTATGTATTGCCAAACTCAGAGTTGGAGTGGGTCAGTGCATCAAATAAATCGAGTTTTCTGAGTGGGTCGTGGGTCAACAGCATGTGACCCACTGCGACCCATCACCCACCGGACCCACTACTCACTATGACAAACTTTGACCCACCGACCCACTCTGCCCACTGCACTGTAGACAGCATCTTCTGAACAGCATATTTTTTCACCCTCGATCCTAGTTATAGAAACAAAAAACGTTTCTGATTGGTTGCAGCTTGTGATTGTCCAAACCTGGTGCATGTATTGTGTATTATAGTAGTATTAAAAGAAAATTGTCACTTTGTTGAAATTGAAGAAGAAAATTGAAAAAACAGTTGAGGTTAAATTTATATCATGACAGTCAAAGTGGAACAAAACAAGCTCTGCGGGTCTTCTAACCCGCTCCTTCTCATCCTCCTCCTCCTACTACTTACACTGTGGATTCATATAGCAAAACTGCACACGTAACGTAATCATTTTTTGAGTATTATTTTTATCTTATTTTGATGAAAAGTGTTTTGAAAATTTTTAAAATAAAATATAAAAATAAAAAAACTTTCCTTGGCCCGGGTTTGAACCCACACCAAAAGCAATTATAATTACTAGCCCATTGCGTTAGTGCACTCGGCCACGAAGACTGCCAGTAACAGACACTTGATTTTTGTTATATTTATTACGTGGTGACTCCAACTCCAACTTAATAGAACCGCGTATTTAGCTCGTATGAATAGAATCGAGCGTGATTTAAAGATATGCTTCTGAACACTGGTCAATTTGTCTACGTTTTACTTTCAAGGCCTCCGTTTCCCTTTTTCATTTGTTTCTGTTTACTTGCCTGAGATGAGTATCTCCAAGTCGAAAAAGAACTTGAGGCATTTTTGGATATTGATATTTGTAATTGTAATAATAGCAATAGGGCGTATACCACTACTTGGCTTTCGAGACACACAGCCTGTGAGTTTTAGAGGAGCTAACTACTGAAAAAAATACATTTTTGAATCACTGTAATATATAAATTATATAAAAAATTGAATGTAACTATGTGTGCCTAATTATCACGGCCAAATTGCAGTTAAATAAAATGGCATTTGGTATATAGTTAGGCCTTAATCCAAACTGTGATGTTATCATATTGCGTTCATTATAATAATATCCTAATGGATAGTGTGATTCGAATATTTGCGAAAAATGAGTATCTCACAAGCCGTTAAACTTACGGAGTTGAAATTCAGTATATTAACTCTATGGAAAATGTACAGAACGTCTCCTAGCATCTTTTTAACAATCTGCTTTATGGGGAGGGGTGCACTTTCTACATATGGTAAATAGATAGTGGGTTAGTTTGTAAATAATTGAGAACGTTCGACATTAGTTGAGAAACAAATTGAGAAAGAGGAAATACAGCCGGGTTCGATTCGCGGCGGGAGAGCTTGATTCGAATTCACGTTAGTCCGTAGGCCCACGTCTCATATAGCCTCGCTGCTGAAAGGGACGTTAAACTCAAAATCAACTCAACTCAACTCAACAAAAAATACAGTCCTTCGCATCATATATCCATATGTTTACCATGAGCTTTATACTAATTGCTGAAGCTTGTTTATTATATGGAGCGCTTAGAGCACAGAGTAATCAACACATAAAGTTGTGACAAAAATAGACATAGAATTTGCAATGTATGCTTCTGTATGTCGGTTTACTTATCTTGAATTGGGACTTTCAAACTTCAACCGTTTTTCCACTGGAGAGTATCGATAATTCAACAAGGAAATAATTAGACCATGATAATTTAATAGAAATTCATCGTAATTTTTTCAATGACAAACACTTTACCATTTTATATCGTAAAGGTAAGATCCATCGTTATTGTAACAGAGCGGTGCTTGAGCGATTGACCGTAGAAATTCAAACTCCGATTAGTTAGAATTTGACAACCTGGTTTTATTGGAAATATAAACTCTTTAGTCGTTGGAGAAGAGGCCTTGGATCATGTGTCAGAGTTGACGACGATGTGTTTTGGTGGGTCACGGGTTCATGGTTGGTGGTAGTCGGAGTGGGTCATGGTGGGGTGGTGGGTCAGAATGGCATACGGTGCGTGGTGGATCATGGTGGGTGGTGGGTCAGAGTGGGTCACGGTAGGTAGTGGGTCAGTGGGTCGTGGGTCAAGTTTTCATTGACCACGCCGTCTCTTTTCAAATCTGTAAAACCAAACCAAAGAGCAATATTAATACACAAAACTCTCAACATCTTAGCTATTCATGACAACTATTGCATGATAAGAATAACTCTAGTATATCCACAAATCATCATTTGCCATATTTTATCGAAATACGTCATGACTTTTCCGACAACCTGATATTTTAAATGTTGTTAATACGCAAAGTCCATTGATCTCATCACTTATTCACTTAATCTCTTATGATCATCAAAACCTTTTGTAGTATTTCTCGTAGATATAGAAAGGTCAAATAAAAAGCAACAGGATAATATTTCCCTCCCTCAAACCTCGTACAATGGAGTGTTTTGATTATTCAACGAAAAGACTTGAAATCCAATAAGAAAATTCATAAAATATAAAACAAGTAGCAACTCTCGACTCTCCAATCCACAAAACTGCAGTAAAAACATTAAAAATTGTTAGGCTAGGTTAGGTTAGGTTAGTTTAAGTTAGGTTTGGTTAGTTTAGTTTCGGTTAGGTTACCTGGTAAGACTTTAGTTAGACTAGAACAGTGACTGGAACAGGTTCGCACGTAAGTTTTAATTATCACTTAAATTCAATAATCCATGGTTTTCATAAAAATTTAATAAATTTTCTTCATTATTCATATATAATTGTGTAAAACTCAGTAGAAATTGCATGACCTGACCCTTACTCTTGATTATCCAATTTTGGGTCCCCATGGACCATAGTGAATGAATCAGGGATGCTTTGGCCCGGGATTGCGTCACCTATTGAAATTTTGCTTATGCTTATTCAGGGATCATGCACGTTGGTGTAAATGAGTCAGAGGTACCTTGGCCCTGCTATGACGTCATTGAATTCGGAGTATTGGATCAGAGGTCATGATGATTCTTTAAAATTACTAAAAATATGGTCTTGATGATTCATTACGTTATGAAATAGTACAGGTTTACAAATGCTTTTTTTTTCGTTCCCTTTTATGGCATAAAATTTGGAGATTGTTATATCTTTGATGAGATGGACTAACACTGGTGCAAATGAAATCTTTAGTTTTACGTCCCACGCTTATGCTATTCAGGCTAAAGGAGACGGTGACGATGAGAAATGAATGAAAGTATGGGAGAAAATTGGAGCATAATGTTGCCCACCATAAACTATTTTCGTGGAGTTTCAACCAGGGACCACATACAGCAGAGGTGAACGCTCTACCACTGAGCCACCGCACCTCTACTGGTATGATTGAATTAGAGGTAGTTGGTTTGAGCTAATATGTTCGTTTGACGTCACTGAACTGGGACTTTTAGCTTGTATGTTATGATGGATTTTTCGTTCCCTTTTATGGGTATAAAATTACTAAAACAAGGTTTGATCTCTTTCTTGATGACCTATTACATTATGAATTAGTAGACCCCAGTAATAGTATAAATTAGTATTAGTATTAATATGAAACTCGAAAACTTTGGAGTTCCTTTGTGGCTAACCGGTTAGCGTATGCGCCTTTAACGTGGGAGACCAGAGTTCGATTCCCGGAAGGAGCTCATGCGGTACGGATTTCACGTTAATTAGTAGGTTCTATTTTCGCTGCTGAACTTTGGGAGGAATAGGGGAGTAGGGATTCGGGTTTTTACGTAGCGTAACGCCTGTAACCATTCTAAGAAGCTTTCCGTGCTTTCATGGTGATACGAAAAAAAAAGTCCGATTATGGCTGGCCGTTGATCTGAAACAAAAATGCACTAAAACGGATCGTAAGTTAGTACTGTCTGATGAAATAAAGGTTGATTAAACTTCATTTCAGGCAATATCAATGTCTCGGTCTGGCTATGGCTTACCAAATGGGTCATCTCTCAAAACTTAGTCCCAAATATTTCTTCAAGACAATTAAAATTTTAAAATCAGTAAACGGTTATGGTTAAATATTTTCAAGAAGTTTGTTTGAAAATTACGAATTATTTCTTTTGTTCGAAACTTTAACTTTCAGTTCGACAATTTTGATTTGAAATTTTAGGTCCAAAAATTTCATTTGAAAATTTCGTTATAAAAATTTTTTAGTTCGAAAACAGGGTGAAACTTTTAATTCGAAAATTTTAGTTTCCACTTTCTAGTTCTAAAATTTGGTTTGAAATGTTTTGGTTCGAAAATTTTGATTCCATTTTTCGAAAAATTTTAGCTTAAAATTTCTAGTTCAAAAATTTCAGTGTGAAACTGTTTGGTTTCAAAAATTTGAATTCGAAAATTTTAGTTTCAACTTTCTAGTTCAAAAATTTGGACTGAAATGTTTTGGTTCGAAAATTTTGATTTCATTTTTGGAAAATTTTAATTTAAAATTTCTAGTTCAAAAATTTCAGTGTGAAATTGTGTGGTTTGAAAAATTTGAATTCGAAAAGTTTTATTTCATTTTTTTGGTTCGAAAATTTTAGTTTCAACTTTCTAGTTCTAAAAATTGGGTTGAAATGTTTTGATTCGAAAATTTTAGTTTAGAATTTCTAGTTTAAAATATTTCAGTGTGAAATTGTTTGGTTTGAAAAGTTGAATACGAAAAGTTATTTTTCAAATTTTTGTTCGAAAATTTTGGTTCGATGTTTATAATTCGAAAATTTCAGTTTGATTTCTTTTGTTTGAAAATTTGAATTCGAAAATATTGATTTCAACTTTTTTGTTCGAAAAGTTTAGTTTGATGTTTTTAATTCGAAAATTTCAGTTTGAATATTTTTGATTTGAAAAATTTGAGTTCGAAAAATTTAGTTTCAAATTTTCACTTGAACTTTTGTAATAACTGGAAATTAGTGGACTCAAAATTTAATCGAATAGTTAAAAACCGTTTATTTGTTAAATGAATAGTTAAAACCGATAATTTTTAATCGAATAGTTAAAAACCGGATGACGTTTGGCGGTTAACCGCGAAACAATTCCCTCTTTGCACTCACTGAAAAATTTTGGCTAAAATATTTTGAGATGATTTTAACTAAACCGTCAATGTTATTTAAGATATAAATTACACGAACTAACACCAAGAAGGTAACCTTAAAGGATCGTGGTTCTCAATTATCAAAAAGCTTAAAAGGAGTGCATAGGGGTATTATAGTGATCTATATTAGGGTTCTATACTATTATACCAAATGTTTAAATTGGGCGATTTCCAAAATTTAAGGGGTGGGCCAGGGTACCCCTCCCAAATTTTTAAAGGGTTGCACAAATGTACCTATATCTTATGATAGGGCATAGACCCCTATATATAACCATATAACCATATAATGTAATAGGACATCATCCAAGAGAATAAATTGGGCCAAAAGACCAAACACGTGGTTGGGCAATTTCTAAAATTTAAGGGGTGGGCCAAGGTACCATTCCCAAAAATTTCAAGGGGTGCACAAATGTACCTATGTCTTATGATAGGGAATAGATCTCTATACATGACCATATAACCATATAAGGTAATAGGTCCTCATCCAAGAGGATAAATTGGATCAAAAAACCAAACACGTGGTACATCATATTGCTTATGTTTATATTTTGGCAATTTTGTACCCCTAAAACGGAACGAAGTGAACCACCCAAATTTATCATGATACATATTAGAGTCCAATAGTATAATACCGAATGCTTAAACTGGAAAATTTCCAAAATTTAAGGGGTGGGCTATGGTACTCCTCCCAAAATTTAAAGGGGTGCACAAATGTACCTATGTCTTATAATAGGAAATGTCCATATAACTATATAAGGTAATAGGACCTCATCCAAGGTGATAAAATGAGCCAAAATACCAAACACGTGGTTGCAGTAAAATTTGGTAATTTTGTGCCCCTAAAAGGGAACGAGGTGGACCACCCAAATTTATAATAATATATATTAGGGTCCTATACTATTATACCAAATGTATAAATTGGGCAATTTCCAAAATTGAAGGGTGTGGGCCAAAGTACTCCACCCAAATTTTAAAGGGGTGCACAAATATACCCATATCTTATGAAAGATAATGAACCCCGGAATAAGCCCATATAATTGTATAAGGTAATAGGACCTCATCCAAGAGGATAAATTGGACCAAAAGACCAAACACGTGGTACAACGTATTGCTTACGTTTATATTTTGGCAATTTTGTACCCCTAAAAGGGAACATGTTTTCCCCTGTTTCGTCCTATCATTTCTCATCACCATCGTTTTCGCTGGGGATGTTAAATTCAACATTTCCTAAACTAGCACCAAGAATCGAACTCGGAACGATTGCAAGGTATCCATGTTCACCCCTGAAACGGAACAAAGTGGATCACAAAGTACTTATCAAATTTAAGGAAATAATTTTAAATACGCCTCCATATAACGTAATAAGACTCCAAAATCAATAATCATCAAAGGGAACGAGGTCCGATACTCCCCTCCCGCCCCCCAACTCCTGATGTAAATCAAGGTGATCTTATGTGTCCTGAGTGACCCCTGCCCCCTGAGTAAACATAAGCAAAATTTCAATAGGTAATGCAATCCCGAACCAAAACATCTCTAACTTATTCGCTATGGTCCATGTGGGTCCCAAAAGTGAAATAGGGTCAGCCCGACGTCAAACAAACACATTAGCTCAAACCAAATACCTCTACTTCATTCGCACCAGTAAGGGACGTGGTGGCTCAGTGGTAGAGCGTTCATCGCTGCTGTATGGGGTCCCTGGTTCGAACCCCGCGAAAGAAGTTTTGTGGTGGGCAACATTATGCTCCATTTTTCTCCCATACTTTCATTCATTTTTCATCGTCACCGTCTTCTTTAGCCTAATCGTGGGACGTAAAACTAAAGATTTCATTTGCAACAGGGTTAGTTCATCTTATCAAAGGGATAACAACCAAAAATCAAGTATTCCTCCGAAAGTTCAGCAGCGAAAATAGAACCTACTAATTAACGTGAAATCCGAACCGCATGAGCTCCTTCCGGGAATCGAACTCTGGTCTCTCACGTTAAAGGCGCATACGCTAACCGGTTAGCCACAAAGGAACTCCAAAGTTTTCGAGTTTCATATTAATACTAATACTAATTTATACTATTACTGGGGTCTACTAATTCATAATGTAATAGGTCATCAAGAAAGAGATCAAACCTTGTTTTAGTAATTTTATACCCATAAAAGGGAACGAAAAATCCATCATAACATACAAGCTAAAAGTTCCAGTTCAGTGACGTCAAACGAACATATTAGCTCAAACCAACTACCTCTAATTCAATCATACCAGTAGAGGTGCGGTGACTCAGTGGTAGAGCGTTCACCTCTGCTGTATGTGGTCCCTGGTTGAAACTCCACGAAAATAGTTTATGGTGGGCAACATTATGCTCCAATTTTCTCCCATACTTTCATTCATTTCTCATCGTCACCGTCTCCTTTAGCCTAAATAGCATAAGCGTGGGACGTAAAACTAAAGATTTCATTTGCACCAGTGTTAGTCCATCTCATCAAAGATATAACAATCTCCAAATTTTATGCCTTAAAAGGGAACGAAAAAAAAAGCATTTGTAAACCTGTACTATTTCATAACGTAATGAATCATCAAGACCATATTTTTAGTAATTTTAAAGAATCATCATGACCTCTGATCCAATACTCCGAATTCAATGACGTCATAGCAGGGCCAAGGTACCTCTGACTCATTTACACCAACGTGCATGGCCCCTGAATAAGCATAAGCAAAATTTCAATAGGTGACGCAATGTGGAAGAATGTGGAAGAATAGTAATAGAAATGTATTTAAATCGGGAGCAGCTAAAAACGATGAGGTAGCCTCAACTGAAGAACGTTTCGTAATATTTTCCTCATTGACGAAGGTCTATATCTGGTATAACTTGTTTTCGAGTTAAACAAGGAAATCTCGAGTAAGTCATTGTGACACTCATAAGGAACGTCTTTTTATACGAGCATTAGTATTTTGTATAGTATTACATGCAACGATTTTAACTAGCTAATAGTTTAGATAAAAGGTGGAGTGACGCGGTAGGTAAGTGGTAGCCGTATTGAGCTTCTAATCGGCGGAGTCGGGTTCGAATCTCAGCCAGGTTGATACTTTTTCGACTGTTTCAATTTCACTTTCAATACATTCTCAGTGTGACAAGCAAAATCTCTCCTCCAGAAAGAGAAAGATGTTGGAATGAAGAGAACTGGAGAAGGTCTCTCAATAGAGGCAATTATTTATAAACTTATTTCCAGCAGTTGTTCTAAATTTGATATTTTCAGCTACTTTCAAGCATTTCCTGATTCACGCGCGGTCAGTATTTTATTTCTCTAAATATACAGTATATAAAGAAATAATACAACATACACAGCAATATTGAGACTAATGTATGGTGTTTTTTTGAAAAACACAATCCGAACCATAGAGACTCATCTTAGAACGGAGAACTGTTTCGTTAGTCACCTACTTCACAATTTTACCCGCATAAACACCTGGATCAGGTCTACCAACTATTGTCACTGCCGAGAAAAGTTACGTGTAAGTTGGGATGCATCTGTCTAGGCGTTCTCACAACTGCAAATAACCTGGACCCCAAGTAATGGAATAATAACAATCAGGGGTCCAGGTATTTATGTAAGTGGCTGTACTATAAATTTCCAGAACCAATAGACGTTTTTGAAAAGAACTAAAAAGTTTTGAAGCGAATCTATTTGAACCCTACAAGACTTTCAAACCAACTTTGATACCTATCTTTCTAATGAAAATAAAATGGTGTGTTTTATCATAATAATTTGTTTTTAAACCTCGTGGTAAATGTTTCTTTGTAACTTCACGTGGGCGTTTTTGGTAGTTACAGTATGTTTAGTTATGTTTGGTTTAGTTTCTTTCAGCAAATTCATGTTTCTTTGAGTTAATATAAAAGTTTATTCTTCATTGTTTAATCTCAATGATAATAAACATGTATTGAAATCTTAATAACTTGATTTTATTCACTTTCTGCCATAAATCTGTAAATGTCCCGTGCGTAATGTTACACATTTCTATGCCTCATGAAATAAATAAGGAGGATAATAATAATAAAAAAAACATTAATAAGTACCACTAACAGGCTAATAATAATAATTCTGATTTGGGGCAAAAGTTTCAATACTTTATCTTCTACAATTACAAAGGAAACACGAAAAATACATGTTTTCTGTTACGCACGGGACAGCAAAAAATGGCATGCTAAAACTACGATTTTTGCCTACCAGAACCAAACATTAATTAAAACAAAATTATCAAATTTTTGTCAAAGGTCTAATTCATATTATTTGCTACTGTTTGTATAATTACAGATTGAAAATTTAGTTTGAAAATTAGTTGAAAATTGGGATATGTGAAAAGCATTGAGCATGGTGTAGATCACACAAGGTTTGTGGTCAAAACCTGACAAATATATTTTACTAAAAAAAAAAAATTAAATGTTTCAGTATATAGTTACACTATTTCTTAATAGAAAAACATAAACATCATAGTTTGAAGTTAATTTTGAAAATTTACTGACAATGGACCACTTGAAAGAGAATCGTTCTTTTGCTTCAGAGAACATTATTGACAGTTTCCCTCACTTTTCAATACTAACTTTGGAAGATTATGGTATTTAAACAAGTAAATACTTTCTCCCAGTTTAAGGTCCCACGATTATATACCAAGACAGTGATGATGATAAATCAAATGCTGGATTGAAGAAAGCGGGAGGAAGTGGGACAACCCCGAGAAAATTCACTCACACAGTGTTTGTCTACTACAAAACTTACTCGGCGTTAGCTGGAATCGAACAAGGAACTCCATGCAGCAGAGATGAACACTCTTCCATTGAGTCACCGCAGAGCCCGAATGTAATATTTGAATATGCACCAACATTTGCTTTTAGTCTAATGCATTACTTAAGGAAATGTAGGATTCCTTTTATATGATTTCAGAATATTGATTTAATGCAAGTCACCAAAAGGAAGTAAAAATGTTTTAGCATGAAATAAAACTAAGTGGTCAGGATTAAAAGAAATGAAAATTAGAAAAGAGATATGTTCTTGTACATGTTCATTTATCTGTACTTTTTTTTCTGTCGTACACTCATACCCAGTTTTCCAAATGTATGCAATAGGATACAGTATCAATGTAATCCATTAAACCCATAGCTCTAGATTTTAATCTCTCCTTCAAAGTATTAATTCGCTGATCTAAGCGTTTGTACTTCCTTCAATTTCTGCACTTTTACCCGGTTCCCTATCTCCAACAACAATAGATTTTCATTCTCCTGCTGTCCTTGCTCTAATAACTCCAACAATGTAAATATATTAGGATGATAATGAGACAATTTTCTATTCACATTTGAATGTCATCCCTCAACACTGTTAGTCGCTCTTGCCCATTTTGTCACATTTATTTTCATACAATACAGTAAAAATAAATAGGTGAGTAGGGTGACTATGAAATTTTCTTCACTTTTCTACTTGGCTTTTTCACTGTTCATTGGTGAAATCTGGCAAACCAACTCTGTGCTTATTATACTACGAACGTCTGAGACTTGCACTACGATAGCAATACCCCCTCCCGAAGTTAAAAAACGCCACTGTGTTGCGTCTTACAATAAAGAAATGGACGTATCTGTAAATCTTTGGAAGTAGTTGAATTGGATTCTCGATCACCATGTTCGTCATTTTATCCACTAAACGTCTGATTCAATTGACGTTCTTTGTGGCTAATGCAATGTATACCTGACGATTTTATGAGCTCGTCTCCAAGAAGAACAACAATGGCTTTGCATCCGAGTGTACATTTCATATAAGTCTTCTCACCATTACGCCTGTTATACTCAAACAGTTTGCCTCCACGCTTAGTGCTAACAAAGTTCGACATATCTGTGAGGATAAAGACACTTGTTACAAAAATATTCTCACAAAACACTCAGAAGACAATTCTACTTATAATTTTAAAAAATATGCGACATGGGCCCAGGAAAAAGCTTAGGAAATTCCTAAGCTTCCACAATTCTAAGCTTTTAAGCGTACCTTGGTTACGTATCTCAATGAATGCTGTCAGGAAAAGGTTAAGGAAACTATTATAAGGAAGTAAATGTTTTGAAACAGTTTTTAATTGGTATATGCCACATCTTAAATCACAACGGGATAGACTAATCATGTTGCATGATATTGCCAACACTACAGGATTACCGACTGAAGAAAAATATAAAACTGCTAAAAAGATATACAGGGAAGAGAGATAAGCAGCAAAAATTACTGCAAATGAAAACTTGATAAATAATTCAAAGAATAAATGTGCATCAGCGTGGTCTATAATTAATAAAGATATTGGAAAACGCGCTGTTCGAGACACGTATGGCAAGATAGCCCCCTCACTTTAGAATATTGAAACAATGACTAGGTCATTCGTTTGTACTACGTTTGTACCGTTTGTACCGAAAATATTTTCGTTTGTACCATTTTCCTTATAGGGTTACTTGAGAGGTCGACTGGGGGGGCTATCTTGGCGCCAAGATAGCCCCCCCATATCACAGCACAAAAAATTGGAATACACCATTCGAAAGCAAATCGTTTGTACCGTTTGTACCGAAAAAAGTTTTGTTTGTACCCTGATAGTTTTCGAGAAACAGGGGATGACATTTGGGGGGGCTATCTTGGCGCCAAGATAGCCCCCCGTATCACAGCACAAAAATTTGAAATACACCATTCGAAAGCAAATCATTTGTACCGTTTGTACCGAAAAAAGTTTTGTTTGTATCCCGATAGTTTTCGAAAAACAGGGGATGACATTTGGGGGGGCTATCTTGGCGCCAAGATAGCCCCCCCGTATCACAGCACAAAAAATTGGAATACAGCATTCGAAAGCAAATCGTTTGTACCGTTTGTACCGAAAAAAGTTTTGTTTGTACCCTGATAGTTTTCGAGAAACAGGGGATGACATTTGGGGGGGCTATCTTGGCGCCAAGATAGCCCCCCCGTATCACAGCACAAAAATTTGAAATACACCATTCGAAAGCAAATCGTTTGTACCGTTTGTACCGAAAAAAGTTTTGTTTGTACCCTGATAGTTTTCGAGAAAGAGGGGATGACATTTTGGGCGGGGGGCTATCTTGGCGCCAAGATAGCCCCCCCGTATCACAGCACAAAAAATTGGAATACACAATTCGAAAGCAAATCGTTTGTACCGTTTGTACCGAAAAAAGTTTTGTTTGTACACCGATAGTTTTCGAAAAACAGGGGATGACATTTGGGCGGGCTATCTTGGCGCCAAGATACCCCCCCCGTATCACAGCAAAAAAAAAAAAAATTGGAATACACAATTTGAAAGCAAATCGTTTGTACCGTTTCTACCGAAAAAAGTTTTGTTTGTACCCTGATAGTTTTCGAGAAAGAGGGGATGACATTTTGGGCGGGGGGCTATCTTGGCGCCAAGATAGCCCCCCCGTATCACAGCACAAAAAATTGGAATACACCATTCGAAAGCAAATCGTTTGTACCGTTTGTACCGAAAAAAGTTTTGTTTGTTCCTTGATAGTTCTCGAGAAACAGGGGATGAAATTTGGGGGCTATCTTATACGCAAGATAGGCCCCCTAATGTGTACTTTTTCCATGTCCATTAATAAGTATCATATGTTTATCCATGTGAATTAATGTGTATTTAGAATTCTGGTTCTGCATATCAAAATAAAAAAAAATGCATTTTTCAGTAATAACTCAACGTTAGAATTGAATCGGCGAGTGGGAAAACAGTGTGAGTCCAAAATAAACCATTTTGAAGTAAAGGCAAAAATAACACTAAAGATGTAGTACTACAAGTTGTAATGAAGAGCAGTGCAATTTGCAAGACCTTGCACGTTATAACGTGCGAGGTCTTCCAAATTGTACTGCTCTTCATTACAACTTGTAGTTCTACATATTTAGTGTTATTTTCGCCTTTAACTCAAAATGGCTTATTTTGAACTCACACTGTTTTCCCACTCGCCGATTCAGTTTTAACGTTGCGTTATTCCCAACAAGTCCTTTTTTTCATTTGGATATGTACATCAAGAGATCTAAATTCACATAAATTCACATCAATAGACACATAATACTTATTAATGGGCATGGAAAAAGTACATATTAGGGGGCCAATCTTGCGTACAAGATAGCCTCCCAAACGCCATCCACTCTTTCTTGAAAATTATCAGGGTACAAACAAAACTTTTTTCGGTACAAACGGTACAAACGATTTGCTTTCGAATTGTGTATTTCAAATTTTTGTGCTGTGATACGGGGGGGCTATCTTGGCGCCAAGATAGCCCCCCGCCCAAAATGTCATCCCCTGTTTTTCGAAAACTATCGGGGTACAAACAAAACTTTTTTCGGTACAAACGGTACAAACGATTTGCTTTCGAATGGTGTATTTCAAATTTTTGTGCTGTGATACGGGGGGGCTATCTTGGCGCCAAGATAGCCCCCCGCCCAAAATGTCATCCCCTGTTTTTCGAAAACTATCGGGGTACAAACAAAACTTTTTTCGGTACAAACGGTACAAACGATTTGCTTTCGAATGGTGTATTTCAAATTTTTGTGCTGTGATAGGGGGGGCTATCTTGGCGCCAAGATAGCCCCCCCAAATGTCATCCCCTGTTTCTTGAAAACTATCAGGGTACAAAAAAAAACTTTTTTCGGTACAAACGGTACAAACGATTTGCTCTCGAATGGTGTATTTCAAATTTTTGTGCTGTGATACGGGGGGCTATCTTGGCGCCAAGATAGCCCCCCCAAATGTCATCCCCTGTTTCTCGAAAACTATCAGGGTACAAACAAAACTCTTTTCGGTACAAACGGTACAAACGATTTGCTTTCGAATGGTGTATTCCAATTTTTTGTGCTGTGATACCGGGGGGCTATCTTGGCGCCAAGATAGTCCCCCCAGTTTACCTCTCAGGTACCCCTATAAGGAAAATGGTACAAACGAAAATATTTTCGGTACAAACGGTACAAACGTAGTACAAACGAATGACCTAGTCATTGTTTCAATTTTCTAAAGTGGGGGGGCTATCTTGCCATACGTGTTCGAGACCCCATACTAATATCCGTAAACGAGTTCAACAAATATTTTCTGAATAGTGCAACAGAATTAAATGATAAATCAAAAGATGAAAATTGTTTCTCCGAAAATCAAAATTTTGACTTTAGAAGTTTATTAGCGCAGCAAAAGGTAATTGAGTCATTTTTTTCATGGACTGCAATTAATACCAGAACAGTTTTATCGGTCGTTAGTAAACTGAGACCTTCAAATTGAGGATTTCTATGGATTTGCTAACAACTTGTTAAAAAAAAAAAGTAATTGATGTTATAATTGAAGTTTTCGTTTATCTATTTAGCTGCATGCTTTTAGAGGGAATCTACTTTAACTTCCTTAAATTGACAACCACTGTAGCCATACATAAGAAAAGCGATAAAAGTAAACCTAATTACAATCGTCCTATATCCTTAGTGCCAGTTATATCCAAAATTTTTGAATAATGTATTAAAAATCAATTATTAAACTATCTAGAAACGAATAAACTGATCCACACTTCGCAATTTGGATTCCGACCGGTGTTTTCTACGACTAAGGCTGTGGAAAATATAGTAACACACATATTAGACAATTTTGAGGAATGCATATTTGGGGAATCCAACTCGCCCAAGTAGGAGGGTTGTAAGTGTGAAGAGTGGGTGAAACTGGGGAAATTTGCTTGTTGAAATTAAGGGGAATGTTGGTAAAATTAGGATAAAAGGGAAACAAGCGATTAGCGGGAAGGGGAAATAAGGTATGATTAACTGATAGCATATGGTGCAATAAAATAAGTTGTGGGTTGGTAATGCTATGGAAACAAAGGGAAGGATGTTGAATTAAAACTGTAGTGGATGTTGATAGCGAATAATTATAAGGTAGGGAGACCCTAACGGTGCTAGTGTTTTGTGTGAGTAATGGTTGCTGGGTACCATTTGGGAGTACGAGGAAAAGTGGAGAAGGGGGGTTGGTTAAAATGAATTTTTTGCTAGATAGTTGTAGGATAGAGAAAGGGTGGTCCTGGGTACAAGAAAAATTGCAGACGCCATGAAAAAGTCCGGTTACTGTGGGGAAACGTAAGTGATGTAGGCACTTGGTGAGCTGTGAATTTCGGTTTGAAATTACCGGGATTTGACATAGAAATGGCCGAGTGGAAAAAAACACAGGAAAGCAAATTTGTTTTGTAAAGGGGCATGGTATGCGTAGTATTAAAGAGGGCAAGATTTGTGGGTAACGGAAGCGAACAGGTTTTATTTCGTGTGGCGACCGGGTAAGTCCTAATACGGAATAAAGTAAAAGAAGATGATAGGGGCAAAACCGGAATATGTATTTGTAAATAGATTTTTTTTTTTTTTTTTTTTTGGAGTAACATGGCAGTGGGTGAGCGGGATTGAGTGTATTAAATGAGGTGAAAAATGTGGCGATATTTTGATATCTTTTGTGGACAAGCGAGTGTTGAGTTTAGCGAGATTATTTTCTAAGGTATTGATGGGTAAGAAAGTAGCAGGAAGCAAATTTTGATTACAGTTTTCGTAAATATTGTTGAATATATTTAGTTGAAAAATTTTGTGTAATTTATGTAGTAGAAGGGTATCTATTTGAAAGAATAATTGTATAAACGATAGGAGATGTTGATTATTTGATAGTTGAGCCGTAAGGTTTTCTTTATTGTTAATAATTTGACGGAAAGCAGTTTGAATTTTTGAAAACCCAAGCCGTGTTTCATTGGCGAGGCGAGAAAGGGAATATGATAAATTATATGTGTGAATGAACCCCTAATTGTTCCTGCTCTAGAAGTTGTGTGTTTTAAGTTCATGTTTATTTGTAATAAAACTTGAGATTTGGGATTTTGTAGCCGTTCCTGTAAGCTAGTTTAAAAAATTACCTAAGAACGGTAGAAAGGCACGTGTAGTGCGCGTTTTCGGGCCGACAGTAGCGAATTTGGTTGCATAGGTTGCTTGAAAGATATTAGATGTAAAATTGTTGACAGAATGTAAAAATTCTGCTAATGTAGTACAGAATCTTGATCCAGTGTCCGGGTTACACGGGACAATAATGTTAGTGAGGTTAAACGAAGGGAGGGTGAAGGAATAAACCAAAGGTACCATATGAGTGTGGGGAATGGCATGTTTAATTTTGGTATACTCGGCGCCAATCGATAATTTAACATGGCTGGGTGTTAAATCTAAAGCGTGAATACAAAAAAGCCAAGTCGTTATGAAGGCTCTGAAAAAAAAGAAAAAAAAACTGTGAGATGTGCGGAACTGTTTAGTAATATATTAATAAATATGTTTATTTATTTTTTCATTAGAGAGGAAAGAAAGAAAATATATGGAGACGGGGCTGTAGCCCCATGGAAACCCGTATGTGATACGTAGGTTGTAATTCGCGGTCTGCAATTTGCTATGTATTGTATATTATTTCATATTATTAGTGGCTGTCTAAAATGTGAGTGTTTGAGAAAAAGAAACTACAGAAATTGTTGAAAGCTTTTGTCTAAATAAAGAAAAGCTTACTTCATAGAATCGAGAGAGAAAAAAAAACTTTTGTTATTCACTATTGCCAAGGTGCTTTTCATGAAAAGGGAATGTGAAGAATTTGCTAGTTTGCAGTGGAAATACGGGGAAAATAGCTGCAGGGAATATAGACTGTGAGTGAAAGTATGTACTAGTCGCTTACTAAAACAACGTCGATCTTGTTGTGGTGCCTGAAACTATGAGATGAATATATTTAAAGTGAAGTTTGGAGTGGCAAATTAAAGGTGACATCGTTAATTGTCACCAATTATCGATACGGGTGCGTTTAGCCGCTGTTTTTCGCACGCTCATGGACGACCCTTCAGTTATTCAGTGTATTAGTAATCTCAGTGTTATTATTTTTTTTGTGTGTGTGTGTGTGTGTGTCAGTCTATATACAGTGGTATTTTTCCTTGTATCCAGGAAGGACAAACAAATTTTTTAAAAAATAAAAAAACATTGTAAAATAAAATGTCACGATGACCACGTTGACTGTTGGTGCGATCCTGGTGGGGGACTGTTACGTACCCGCCAGGAAGGACAAACAAAAATCCTTTTCTTTGCTATCTCTAAGTGTTAAAAACAGTTCAAGATATAGAAATAACTAAAAACGATGGAAACCAGTATGCAACCAAATAGAACCTGACCCCGCATGCTAACACCCAACCTTCAAATAAATGACTATTAAAGTGTTTTTAGTAACTAAATAAAAGGGAAAAACAAAGATAAAATTCCAAATAAAAAGGTGGGTGGGAGCAGCGGGGACATCTCACTCTCAACGCCGTTCTTCGCAGTTAATCTCCTCGACACAAAGTGATTGAAGATCTGGCCTTCCTGGAGTATGGGACTGAAACCTGCAGCGTAAGTCATTTTCTCTCCTCTCTCTGATTTATGAGCTGTGGATTTAGGTAGCAAAGTCGGTATCCCGTGAGGGGATAAGATACCTTACTGTAATCCACTATACTATCTGTAATACAACAGCCAATAAACCAGTTACTGTTCAAATTAAAATAATTCCTTTCAATAAACAAAATTAACAATTAAGCAATTTTCCTAATTGTCTCACTAGAGTATAGAAACCAATAATTTTAAAGGATCGAAACACTACCTTGTAAATCTGTTTTATAAGCTGACGAGACAACACTTCTAAGTACAGATAAGATCGTAATGGGAGTTAAAAATAATGAAATTTTAGAAACGCCATGAACATGGTTAAGGTATAACAAACTTTATCTCAATGAATCTAAGTCAGAAACCATTCATTTTTATCTTGGTAATCACCTGACTGATGTAGATGTATGTCATTCTATAAAGCTTCTGGGATTCTATCTAGACCCAAAGTTAAACTGCAATGTAATATTGAAAATTTATGTAAAAGACTGTCTAGAATATTGTTTTTAATTCGCAAACTAAGGGCAACAGTTACTGAAACTGTGCTTCTTACAGGATATTGTGTTTTCTTTCATTGTCATTTACACTACGGCATACTATTGTGGGGTAATACATGGAGTGCTCAAATTGTCTTCCAATTGCAAAAGAAAGCTATAACAGCAATAAAAGGTTTGTCAGATACTGTATCATGTAGACCATTCTTTATGGAAATGCAGATCATGACAGTTCCTTCTTTGTACATTTTTAGACGCCTTATGCACGTGAGAGAAAATCAGGATGATATTGGTTGCCGCAATAATGTTCACTCGTATAATATAAGACGTAAAGATGATTTAAATACCCCATATGTTAGGCTAAAAAAAACCTAAAGAAGCTATAAATATACTGGCATGAAACTGTATAATGTATTACCAACATATATTCGAAGAATATGTCATGTCGATTTCGAAAACCAGTGTAAAGTACTTCTTGTAAGAAATGTTATTTATAGTATAAACGAATTTGAAGAAAAATGTAAATTATAACAATCTGATTTTTGCATGTTATTGACTCTATCTATTACAATATTCCTTGTTTAATGGCAATAGAAAATATTCTATTATATTCTATTCTAATTATATGACACACACAAAGTTCAACACAGGACTAATACAAACGTTATATTCCCGGTGGCTCATTAAAAGTTTCGATTCAAAGGTAGACATATTCTTATATTCTGATATGCTCTCTCGTCAATGAAACACCAATCAGAGTGGAGTATTTATTTCGACTAATTAGTTTTGATTGTCTTAAAAGTGATAGTACGTACATCTACTTAACCCCTTTGTTGTTCGTATTATAGTTGTGTAAATTGCGATTATTGATGCATTTTCGTTAATATTAAATTATTTTATGAAGCAGGCATACCTAAATTCACATTAAAAATAAAATTCCCAAGAAAAATCCCAAATTAAAAATATCCCTTAATCTTAACAGTAGGCGAAACAGGAATAGGCAAAACAATTCCTGTTTTGCCTACAATATTGATAACGTAGAAATCTTGATAAATATTGCTGAGAGGCTAGTAGGCGGAACAGGAATAGGCGAAACAGGAAGACAGCATTTAAAAGAATTAAAATATCAGATTAAAGAAGCTAATTTAAATTTCTACCAAACACAACCTATCCTCTGCCAAGATTTGTGCATGGAGTAAATTACAAGCAGAGCTTATTCATATTACAACAGCAATTACTGAACGAAATTCTGCACAACAGTGTGTGTATAACTAAACCAACAGAAACTGAAGTGCAGTATTTGAACATTTCTTACATTCCAAGAATAACGAAGGTTAAACACACTATACACTAACCACCAACTTCACAAATTTGATACATGAATATTTTTCGTTACTATCATATCCATAATAATGAACAATTGTCACGTCATAAGCAATAAGAAACACTTTGCCAAATACAACCGAAAGAAAAAGAGCAGTGACTAGCTTACAAGGAGCAAATGAAATATTTTAACGGAACAGTTTTAAAGATATATATATATATATATATATATATATATATATATATATATATATATATATATATATATATATATATATATATAATGCGTGTGTGTGTGTGTGTAACGTGGATAACTAACAATGATTAGTGTGTACGGGATATCACAATTAACCTTTAGACGTCCGCCAGGGATTTTAACAAAATCATAGACCCTCGCGTTGGGGGCTCTGGTGATCCCCTATAGTTATTACAGTCATGATTCATACACCGTTGGAAAGCTTATAGACCACAGATTCCAATGAGGTACATGAATGCAATTCCCGCCATATTCGTAAGAGAAGAAACACACACACACAAAAAAAAAGAAAAAAAAAATGATTTTGCGGGGCCCTGGCAATCCTTGCAGTCACCTAACGCTGACAAAATGATGCTAAAGTGTAGACCAGACACTTCTGAGAATAATAATAATAATAATAATAATAATAATAATAATAATAATAATAATAATAATAATAATAATAATAATAATAATAATAATAATAATAAAAAGTAGCCATTGCTGCAAATACAAAGCATAATGAATTCGTTTTATGTAGAAAAGATTCTCAAAAAATGTTATGAGCAGGAAAGAAATACATTGAATGTGACATTCTCTCCTCTTCCCCACCATAGTACCACGTTCATATGCAAATCATTTTTGTTGCACACATTATGTATATTAACAAGAATTATACTTCTAGACCAATTCAGTGAAAGATGTCTTGTCTTATATGGAACCGTTCTGAAAATAAATGTAAATTAGCCAATTTTGCCCCTCATCCTCCTCCCCTATAAGCAACAAGTACACATATAGCTTATTACCATGTAGGAGACTACTTCATTGCTTCAATTTTTATAGGAGTACCAAAAAGGAGGGAATAATGGTCCCCTAAAACCTGATGAAAAAATAAGAAAACGAACTTTACCTCCCCTCGGCCGTGATAACCCCCACATAAATAGATACATACTAGCAGAAAGCACCATCCCTCAAGAATACAATGGAACAAAATCAACTTTCTAGCTCAATTAGGGGCTGAACTATTGATGTTTGTTGTAAAAATAAATGTAATTTATGTCAAAAAAAAAAAAAAACTGAAACTCCAAAAATTGGCCAACTATGCCCCCTCCCTATTCTCCCCATATAAGCAAGAAGTACAAATATAGGCTATTAGCATGTAGTGGCCTACTGCATTACTTCACATAGCCTACCAATTTTTTTGGGTCACATTGGCTCAGTGGTAGAACGTTCACCTCTGGTGCATGGAGTGCTTGGTTCGATCTCAGCTCGCGCCAAGTGAGCTTTGTGATGGACAAACACCACGTGCGTGAGTTTTCTTGGGTTCTTTCGTTTCCTCCCACTTTCTTTATTAAATCATTTCATTCATTTCTCATGATCATTGTCTCCTTAACCTAGTAAGCCTTTAGACATACGCGTAGGACGTAAAACTTAAACATTTAATTTAATTTTTTCACATACCATTTTTTATGAGTGTGCCCCCAAGAGGAAAATGCTCCCCAAGAAACCCTGTTAAAAACAAACACGATCTTTACCCTCTTCCCACCCACTTGCATCGTGGTACCCACCATATATAAAATGCACACCAACGGAAAGCTGCACCCTTGAGGAAGAAATTAGTACCAAAATCATCTTCCTGCCTTAATTAGATGTTGAGCCATTGACGTTTAAAACCCCGACGCAGCAGTTGCGTCAATGGGCGTTTAAAGGTTAAGAATACAGAAAATCAATAGAACATAACAAAGAAACTAAACTATTTTACATATTCCGTGAACAGAGATCGGGATATTCCCGATTTCATTCTTCGAAATTGACCATTTCGACGGATCGTAATTAGGGAAGTACCCCGAAGTTTGGTCTAGCGGTTAGATGGCAAGCAATATCTGTAAAAATGTAATATTTGTGTATTTAGATTTATTGTTTTAAACAAAATAAACATTTTAAACGATTATTTTTTATTTAAAACAAAGTAACTGGTTTTAAACAAAAAGACATGTTGTAAACAAAAAAACGTTATTTTTGTTGTCTTTTTATTTTTTTTATTTTATTATTATTTTTTTAACATGCTAGCAAATACTCTAACGTGTTACTACTGTTAGGGCAACGTTTTGCATTTCTCCTTCTCGGTCTTTTATATAGAATTCCTCTTAACTCGAAGTCTTGAAAGATTCAAACACCTCGTATGAGCATCTTAAAGAATTACCCGCACCAAGGGGAGGAACAGTGGCTCTGTGGTAGAAAGCTTACCTGTGGTGCGTGGAATTTCTAGTTCGATCCCCGGCTAAGTAAGTTTGTAGTGGGCAACATTGCGTCCGTGGGTTTTTCTCGGCGTACTCCCGTTTACTTACACATTCTCATTCCACCAATTTTTCCATCATCATTTACTTGCCTTAATCATCCTTCACCCTTAGCTTAACAGACATAATCATGGACGTTAAACTGAAACATTTCATTTCATTTTTTTAATACCCAGTAATTTCTCATCTCTTCTAGGACAAGTATCGAAAAACGCTGAAGCACATATTTAAACACGAGCGTCAATCCCACCGGATACGTGCCCCCCCCCCAAATATTTGTAAAAGTTTTCCTCCCTCCCCCAATATTTCAAGTAGCTATCTTAAGTCAACTATGACCCAAAAGAACCTCAACCATGTAGCAGTTTGCAACGTTCACAAAGCAATGTTGATCCTCATTTTACATTAGTTGTGGACATATACCGTTAGGCCTAAAACCTGACGTCCAAACTTTTGTTTCTGGATATTTACTTCACACTACCTATTATCATTATTTTTGACATACACTTGGTATCTTTTAACTAAAATTGTAAAACAAGGTTGAATTTTACTGTTGTATAATCAAACAAACTAGGGTGTATGTGTATGTTTTGTTAGTACCAAATTTTCTTAAAGAAAGAAAAAAACTACTATCAAAGGTAAAAATAAAACCAAATTTTAAAAAAGTTTTTGTTTGCTTTTTAAGTAAAAAATAATGCTTTAAAATTCAATGTACGAAGACTTTCTTTTAATTTTCCAAGGGAAGACCTCCAGAACCCTCACTTTTCTGGGAGTATTGCATTCACTCTAGTCCCCCGGGTAGTCTGGAGCCCCAAAGTTTATATGCTGCGACGCCAATGTATTTAATTGTTTTAAACGTAAATTCTAAATACAAAATTTTATGCTTATAATCATATAGATACCGAAATATGGACGGACCTCTTATCGCAACAGTAACGTCACCCTCTAGGTTTGAGTTGTATACAGTATATTTTATTTAAAACGTGAAATTATATAAGTTACGCGGGTCACCACATTAAGTAATGTTCTTTCATCCGTAGTACGATCTACACCACCGTCGAGCGAAAATTTTGTATTGTGGGACCACCATTTCAAATCTAGAATTAACTCCATAGCTATTCCGACGGTGGACTACCTTCCTACGACTGTTTCCTCTTGGTTCTTTCTAAATCTGACTCCCTACCTTACAAGAGTAATAAGACGTCATATCATTCTGTGAGACGGAAAGAGAGGAAAGATGTTTTCAACACGAAATCCATACACCGAACTCCAGACTGGGCGTGGTGTTCCCACGTGCTGTACTTTTATACGTGAAATTACATTACTTAAGGAGCGCACCCGCGTAGATACGATGTATCCACACGGAAATCCTAGTCGTTTTTTCTCAGTATATATATATGCCTTGCCCGCCCCCTACATAAGCAGAACTCCTTCGTGGCTATGTGGTTAGTGTTCGCGTCTTTGGAGTGGGAGACCAGAGTTCGATTCCCAGTGAGTACTCATGTGGTTCGGATCCCACTTTAAGCTGTAGGTCCACGTCTTATATAGCTTAAATAAATACTGCTAAACTTAAATACCATCCCATCTACAAGAAAAATCTGAAATGACGTTGATGAATTGCAACCCCCACTTAACTCCTTCCACATCAAATTTCCAAAAGTCCTTCCTCAGTAATACCTTAGGTCACAAATCCAATATACTGTCCAAATTTCAGTCAGTGAATCAAGATATATTTTATATATACATAGAAGTTACAATTACTGACGAAATTATACTTCCAATCGGCTTTTGTGCGAGGATTTTCATTTCTGGAAGGAAACATGCGGTTTGGAGCGAGCCAGAAATACTTTGGAGAGAAGAGACAGTCTCTAACAAAGAATTAAGAGCGCGGAGTATTTGCACTATCTTTCTGAAAAAGATCATTTATTTGTGTAGTGATGTATGAACTTTTATTTTAAATGAACTGATTTAATTATTTGGTTTTACTGATAATTTTTTAAAGCCTATTTAAATGACCCATACTTAGTGGAAATTAAATTTAACATTCATTCATTTAACCTGCACGAAAAGAACAGATTTATGGAAATTATTCAACCCTCCCCTCCTTAGGATACGTATTTCAATGAAAGTATAATGACAAAAAAATCCGTAATGTCACTCCTTCCCACTCCCATGTTGATAGGGCTGAACCCGCACTTACACAGCATCGGAAGTACTTCTATTCATCTCAGCGACCTCGACAACTATGGCTCAGAGGTAGAGCGCTAATCTCTGGTATTTGGAGCCCCTGGTTCGACCAACTAGTGCCAAGTGGGCTTTCCGAAAGTATAGAAGCGGAGTTTTCTCGGGTTTCTCCCTTTCCTCCAACTCTTTCATTCCACCATTTCATTCATTATCATCATCACTGTTTCAGTCACGTGAAGTTGGCACAACTACATTACAGAAAAGGAAATTTTTTTGTCAAGAATTAGTGCTTATTAGTGCTCAAGTACATAGAATTAGTGCTCGACTTATTCAAGAGATGGTTGAGCCAATTTCACACTTTCTAAAAATGGTCTCAAAATCAAAATTAAACTGCACAAGAATTAGTGCTTAATTAGTGCTCTTCATCCCACACTGTCCCAGAATTAGTGCTCAATAAATAAGGGAATAAGGAGCAAATGTATGCTTGGGGTATATGCGAAGCTGTTTTGCTTAACATAATTAGGATGTTTAGCTTAACCCATCTGTGAGTTATTCATCCACTGCCTATTGATGTATGATGTCTATACAGTAAACTCTCGGTTATCCATACTTCTGTCTATGCTTATTCATAGGTATAACTTGTATTAATAAAGGCACCTATAGTTCTAAAACCCCGAACTTTTGGTGTACAGTAATATCATACAGACCTCTTATAGGGAGGAATTGCGTATTTTTATCTGGTACCCCACCAGAGATACATATCTGTGAAGCACGCACTTTTTCACTTTTCAGAATTTTTCATAATTTCTATTTTTTTTTTTTAAAAAAAAAGGGGGGGACACGTCTAAGGGTTGAAACTTGGTAAATGAGCACTTCTCTATCAGACCTTTTTATCCAGAAAAGCTTACCTTCCTGATCATTTGCCTTCTTGCAAAAACCGTCTGCTGAGCTCGGACCTTTTAACGTCAATGACCTACTTTTTCAAATCTACTTTTCACCCTGCTATACTTCATGGACAATAATGGCTAATACATGCTCTTGTAGCTTACAATTTGCTGACAATTTTGGTTTTTGTTCCACATCGATAGAACAACTAAGGGGGCTGAGATACTTCAGGTTCGGTAACTCCTTACAACACCACCAAACGGTGCAAATTCGAAAACGAATATGGCTGCCACTCGAAACCTAAAGTCACTAAACTTAAAATAATGATTGTTTTGAACTAACGACATGGTAAGGTAATTGCAGATCAATATAAGACTTTTAAAAATTGTCGAGCAACATGCATTGGACCACTTGACATGGATTTATCCTACAATTAAGAGCATTAAAAAAGTTCAGTTATGTTTAAACATCTCGCAATGCACCCAAAGTAAAATGTCATAAATAAACCAAAAACATAACCACATGGTTGAAGACGAGTTAGACTTACATCTTTATAATATAAAATACAAAACATGCCAAGTAATATTAAATTTAAACCAGTTATGCTGTGGAAATACAAAAGATTATATACAATTTATTTGCTCTACTTATTTCTTAATATATTAATTTACATACATAATCCTACAAATATGAAAGGAATCGAATAATAGGCCTACCTTTTCTTCAAAACTCCACTGATTGAAAGTGCTTATAATTTACGAATTGCATTATTTAACAATGACTACAGTGTGTCAATGTTGTTGTTATACCACTAAGTCTGTCGATTTTATAAGCGTCCAACGGAGAAAATTCGTCGTCAGCGAGTAGGTGGGAAATCTGATTTAAAACATATATCGATATATATTCGCAATTATGTCAAAAGCAAGTGTCATTTTGATAGCATATTGTTATAGTGGATTTTATTCCTCCCAGGGTTGTTATCAGTGTTTCTAACATATAATTTCTGGGGTTGGTGGGTTGGCTTCTCCCATCGCCGAAGCTATATGCTAAATTAAATTGCAGCTGCACGTCATGCTCAGGTCATGTCCTTTAGTCTTGGATCGTCCTTGTCCTTCGGGTGGCCAATCGTCCACATTCACAAATTTATATTCTTTCTATTAATTTCGCGGAAGAAAACGTGTATTACAAATGCTTGCGGCTTGCGTATGAGAAGTGACCATTAATTACAACAAGCAACAACTATCAAAATCAATGTCCTTTATTTCTCGTAATATCACGCTATCCTGAACAATGAGACAGAGGGAACTGAGATAATTTTCGTAGGGGTTAACTTAAGCTCATCTTACACTCAGATTTTAAGAAGTTTGATTTACCAAAGCTCTCTTATAGTACAGGGTGTTTCGAAAAGAATGACCTGATTTTGAAAATCCATATGTATTGATAAAAACATACTACAAAAATGGAATAAATTGCAAAATACTCACAGAATCTTCAAGTTTTACCTATGCTATTCCAAATGTCCACCATCGGCAGCACGCAGCAGAACTCCGCTCAAAAATTTGCCTAATTGTTTCCACCATTTCATTGGAAGTGCGAGGCCGACCTCGAATCTTACTTTTGTACAAGCATTCTGTCTCTTCAAATTGGTGATACCAACGACGAATGTTTTTGGGTTCAGGCGGATCAATGCCAAAACGCCGGCGAAAAGCACGTTGGACCGAAATAACTGACTCAGTCTTTACAAACTGTAGCACACAAAACTTCTTTTGTTGAGCGGACACTATTTTACTTCTGACTGGGTATAAACTAACATGTAACACTTCCCAAGTGTAACACTCCGATTTTGATAAAATTTGGCAGAACGGTTTTAGGGGCAAAAGGTCCCGTCCAAAATTTTGAAAGTTGACGCCTGAAAGGCAAGAAGAAGTAAGCCGAAGTGAATGAAATTGTACACATATTGTAGAAGTAAAATCAGAGAAAACGTGTTTCATATTTTCCTGGAAAAAATAGTTCGGTGGGGCACAGACCCCTTCAAACTTTGATCACGAAATATCAAAAGTGTTAATAACAGTATGTCAGAAGTGCCTAAAAATCATGAAGAATTTCAACGAAACTTTGTGTAGGGACAATATGCAAAAAATAAATAAATAAATAAATAAATAAATAAAAAAATAAACGAATACGTGTTTTTTAATTTGCTGCGGAAAATCTGTTTTAGGGGGCCAAAGCCCCACCCAAAATTTTAAAAGTTGACTCCCAAAAGGCAATAAAAAGTGGGTCGAAGTGAATGAAATTGTGCACAGATATTGTAGAAGTAAAATCAGAGAATACGTGTTTCGTATTTTCCTGGAAGAAACGGTTGAGTGGGGCACGGATGCAGAGATGATTAAAAGTAGGAAATACTTGTTAGTTTGTCTCCGGCTGTTTGGAGAGCAAAATAACTCTTCATTTTATGTCTACAATATCTGTGCACAATTTCATTCAATTCGGTCCAGTTCTTCCTACCTTTCGGGCGTCAAATTTCAAAATTTTCGGTGAAGGCTTTTCCCCCTAAAACCGTTTTTCTGCAGAAAATAAAAAAAACAAACACGTTTTCGTATATTTTTTGCATATTGTCCTTACACAAAGTTTCGTTGCAATTCTTCATGTCCTTTAGCACTTTTGACATACTGTTATTAGCACTTTTGATATTTCATGATCAAAGGTTTGGAGGGGTCCGTTCCCCACCCAACAGTTTTTTCCAGGAAAATACGAAACATGTGTTCCCTCATTTTACGCCTACAATATCTGTGCACAATTTCATTCATTTCTGTCCACTTCTTCTTGCCTTTCGGGCGTTAACTTTGAAAATTTTGAGTGGGGGTTTTGCTCCCTAAAAGTTTTTCCGCAAAAAAAAAAAAAAAAAAAGTATTCGTTTATTTCATGTGTAGTATCTACCTGCTAAATTTGATCAAAATCGGAGAGTTACACTTGGGAAGTGTTACATCTGAGGAGACGCATTTACTGACATCTAACGGCGAATTTCTGAAACTAGGCTACTTCCATTCAAACAACACTCATATTTCCTTGCCGGCAGATTATTCTTTTTGAAACACGGTGTATACTTACCTTGTCTGTCCGTGTGTGTCCATCTGTTCGTCCGTTCGGGAGACAAAAGAATCTCACGAACTATTTAACTGATCAACATCAATTTTGGGCAGGACGACAGAGTTGAAGTGGGTTAGTGAATCGGTGGGTCAGTGGGTCGTTTTCTGAGTGGGTTGTGGGACAACAGCATGCGACCCGCTGTGACTCACCACCCACCGTGACCCACTGCGATCCACCACCCGGGTCTAGGAAAATTCGGTGTAAGAAAATTCGGTGTAAGAAAACTCGGTGTACAGAAAATTCGGTGTACGGAAAACTCGGTGTGGGGAAATTTTGGTGTAAGGTAGATCGGTGTAATACATATTGAATATTACCACTTACGATAATTTACGACATTTCATATTGTGAAAACGAAAACCATATAATGTAGCAAATAAAATGTTATTACCTATTTCAAGAAAAGCAAATTTATTTTTCTGCCTTGAGTCCAATACCTCTTGCATGTCTTTTGCGGGGTATTACTATAAACTACTTTTCATCACACAATGAAGCTGACACTTTTTGTCGGAAATAAAACAATTACAACTATAAGTTCAGAGAATAGTTATAGGAACAACTAAAAACACCTTTCCTATATAGTACATAAAACATATAAAAGGTGATTCTTTTAAAACTCACGGATTTCATTTGGGTCTAGAATTTCTAACTGAAGTCCGATTTTCATGCGGTTTGTGACAAATGATCAAGGAACGTTGGAAGATTTATGGAACTATGCTTACTGGTTTAAATTCATTTGGAGTAATATCGGCCACGCCTCTAGAAAAGGAGCAAATATTCGCCACTGTACCGAATTGGAATTAGGTGAGGTGCGGTATGGAGATTTGAGTTTCTTCGTTAGATGGCAACCTCGCGACGGTCAATAAGAAACAGGAAACTGGGCCGTTGTGTTGAGAATTATGCTGTGCTACTATACCAATATGATCAGGACACAGTTGCAATAATGTACTCTTTGGAGCAACGTGATTTTATCGTTAAAAAGATTTTGGAGGCCGGGATCTGTTGTTGCTACACGCAACTTTGCCTCACGTTCTGCCCCAAACAGGAACATACGGGTCGTTAGTGAATAAATTGTAGGAAACAGGATCGCTTCTGAGTAAGGCAGGGAAGCATCGGACCCTGCTGGCGGATGTTGTGGGACATAAAACTTAAAGATTTCATTTCATTTCACTAACACTTAATTTCTATTCTCAATAACGCTTAATTTGTATTCTTCAATTTCGCTTCAAATATCCAATATCTCATTCGAACTGTAACGTACAATGGCAAATATTTGCTGTTTTTCTTGCGGCCTGCTCGATATTATCCCGGATGAATTTAAACCAGTAAACATAGTCCCATAAATCTCCCATTCTCCCTTGATGATTTGCAGCAAATCGCATGAAAACCGGACTTCAGTTAGAAATTCTAGAGCCAAATGAATCCGTGAGTTTTGAAAGAATCACTCTGCATATACATATGTAAGATGCAAAAATATATTGATCAAAAAAGTCTTAGTGGAAAGGGCAATATAAAGCAGGATGGTTTTATCAGATAATATTTGTACAAATAGTTTACTTCTCCTCCAATCAGACACTTTAGTTTGTTTGTCTTAAGTTAAGGTAAACAAGTACTGCAACCCTATTGACTCCTTATTGACTTCTCCTCCAATCAGGCTTAGATACTTTAGTTGAGGCATTTATTTTTACACCTTTGAGTAACATAAATAAACTATGTCGTTTTTGAAGAATTTATATTTAAATATTTATTTATAAAATAGACATAAAATCGTCAGATAATTTTTGAAAAATCTACAATTTTCAACTTTACCCGTCTAGTAACCAACATTTTTTTTTTTTTTTTTTTTGAAGTAGAAAATTCTAGGAGACATCCTCCAAAACAGCATAAAAACTTAAGTTTTAAATAAAATGTCGATTGGTAGCGATGGTCGCTTCGCTAAATCACACAAACGGACATCAAAGAAACAAATTTCTCGTCATGTAAGGGTCATGAAATGTTAAAATCAGTCGAAATCTAGAATTCAAATTATTTCACAATCACAATTTTTCAAAATTTGGTATAGCAGACAGTAAAAGTACGTTCTACACAAAGTTTGAACTTAAAACTAATACGCTCATTTATCCTCAAAGTTGAGTTTTTAATAAATCCTACGGTCTACTACAACGAATCTTTCTTTACACCAGGCACGTAGCCAAGGGGTGGGTCCGGGGGGTCCGGACCCCCCCCCCCTTCGGGACCACAAATAAAAAAATTAAGGAAGGATCAAAGAAAAAGAAACAAATAATAGGAAGTATAATCGTTAAAAATAAAAAAAAAAAAACTAAAAATGAAAATAATTTTTCATCATCACTTTTCTGCAGTATCAAACATGTTATTTGAGAAACAGTTTTTTGCTCCTTTAACTTGTCATTTGGAACAGACAGCAGTTGACGAAATAATAATAATAATTAAAAAAAAGTTATGTGGAAAGAAAGTTCTAGTAACATTTGATTCAACAGAGACAGGAACCCAGATATAATAAAATATTTTACAAGACATTATTGGATACGTCCTTTTTTTAAAATAGTTGAGGTCATAATGAAAGGAAAATTGTTATATTTGGATGAACAGAAGAAGGAACGTAGATATTGTAAAATCTTTTTTTAATTTTTTTTTTTTTTTTTTTTTTTTTTTTGCGCGGTGGCTCACTGGTAGAGCGTTCACCTCCGGTGCTTGGGGTCCCATGTTCGGCAGCAGCACGCGCCGTGTGGACTTCGTGGTGGACAAACAAGTGCTAGTGGGTTTTCCCGGGGTTGTCCCGTTACCTCCCACTTTCTTCATTCCACACTTTCACTCATCTCTCATCATCACCAACTCCTTTAGCCTAACCGGCATAGACGTGGGGCGTAAAACTTAAAGATTTCATTTCATTTTCTTGTAAAATCTTTTTTAATATTATTTTATTCGAGATTTCTTCATAGTTTGTTACTAAAATACTTACTAACATGTCCTAATTTTAAAGTCTTAACAAACTAATATATGTTGCTATTAAAATAGTTTAAATTGATCAAGTCCCTGCTGTGATAACAACAATATTTCGTGTCAAACTCCCCCCCCCCCTTCATTACGAAATCCTGACTAAACGAACATATGTTACCAGTAAAATAGTTTAGAATAATCGAACCACAGTATTTCATGTCTCGGACCCCCCCTATTACGAAATCCTGGCTACGTGCCTGTTTACACCGAACATTCCCCACACCGAGTTTTCCGTACACCGAATTTTCTGTACACCGAATTTTCCTACACCGAGTTTTTTACACCGAAATTTCCTACACCGAATTTTCCTGCTCCCCCACCACCCATCATGACCCAGTGCGACCCACCACCCACCATGACATACTGCAACCAACCACTCACTGTGACCCATTGAGACCCACCGACTCAGCCTGACCTGACCCACTCTGCTCACTGTATTGTAGACAGCATCTTCTGAACACTGATGAATTTGTTTACGTTTTACTTTTTAAGGCCTCCATTTCCCTTCCTTTTCCATTTGTTTCTGTCTACTTACCTGAGATTAGTATATCTAAGTGAAAAAAGAACTTCAGGCACTTTTGGACATTGATATTTGTAATTATAATAATAGCAATAGGACTTATACTACTACTTAGCTTTCGAGACCTGTGAGTTTTTAGAGGAGCTAACTACTGGAAAAATTACATTTTTGAATCACTGTAATATATTAATTATTATATAAAAAATTGAATGTAATTATGTGTGCCTGATCATCACGACCAAATTTCACAATCAAATTCGCTTTCATTATATATATATAATAGGGGGGGTAGTGGGGATCCGAATTCTTGCGAAGAAAATTGGGTGTCTCGCAAGCCGTTAAACTTAAGGAGCTGAAATTCAGTAAATTAAGTCTCCATTGAAAATAAACATAACGTGTCCTAGCATTATTAAAAATGCTCCTTTATGGGAGGGGGGCACTTTCTATATATGGTAAAATGGTAGTACGTTGGTTTGTAAAAATAAATGTAAACGATCGATATTAGTTGAGAAACAAATTCGGAGGCAGTTATTAATTGAGAAACAAAAATAAATAAATAAATAAATAAATAAAAAATTAGAAACAAAAAATACAGTGCTTGGCTTCATATATCCATTGCTTTCTACTATAATAATTGCTGAAGCTTATGTTTATTATATGGAGCGCTTACAGCACAGGACAATCAACCCAAAAAGTTGTGACTAAAATACGCATAAAATTTTTACTGTAAGCTTAATTACACTGAAATTTTAACTTTCAACTCTGTACGCATAATTACATGGAAAATTTTACACTTTTTTCCCTTTACGTTGGTCTACTTACCTTGATTTGGGACTTTCAAATTTCATCATTTTTTCCACTGAAAAGTATTGATAATTCAACAAGGAAATAATTTAACTGAAATTCATTGACATTTGGATCATGACAAACACTTTACCATTTTATATCGTATAGGTCAGATACACCATTATTGTAACCAGTGTTTCTTTCAGAAACAATGTTCCGGGGGGGGGGACACTTAGTATTCCGGGGGGCACTGCTGATACTATTCTATTTATTATATTATACACGTATTATTTTGGTCTGCTCCGGGGCGCACTTTCAGAACTCCGGGGGGCAGTGCCCCCCAAAAAACAGGTCTGGAAGGAACACTGATTGTAACAGAGCGGTGCTTGAGCGATTGATAGTAGAAATTCAAACTCCGATTAGTTAGAATTTCAGAACCTGGTTTTATCAGAAGTGTAAACTCTTAATCAGTAGAGAAGAGGCCGTGGATGGTGTGTCAGAGTGGGTGAGAGTGGTTCATTGTGGATGGTGGATGAGAGTGGGTCACGGTGGGTGGTGGGTCAGTGGGTCGTGGGTCAAGTTTTCTATGATCCACGCCATCTCTGAAGGACGAAGAGGGTCGAAAATTAGGAATCGAATTCGTTGGTGGAGGTGATACATCTACTGGAAGTAATAGTAAATAGTCGTTTCCGGTTTATCAATATAAAGCAAAAACGGTAATTGATAGATAGCAACAAGCTGTTTTCTGCAATTTGATTGGATTTGGTTGGAATTTAGTGTCTCCTTCAGCAGTGAGGCTATATGAGTCGTAGATATCCATAGTTTAGAGAGTGGTAGTGAGTGGACGTGTTTTTCTCTTGACCCTGAGTGCAGTGAACCGTGATGGGTGTTGAGCTTGGAATTTATAGGGCCAGAATAGGCTTATTCAGAATTGCTGTGAAAGAATCATCATGTTCTGTGTTAGTGAATACACCAGGCTATATGAAAGTGTTTTTTGCCTACGGATTAATAACATTTACTTTGTTAATCATCGGGGGTGTAGAGCAGCATCCTGGGCCTCCTAGCACTCAACGCAATGACATTGCTGAAATTAAAGATATATTATCTTCTCTTCGCGCGTCTAATGAAAAAGTAGTGGTTGAAGTAGCATCCCTTTGTGCAGCTAATGAACGTTTAGCAACTGAAATCAAAACGTTAAGGGAAACAGTAACAAAACTGGTTGACAGAGTAGATACCATCGAAACGAAATTATTGGAAGTGACAAGTGAAGTAAGTGAACTACATCGCTATACTACGTTGACGATCTCGAGAACAGGTCACGAAGACAAAATTTAGTGTTTTATGGGGTGAAGGAAGAAGGTAATGAAGACTGGGCAACTACAGAGAAAAAAGTGTGTGATTTGCTAAACGACCGACTGCAAATGGAAACTGATGACCAACTTATACAGAGGGCTCACCGCGTTGGAAGAAAGTGTCAGGGTAGAACAAGACCCATAGTATGTAAATTTTTAAGTGATAAGAAAAAGGAACACGTATTAAAAAATATAAGTAAACTTCGGGGTACAAACATTTACGTGGACCAAGATTACTCTAAAAAAATAGTTCGGTAAGACAGGAAGTAAACAGTTACAATATTATTTAATGAAAGCGCGCAAAGAAGGAAAATATGCAAATATTAATTTCCGATATTTGTATATGGAAGGGAAAAGATTCACGCTTGTTGAACTGCAGAACAATGAAGACAAGTATTTCCAAGAAACTGACCAGGCCGAGGGAGTTTACAATCAGCCACCTGAATCACCTAAAGCACCTGTCAATCAAGAACAAGGAAAATCTCGACAGCATCTGCGACAAGAAAACCAAGCATCTGCTCCCTCCCCTAACCCTCTATCTGGACATTCCAAGGCAGGCAGAAAGATATCAGCATGAGGGGGGTGCACCAAGGACACTTCCGTAAGTACAAAAACATTCGAAGTGAGAGGTGATCAAAACCTAAGGGGAACTCGTACCAAATTAAGTACGCTGACCGAAAATGTATTAAGTAACAATTATCAGGCAATTGCATTAACTGAATCTTGGCTTACTAACAGTCATAATGACTCTGAACTCTTTGATTCGCGGTATGTCGTGGTAAGAGCTGTCAGAAATATTGTTACTTCTGGTAAGAAATTGGGTGGTGGTGTTGTATTAGCTGTAAATAAAAAATATCGTGTGCAGAAAATTCCTTCCCCAAACATTCCTGGTGTTGATTGTATTAGAGTAAAAGTTTTTGTAGATACGGTTAATTGTATATATATATTGGTCTTGTATATATTGCACCTGGGTCAAATCAATCAACATATAGAGAATATTTTGAATACATATTTAGTGTACTACAACCAAAGAGTAACATTCTTCTGACAGGCGACTATAATCTCTCACAGGTCACGGGAACTGATTTAAATTTTTTTTTAACATCTACTGGAACCTGTCAAGAGTTATTTCACTTAATGAATTTTTACAATTTACAAACCTTCAATAATATTAAAAACTCGTATGGCAAAACGCTTGTCCTAATACTCTCGAAACTTAACAGCGTAGAGGTCACACACAAACACCCTCCCCTTTTAACGGAGGATGCTCATCACCCAGCCCTCCTAGCTGAATATAAATGTATTAACTCTAGAAATGCTAAGTGTACAAACAAAAGCGAAGTAAGAAACTATAATTTTTTTAAAGCTGACTTTGATAAACTGTATCGCGAAATATCACTAACAAATTGGGAACCTATCACAGATAGTTTGACTGTAGATGGCTCTGTGGATTTTTTCTATAACATACTCTATTCTATTTTTGACCGATGCATCCCGAGAAAAAGAGCTAAATTCAGTTATCCTACTTGGTTTTCAAGTGACATAATTAGATTAGTTAAGAGCAAATCATATCACCATAAGAAATGGAAGCAGAGTTCTCGGGACTCACTTTATCACTACAATAAATTTAAAGAATTGAGAGCTCTTTCTAAAAAAGAAATTTCTAATGCATACAATATATATTTAAACAACTATGAGGCCAATATTATAAATAATCCTAAGACTTTCTGGGCGTATGTTAAGAATAAAAAGAGTAATTCGGGAAGTAATATCTTTCATTATGATGATCAAACTTTGAGTGACGATGCTTATATTGCAAACGCGTTTATGGCAAATTTTCAAGTGACACACAATAAATCGAGCTACAATCTTATTCGTATGGAGCAACACAATAATTCGGAAATCCTGGACAAATTAAACATTAACTTTATAGAAATCGAAGATGTGGAGAATGCTATTAAAAAACTTAAACCACGGTCATCTTGTGGACCGGACAAAATACCACCATATATCATTAAAGGCTGCTCAGAAATACTGAAACATCCCCTACAAGTTATTTTTAACAAGTCAATAGCTTCTTCTACATTTCCTACGAAATGGAAGATTGGTGACGTCTGTCCCATTCCCAAAACAGGCTGCCCTACAGACCAAATAAAAAATTATCGACCAGTAACCCTACTATCTGCCCTATCTAAGATATTTGAAATTACTATATACGATAAAATTTACTCACATGTAAGATCAGTAATATCTCCCTTTCAACATGGTTTCATGCCAAAGGGGTCAACTGAAACTAATCTCTCAGAACTTACACATTTTATAGCTAATCAAGTTGATAAAAAGGAACAAGTAGATGTAATTTATACAGATTTCTCCAAGGCGTTCGACGTAATTAACCACGATATACTTCTAAGCAAACTTGTGACATTCAATTTTTCACAAAATCTTCAACAACTTATAGCATCCTATCTTTACCAGCGGAAACATCGCGTTCGATACAAGAATATTTTAACTAAGGAATACGTCGTAGACTCTGGTGTACCTCAGGGATCGAACTTAGGACCTCTATTGTTTATACTATTTGTTAACGATTTACCACCTGTAATAACATCTTCCCACAAACTTTTGTTTGCTGACGATCTAAAAATCTATCGCAGTATCTCCACGGAATTAGACGCAATTTCTTTGCAAAATGACATTAATGCTATTTCCCAATGGTGTGAATCAAACAAGTTGCTACTAAATATTAGAAAATATAAAGTAGTATCATACACCAGGAAAATAAACTATGTACGCAATGTGTATACTATTAATCAAACGCCAATTGAGAGAGTGGATTATGTTACTGATCTTGGAGTCACTCTGCAGTCAAACCTATCATTCGATATTCATGTCAACAGAATAATTGGTGAGGCCTTTAGGAATCTTGGCTTTGTGATGAGATTAGGAGGTGATTTTTCTAATACTAATGCTCTCAAAACATTATACACTGCCTATGTACGGTCTAAGGTGGAATATGCACCGATAATATGGGGTTCTAATAGTAAGAAATATATAAATAAAATCGAAAACACTCAAAATAAATTTGTGCGCTTTTTGACATATAAAGAAACAGGTATATATTCAAAATTTGAGAACTACGAAGGTCTTCGAAACAAATATTCATTACAATCTCTTGAAACCAGAAGAAGTCATTTCATATTATCTTTCTTACATAAAATAATTCATGGTGCAATAGATTTAGAATATTTGTTACCAGAAATCAAAATTCGCGTCCCACATAGAGCAACGAGACCCCATAATGACATATTCCATCTCTCAGCGCAAAGAACTAATGCATTAGATGTATCACCTGTCAGAAAAATGTGTATATTGTATAATAAGATGTCACAAGAACACCCAGATATAGATATTTTTAGTTACAAACAAAATTTTCATTCTACATAAATTTGTTGTATCCTGTATATCATGCTATTTGTATTTTAACGTATATTTTGCTTTTATATTATTATTTTATTATATGTGTATTTTAGAGTGTATTACGATAGAATTGAGGTCATATTAGTATGTTATTATATGTGTATTTTAAAGTGTAATACACTTTACAATAAGGGAAAACTGTAATTAGGCATTTGCCTGTTGTTTTTCCGAAATAAATAAATATCTACAGCATGAGCTCCTGCTGGGATCGAATGCGGGTCTCCTACGCCAAAGGCGTATACACTATCCACATAGTCACGAGTGACCTCTATTCTGTAATTGATTAAGCATCTCAAGACTTCACTCTATTCTCTCTATTATAACCGGAAGTGATAGAAAATCACTATAACGTCCGGTTTCAATATTGATTTACAACGATAAGAAGTAGACAGAGAAGAAAACATTTTAAAAATCGATTTAGCGCAGTAGTTTCATTTCAGATTATGCTGGAGGGGGCAAGGTTGTCCACCAATATAAGAGTTTCACGTATTTCTAGTTAGTATGTTAGTATCAATGTTTCTCAGAAAAAATGTTCCAGGCGAGGCACGCAGTATTTGGAGGGGCACATTATTTTCACGCGGTACTATTCTACTTATTATTATATTACATACGTAATACTTTGGTCCCCTCGGGGGGCACTCTCAGAGCTCCAGAGAGGGTATTGTCCCCCAAGAACATGCTTGGAAGAAACATTGATTAGTATAGTGTTTATTAAAAAAAAAAAAAAACATGTTTCTCAAACTCAGGGAGGAATTGTTCTCTTGCTTTCCCCAAATGACGCCTCTAATTTAGAGTTCTAAGAATAAGTTCAATTTCTCTTAGCCTTCTATTCAAACCGAAACTAACAGAAATCAACCACTTTCGGTTTTAACGTTGATCGTTATAGAGTAAAAACAGTAATGGCAAGAAATGGCTTTCTGCAATCAATTGAGCGTCCCAAAACTATCTATTGCACCTCCACTCTAATCTCTATTCGAGGTCGTGGTAGCTCAGTGGTAGACTGTTCACCTTTGGTGCATGGGGTCCTTGTTTCGATCCCACCTCGCGCCAAGTGAGTTTTGTGGTGGACAAACACAGTGTGCGTGGGTTTGCTCGGAGCTCTCCCACTTTCTTCATTTCACTCATTTCTCATCATCACTGTCTCCTTTAACCTAGCCGGCATAAGTATAGGACTTAAACCTTAAAGATTTCTTCATTTTCTAACTCTATTCAAATAAAAGTACCGGTATTAGAAATCTACTTCCACTCCCGGTTTCAATTTCAATTTGAGACAAATATTGCGCCGTATAAACCATGCTCTTCCACGCCGTGTACACGTGACACTGTTACTTGTTTTGTAGATAACTCCTCTGATTAGGAAATGTGATTTTCCTTATTGAGCTACGTGTTGGACTGTATTCACGCATTCATTCGTGCGATTGATATAGGTAACAATCTCTGAAGATTTTCTTTTGATATGACTAGTTAGGTGTTTCCTATTTTTTGTTATTTTCCTTTTATGAGTTGATTAATTATTTTTTAATGGGAATATCAGCACATACGAAGATCGTGTTATACTGTATATTTTTAGTTGTTTATTCTTTTAGATTTTTTCAAAACCTGTTTCAATTTTTCTGTTCTGTTTCTTTTAGGATTGAGTATTGGGTTTAAGACAATTATGGAAATAGACATGTGATTTTGATCTGTCTATTTTCGTTTATTTTCAAAACTTGTTTCTTTTAAACATTTTTTAAAAAATATATTTGGTTTTGTTTCATTCTATTATTTGGTCGAACTTATTTCTCGTTGATACTCTTTGAGAGTTCTTATTTTGATGTTTACAGTTTTATGAGATGCATGTGTCGTCAATTTGAATTATCTTGAGGATATACCGAATACCCTAGCCGCTTACATCCTCGTTAAACTCTCGATCAATCAACCAATTTTTAATTCACTTTACTTTTTGATACACGTTTATAGATAAACTATAGATAAAAACCCAGAGAGCGTTAAGCTGGGTTAAAGTAAGAAAAATTAATAATTTGTTCCGTTAGTCAGCCTTTCTTTTTTTCTTTTTTTTTTTTTTTTTTTTACTATTACTAAAGCGCTCTCTCATATCGGTCATTTTCGACCATTTTTATATATCTCCCTCTCCCCATAGTTGCGGGACTGAACTTGGATTTAAATGGCATCGGAAGCAACGGCGTCGACTTTCCAAAATTTATGTGGGTGCATATCAATGGCGGGACGTGTTAGTCTATATGTTTTCAGAGAAGTCTCAATGTTTGATTAATCTATCTTTCGTTAAAATCTTTTATGAACACTGTCATAAAGGCTTGTGCTGTGATAAAGTAAAATATTCGGATACTATAAGGATAAGTTGGGACTGACCTAGCTCAGTCGGTAACACAGCTGACTTAAATGCAAGAGGAACGAGTTCAGACCCGGGTCCAAACTAAAAATCTTGTTGGTGCGCTGCACCCACAAGATTATTTCTGTGGGTGCCGGAGCCCCGGAGCACTCACGTAGTCAGCGTGCATGATCGGAAGTGTTACTGTTTGTCTCACCGACTCGGAAAACTATGGATTCGACAATAATATCGGTCATTTTCGATCATTTTTATATACCTCTCGCCTCCCCCTCCCCTAAGATGCTCCGTCAAAGTGAAATGATACAAATAAATCCCACAACCAAATTCACCACCAATAAAACCTTACAACCATTTTTTTAAGCGAAACTAATCTATAAGAATGTCTTGACTACTTATTTTTTGAACTTTTATTAATTTAACCCACAGACAGGTGGCCGAAGTATCACCCTTGGTCTACTAGTTGACTAGCAAGTCGTGAGAAGTAGCCCGCTGATATCTATGTCATACTGTCCGCATCAATCACTATTATTGTATTATGAATCCCTTCAGCAGGGTAATGAAGTGGTTCTTAACCTTTTTGACTGACGGCATACTTTACTGAACGTTTAGGACATCCCGACACACTTGTTTGACATTATTATTATTATTATTATTATTATTATTATTATTATTATTATTATTATTATTATTATTATTATTATTATTATTATTATTATTATTATTAATAATAATAATATATATATTATAACAGTAAAACCTATTAGTTTTTATAATGAATCTATATAGCACTAAGCATTATTGCTACCGCTGGAGGTGTTAACTGGTACAGTTTATCTCGATTTTAACTAATTATTATGAAATTCTTCATGATTTTTAAATTCTAAAATTTCGCGACATACCTTAAGGGACCGCATGACACACCAATGTGTCGCGAAACATTGGTTAATAACCACTGGGCTAATGAACAGAGAAGTGGATAGCCATTGGCTGGTTTCCGAAGTGAAAAGTAGCTCTTAAATCTAAAGGTGATCTAAACAAACAACTGTAAGTTTCACAGAGGCTTAGCAGTGGTGAATCTAGCAGATAACAACTGGGTGCCAACCAGAACCAAGACTATGATATGTATATCACGAGTTTATTGCCTAGGTATACATTTTCAAAAATATATAAATAATAACTTAAATTACTTTTGTCACTCCAAAAACAAGGGGGCCAAGTCCCCCCAGACCCGGGCTAAATCCACTGAGTCTTAGTCCCCAGGCCAGTCACTAACTATGGATACGCTCTGAATATATTTCTGATTAAAATGGGAATAACAAAAAGCAGAATATTCGCAAACATTTAGAAGATTGGTTAAGTGACCCAATTTTAAGGATTGAGTATTAGGTTAAGACAATTATGGAAATGCACATGTTGTCCATTTCCGTATTGAAAGAAAGACAAGAGCAATGTTTCAGTATTACAGAATACGTATTAGTGGTAAGTAGTTTTATTGATTCGTAAGTTGCTAAACCACAATAATATGCTATATTCATCTTCCTGAACAATAATGAGGTTCTGACGATATTTTCCAATCAGTACACTTACTAAAGGAATTTTGGCGGGTTTTGTTAAAAAAATCTGCTGGAATTTTGAGTATTCTCGTTGACAACACTGACCACAAATAATTTGATGTAAAAATGAAGAAGAAGAAGAATAAGAAGAAACGAGACACTGGAATAAAACTAATTTAAGGAAGGATGATTAATCATTAGGAGACGATAAAAATTTTAATGTAGTTTTGCTTTTTGACTCTTGATTACATCTACAGAGATAAAGCTAAGCAGCAAATACGTAGAAACCTTGATACTTCTTGAATTGTTACCAGTTCACTCGATGATGACTATATGATGGTAATAAATTTCCTTGACGGATTTTTAGTTGGTTTCTACATTTCCACCAACAGGGATGTACGCAGGGAGTGGGTCCTGAGTGTCCGAATTTTCCAAAATCTGGACTTTTCTGTAAATTTAGTAAAATTTTAGGAGTGATTTTATATATTTTAAAATAATTTATCCTCATATTGAATTTGGGTCCCCAAAAGTTTTGACCCCTCCCGAAATAAATTTTTAGCATACGTGCCTGCCCACTAATGTTGTCATCTTTACATTCGTAGCGAATATGACAATAGACACATTAGGATTGAACTTAAGTTCAACCTAAGTTCAGTAAGTTGTTCTACAGTTGGCCATGCTTTCTTCAAAACCTTAACTCTGTCGATCATTGAATAATGATTTGATTTAATTTAATTTTCAGTTTAGCGTCCCTTTCAGTAGCGAGGCTATATGAGACGTGGACCTACAGATTAACATGGAATCCAAACAACGAGCTCCCGCCAGGAATGGAACCCTGGCCTCCCATGCATCTTAAGCACTACTATTCCTGTGTGAATGAACAAATTTTATCTATAAATTTAACGAAAAGAGGCCCTCGGATCCTTAATCTGCACCGCTAATCGAGCAAATTTATTCTCTTTGTCTAGCCCTCGATTTTATTAAAAGATGTTTATATTATCGTATAAAAATTTGTAATTGAAAAGCCGGAGGATAAACTTTTAATTTAATGCTCTGACCACTAATTTATATTTGTCATCTCTCAGAAGTATCATTTCCTAAAGAATTTCAAAAACATAAACATTTTTGCATATAAAAAAGTAAAAAGAAAAAGCCCGACTTCGCTCTATTTAACTGAGAGAATTGTACAAATTTGGACAGGAATTAGTTCGATAATTTATCTATTTCTTTCAGATGGATTCCTGAATTTCACATTGGATCCGTTATCTTTCACTATCACTAAAGCTAGGAATTTTAAGTGCAAAATTTTACTTTAAAAAGTATCAAATTTTGGCTAAAACCGTACATTTTGCAAATGTGCAAATTTCAAATGTAATACACGTATGCATGTATTAAAACAATTTACTTATGTATTCATTCAAGTATTCAAACACTTGGCTAAATGAAGTCCCAGAACAGAATGTTTTTAAAATCACAAGTGTAGAAAATTGTTAAAACACGTAACATTATTATTATTATTATTATTATTATTATTATTATTATTATTATTATTATTATTATTATTATTATTATTATTATTATTATTATTATTATTTCAGTGAAGCTGCATCTTTGTTCACTATGTAAATACTTCTTTGCAGAAGTGGAATGTTCAACGTCAACAGACAAGTGGTACATATTTTGTTTTTACTGGATAATTTAAATCTTTGTTTCTTACAACATACTCAACATCAGCTTTGTTTCTGGCAAAACCCTGTTCTTGCTTCTACTTTCTAATACCCTTCGTGTTTCCTTCACACCCATCAGAACAGCCCATTGAGCATCTTTCTCAGGACACTGCTTCTCCAATGTTGTAATATATCAAGAAAAAATAACCATGCGCATTTAGGGTTGCCATTCGTCCCGGAAAATCCGGGACCGTCACGGAATCAAGATCTGCATCCTGGCGTTCCGAAAATATTTCTCGGGACACTTAAATGTCCCGGATTTCAGCGAAGGAGATAGGAAGGGTGTATTGTAGTTTGTTTTTTTCACTGGACTAGGTATATAATCAAGGGCGCTCATCAGGGGGGGCAAGGTGGGGCGATCGCTTCCCCCTAGAGGAAATTATACTTAAGAATATCGAAAATCCAATAGATTTTTTACATTAGTTACAGCAAAATCTGAAACAATTTTTGAAACGTCGCTTATACTTGCCCCCCCCTTGGAAACCACAACATGGGCGCCCTTGTAGATAATACTTCGCTTCAACTTGAGTGTGGCAATTCAAAAGTTTAAAAAAAAAAAGTTAATACATAAAGCATGGATTTAATTAAGTTCACGATTTAACTACTTTGACACTGAACGAAGCATTCGTTTCATTGGGTCAGACACAAAAGGTTTTACTGCTCAATATTATTATCTTAACTACTCTGTTGCAATCCGCATCTTGCTGCTGAAATATTTTAATCAATAATCCCTAACCGATATTTTTGGTAATTTTCCGCTGATCATTCAAGAAGAATGAACATACAACAATGGGAAAATGGAGTTTTTTTTTTTTTTTAATACAAGCTTATGACATGGGGGAAAACACTCTGAAAGCCACGAAACATAACAAATCCTGAGAAACTAAAAAAACAATATTGCTTACCAGGGGGAGGTGATAAATCATCTGCTTACGTTTGCTTAAATAGGAAAGAGAAGGTCTACTAAAATGGCTAAAAATGTGATTACGTAATACTTGAACAACTCCATATAATGGAAGAAAGTAAATTATTATATAACGCCTCTTTTCATTTTATGCATTTCAAAGATCCTCATAATTTAGTAACGTCCCGGGTTTTCACTTTTGTAATATAGCAACTCTACGCGCATTAAAACTTTATCGTGCTGCCCCCGTTTACCTACTAGTTCTTTGATACGTTGCACCTCAGAACAGGCCTATCACTCTGAATACAATCTACACTAAACTGTTTTAAAATATTGCCTACTTTCACGACATTCATATTTTATAATATTTTGGCATGCTGGATGCTTACAACACAACCATGATTGGTCAATTTAATGTCGTTGTTTTCCTTTATTTCCTATTCAATAGCTTTCGCATTGAAGCGAAAGCAATGTGATATCACACACATTTAATGTTCCTTGTTTAATTATTACAGAAATAAAATGCCGGAAAGGAGTCTTAAGAAAATTGAAAAGTGCCAAAAGATGATGACATTTAGAAAAGGTGTATAAAGTGTTTGCACTATAATAAATAAATAAAAATAAAAATAAGGGTTTAGTTTACCTGAATGGGAGACATGTTATCATACATTTCAATCTTCAACAAGAGAGCAAAAAGTCTTCCCTGTGCTCATCCAACCAAGAAATGTCTTTGGAAGAAATCAGATAAGGAATTTTGCAGGTGTCCACTCAGCCGTGGACCCAACACCTCTCGTTATCTTTCGATCAGAGTTTTCCTAAGTGATTCCTTGTCACGCATTAAAAATAACAAGAAATCACTAACTAGTTCGTTTTTAAAATACTGGTTCCATCTCGCAGGTAATGAGGTATATAAAGGCACAATTATACGTGTTATATTCCTTCTTTAATTTTCTTAATACTGACCATTGGGAATAGTTTATACAAGTATACAAATGTATTACCGTTCAAGTTAGACTTTTACGTTCTGTTTCTTAGTCCGATTGAAAGTTTAACTTCTGTTTTCAGCACTGACGATATATATATACCCAAACTATACTATGCATAAATATCAAAAGTCGTATAAAAAGGTTATGTCCGTCCATCTGTCCTTTCAACGTTGATCGGCATTGGAACAAAAACGATAATATATAGCAGTGATCGAAACGATAATACGTATTTATTAGTAGCTCCCGGGGACATTTTCAGTAGATCGCGTTAACGCTCTGGTTGCTAATCTTGATTTTATTTATTTATGTATTTATTTTTCCTGTTTTGACTTGCAATATGGAGAGTATCTCCTATAAGTTCTACAGTTGTCATATGTATATAAATGCAAATTGTAATTACAACTTATAACACCATTTGAAGTACTAAATTATAAGAAACATCGCATGTTAAATTTGTTACATCATTACATCATATTCATACATCGTTATCATTTGCAAATTCCTGAACTGAATAATATTCTTCCTTCACTGAGCTGACGCAACAAAGGTAAGAGGCTTTTTTTTTGGGTTCAAAAGAAAAGTCGGTAGTTCTTTTGGTTATAGCTCACAATAGGATTTAAAAACGGTAGGTCAGAAGCTTCATATCCTTGGCGACCACTGATATATAGCGACAAGCTTTTTTTTTATTTAAAAAATTGATTTAGGTTTTCAAGAAAATATGTCATTTTCGCTTTCAACATTCCACTAAAACCAAAAATGGTTGAAGTTTACTAGTACTTCTGGTTTCATATTGATTTTCATAGAGCAACGACGGTAAGAGATATCGAGAATCGTTTTCCTGTAATCGATTAAGCATACCAGAAATATGTTCCGTCTACTCCGTTAACTCTATTCAATTCTGAAGTGGTTAAAATCAACAATTTCTGATTTCGACCTTGATAGCCATAGAATTAAAACCGTAATAAATAGGACATGCGTTTTCGGAAATCGATTCAGTGTTTCAAGGAATCGTACGATTTGCACTTGTAGCAATCTTAAAAACCGGAAGTAGTTATTTTTCCTAGCTCTTCCGGTTTTAATTCGATCACCAAAGATTAGAAGCGGTAAAATATCATGAGTAATGTCTCTCTAATAGAGGGTCCTGATTTGAAGAGGGTAGAGGAGCAATTGTTTTCCGTTAAGTTTGAGAAACACTTTTTTTTTTAGAAAAATAAATTGTATATTAATATATTTACAAAGAAAGTACAACTCTTGTTTGTGGATATTCTTGCCTCCCTGACAAAATCTGAAATGACTCTATTGTTCTCACATGGATTCAATGTTCCGAAATTAAGTTTTATCTGTATTGAAACCAGAAGTGGATGAAATCTACTTTTCTGATTTCAGCGCTGATCATCATACTGAAAATCATGGATAGCAAGAAACAGGTTTTCATATATATATGAATTGAGTGCCACCAGAATAGTTTTTATCTCCGACTTTACTTCTACTCGTATATTGCAGGGGGCGCGGTGACTCAGTGGTAGAGCGTTCACCTCCGGTACTTGGGGTTCCTGGTTCGATCCCAGCTCGCGCTGTGCAAACTTTGTGGTGGACAAACACCGTGCTCGTGGGTTTTTCGGGGTTCTCCCGTTTCCTCCCACTTTCTTCATTTCTCTCATCATCACCGTCTCCTTTAGCCTAAGCGGGATATTCATGGGTCGTAAAACTTAAAGATTTCATTTCATTTCATTTCAAAGGAGTTTCATTACATAGTTGTGAAGCTATACTAAACTTCCAAACTATGAGAATACAATATTGAAACAGATGTGCAACTTCCGGCCGCAATTTAGGCATAGTGAGAGATGAAACATGTTCATGTGACGCTGAATATAGGTATAAAAAAGTTTCTTGTTATGTCTTACAATTATTACAAATCAATATTGAAACCGAAAGTTCTACTACTTTTTACTAATTCGGATTTAAGTAGAATAATAAATCTGACATAAAATATGTTCTTAGGATACTGAATCCAGATAAAAATAGTAAGGCACCTTCTATTAACGTTTTCGCTCTATCGCAATCAATATTACAACATGAAGCAATAGTATATTTCTAACATTTCAGATTGCAATATACGAAAAAAAAAATGAAATGAAATCTTTAAGTTTTACGACCCACGAATATGCCGGTTAGGCTAAAGGAGACGGTGATGATGAGAGAAATGAAGAAAGTGGGAGGAAACGGGAGAACCCCGAAAAACCCACGAGCACGGTGTTTGTCCACCACAAAGTTTGCACAGCGCGAGCTGGGATCGAACCAGGAACCCCAAGTACCGGAAGTGAACGCTCTACCACTGAGCCACCGCGCCCCCTGCAATATACGAGTAGAAGTAAAGTCGGAGATAAAAACTATTCTGGTGGCACTCAATTCATATATATATGAAAACCTGTTTCTTGCTATCCATGATTTTCAGTATGATGATCAGCGCTGAAATCAGAAAAGTAGATTTCATCCACTTCTGGTTTCAATACAGATAAAACTTAATTTCGGAACATTGAATCCATGTGAGAACAATAGAGTCATTTCAGATTTTGTCAGGGAGGCAAGAATATCCACAAACAAGAGTTGTACTTTCTTTGTAAATATATTAATATACAATTTATTTTTCTAAAAAAAAAAAGTGTTTCTCAAACTTAACGGAAAACAATTGCTCCTCTACCCTCTTCAAATCAGGACCCTCTATTAGAGAGACATTACTCATGATATTTTACCGCTTCTAATCTTTGGTGATCGAATTAAAACCGGAAGAGCTAGGAAAAATAACTACTTCCGGTTTTTAAGATTGCTACAAGTGCAAATCGTACGATTCCTTGAAACACTGAATCGATTTCCGAAAACGCATGTCCTATTTATTACGGTTTTTATTCTATGGCCATCAAGGTCGAAATCAGAAATTGTTGATTTTAACCACTTCAGAATTGAATAGAGTTAACGGAGTAGACGGAACATATTTCTGGTATGCTTAATCGATTACAGGAAAACGATTCTCGATATCTCTTACCGTCGTTGCTCTATGAAAATCAATATGAAACCAGAAGTACTAGTAAACTTCAACCATTTTTGGTTTTAGTGGAATGTTGAAAGCGAAAATGACATATTTTCTTGAAAACCTAAATCAATTTTTTAAATAAAAAAAAAGCTTGTCGCTATATATCAGTGGTCGCCAAGGATATGAAGCTTCTGACCTACCGTTTTTAAATCCTATTGTGAGCTATAACCAAAAGAACTACCGACTTTTCTTTTGAACCCAAAAAAAAAGCCTCTTACCTTTGTTGCGTCAGCTCAGTGAAGGAAGAATATTATTCAGTTCAGGAATTTGCAAATGATAACGATGTATGAATATGATGTAATGATGTAACAAATTTAACATGCGATGTTTCTTATAATTTAGTACTTCAAATGGTGTTATAAGTTGTAATTACAATTTGCATTTATATACATATGACAACTGTAGAACTTATAGGAGATACTCTCCATATTGCAAGTCAAAACAGGAAAAATAAATACATAAATAAATAAAATCAAGATTAGCAACCAGAGCGTTAACGCGATCTACTGAAAATGTCCCCGGGAGCTACTAATAAATACGTATTATCGTTTCGATCACTGCTATATATTATCGTTTTTGTTCCAATGCCGATCAACGTTGAAAGGACAGATGGACGGACATAACCTTTTTATACGACTTTTGATATTTATGCATAGTATAGTTTGGGTATATATATATCGTCAGTGCTGAAAACAGAAGTTAAACTTTCAATCGGACTAAGAAACAGAACGTAAAAGTCTAACTTGAACGGTAATACATTTGTATACTTGTATAAACTATTCCCAATGGTCAGTATTAAGAAAATTAAAGAAGGAATATAACACGTATAATTGTGCCTTTATATACCTCATTACCTGCGAGATGGAACCAGTATTTTAAAAACGAACTAGTTAGTGATTTCTTGTTATTTTTAATGCGTGACAAGGAATCACTTAGGAAAACTCTGATCGAAAGATAACGAGAGGTGTTGGGTCCACGGCTGAGTGGACACCTGCAAAATTCCTTATCTGATTTCTTCCAAAGACATTTCTTGGTTGGATGAGCACAGGGAAGACTTTTTGCTCTCTTGTTGAAGATTGAAATGTATGATAACATGTCTCCCATTCAGGTAAACTAAACCCAAAAATAAAGTGCAAAAAGGTTCAACCAAAACAGCTAGGAGTGCTTATATAATGCTTTCTTTGTAATACAAACTAATTTGGGCATTTTAATAGCAAACATAACTGAAACAGCAGCACGTAAAATTTCTAGCTCCAAATCTTAATCCTTCTTTTACATACATTTTTACATTTACATAAATTACTTCGCTCAAGCGATAAAAAATGACTAGGCCCTTGGTCTGCACTGAAGATATAAAATCTCAGTTAAGGTCAGGGTTACAATTTAGCCAGTTTGTGGCTAGATCTGGCCACTTGGAGAATTTGGCTAGCCACAAATTTTCCCAAAAGCCACTAGTGGCTTTAAGATTTTTGCTTTTAGCCACTTCTAGACATTTTCTGAGTTTAGCCACTTTTTTTATATATATATTCTGTTTGTCATTTGGTATTTTCTAAAGTTGGATGGGTTCTCTAAATGGTAACATTCTAAACCCCACTGCTAGAACTGTCCCCCATAAAATATAACATTGATTGTTATATTAATCCCTCCTCATATCTTGGTTATAGAACAGAGAATGAGCTCAGAAGCTGTCAGTACGCGTTGAGTAAGATTTTCAAGGAAGATATGTAAGTTTTAGTTTAAAAAAAAACAAAAAAAAAAAAAAAAATCCAGACTGTCTAAAAACTATATTCAAAATAGACTTTCTGATAACATAGGCATCCTTCAGAAAATGGTTTTCTGTGTCAATAAGAATTTGAAACCAGTGAAACTCTTTTACTGATTTAGCTTCAGCTTTCACTCTGGAATTCAAAGATAATATCGATAAAGTTGAAAATCAAGGGCGAACATAAATTTCATGAAATGAGTAAATAAGTTTTCAATTGAAGAATTTTTCAAGAAGTAAATCGCAACACAGATGCTGGAGGAGAGAATCTATTTTCAGAATTAGTTTCGTTGGCTTTTATTTTGTTTATTTATTTATTTTTAATCTAATGCTTCCACATTCGAACGCGGAAATGAAGAATGAATTGAATCAGGTGAATAAAGTCAAAAATAGACTCAGGAACAGGTTGAAAACGAAAACATTTTATTTAATTTTAATAGTAAGATTTGGTTTACGCTGTCTGTAAAAGTGTTGTTCTCTCTAGGAAATACCATCCATAGTTTTGCAACTAGTTGAAACAAAAGCAATCCAGTACAAACAACCGAGAAGAAAGAAGCTTCGCCTCAACCTGAAGAAGAAGATGATATTTGTCTCTTTTGCTTTAATTTTATGTCATTATAGGATTCGAAGTTACTTATCTTTGCCTCATCGCGGAGGCTTGCTTTTTTTTTTCTAGCCATTTCTGGCCATTTTTAGCTATTGATTTTAGCCACTTTTTTTCTTTGAGTGCTGGCAACACTAGTTAAGGTTATGAAATAAAAGAAAACAGAGAAAGTATTCATACAAGTGTTCCTGTTGTAACACAGACATTATTACTATATTTTTTGAAATTATTTTTCTGTGATTTTTCGCGCTGATAAAACAATAAATAATTTTGTCACAGCTACACACAGTTACGTAGTTGCTCCTGTGTTGGCCTTAAATTCAACTTTGGTGTTTTATTATAAATGGGAAATGACAAAGTTAATTGCTATTATTGTGCTCCCTGTTGGCATTATCTGATGAACCTGGAAGTGATAAGTACATCTAAATCCTTTCTGCAGCAACGCATTTCGTCTTCAGATTCAATGAGCAGGAAATATAAACTAAATTCTGTGGCCATTACGCGCGAGTGGTAAATATTTATTATACATAAAGGTTCGCTACTTGTGCGAGAAAATTTTTTATAGATTACTTATTGGTCTATTGTTCACACTTCATCCTTTTATTTACTTTTGTGTTATAAGCTGACGGTGCAGAGACAGTTTATGATTTTATAGATTTGTTAAATTTACAGTATATGATTGTAAATACTATCATATATATCCAGGGGCGGATCCAGGGGAGGGCGATCGGGGCGATCGCCCCCCCCCAGAAAAGGAAGCTTTCTTATTTTATATATATAAATAAAACCCATCCCAAAGTTTGGAGCCCTTAAAAGTAGCAGTATGACAACCCACCGCCCCCCCCCAGAAGTCGGTCCTGGATCCGCCCCTGTATATATCATATAATGGAATAATGATGATGGAATAATATCATATATGATGTTATTTCAAAAAAGGTCCCAAATACATGTGTATCTTATCTCTCACATGCCTAATAATGTACATATATGTAATGCAAAATGTATCCTTTCAAGGATAACTTCTGCTTTTGAGGATCCAGACTTTTTTCTTAAATTTTTTTTTTTTTTTGCTAAATGTATCTTGATTTTGGTTAGGTTAGGTGTTTCACGGGAATTTAACTTCATACTTACTGTATAGATCGGCAACAGCTTTGTTTTAAAAGCTAGTTTTGGCCCTCCCGTTCAATATTTCGTGTTCCTAATTACACACATTGTCTTTCTATTCTATTCACTGCACAGGATACTCACACATTAATGACCCTTCCGTAACAATATCTCGTTTCTCCAGTAAATATTTTTTATCTATTTTTGATCTCTCGAATGCAGAATTAACACCCTTTTACCACATATTACACCATAACGAAGCGAGAACGAAGTGCTATGTGAAAGCAATGTTCCAGTCCAATCTAAGTTTATAACGTTTTCTTATACACGACAGTAGCTTTTGAAAATGTAGAGAAGAAATATGTTAAATGTATTTTTTTTAAACATCTTAGTTTACTCACATACCTACAATCGTTGACGTGTCTTCTCCTTTTAGAAGCGCTCCCACGTGGGCCCACCATTTTCGCCCTGCCGCGATTCTGTTAGATATATATATATTTTTTTAACTTTTAGTGCCATCTAGCACAGGTTGATTTGTCACTACAGTTAGTAAGTTCTCCAAAAGTGAACCTCCACCCAGGAAGCAACTCCTTTCCATAGGAAACAATGTTTAATGGTACTGGAAGTGGATTTCCCGATAAAAGAAATTAATGAATTCCCTTATAGAGCAAGAAACTGCATTTGCAACAAGCTGATAACATTAAATAATATTGTGCAACAAGATATTCAATAATAACTTAGAAAAACTCCATAGCAGAGATTTAGTAATCAACTTTGAGTAAACTGCAGAGTTCCAATTATGTTTCTAGTAATCTGGAAAACTTAACAGTCACGGAATAGGTAGTTCCATATTTATTAAATGCATGAGCGCTTACATAGATAGTTGAACAATATTTGAGATTTAATCTAGTCGGATTAGAGAAAGATTTAAACATTTTCAAATTACACATATGTTTACAGTCGGCATTTTCCCCAATGCAGATTGAAGATACCCATCATTCCTATTAGGGTTACTTTCTCTGGTTGAACTCTTCTACTATCGATATAATATTGTTGAGTTCGTCCCTATGATACAAAATAAAATCGATTATTTCCTCCATTTATCTTACACAAATACTTATCAATTTAATGGAAAAATGAGAAAGTGCATCTTACGACATTAAATATGACATTAAATCACCTTTCGCTCACCTCTATGAAATGAAATCATGGAGGTCGTGAATGGTAGCAAGTAGAAAATTACATAGTTTCGCGTGAAGTGTATCACTCAGATCCGTGAGAGAGGTTGGAAGTGAAGCATAAAATACAATTAATGGATAAATAATTTATTAAAATACAATAAAAAGGCAACGAAGATTGGTTTGTTGAAATTGAGTTTAGCGTCCCTTTCAGCACCGAAGCCATATGAGACAAGGGCCTGCAGCTTAACGTGGGATCCGACCCAGACAGCACAAAACGTGCTAATCAGGGACGTCGTTAGCTAGATAAGGGATCGGGCGGGTCGCGACCTGCTAGATTTTTGCCAAATGTATGTAAGTAGCTAAATTAAGACAAAAATGCCATACTTTTAGTGAAACTTTTAATAATCGATTCATTATATGCTGATAATAGTGTGTATTGTTTTCCTTAACTGAATTATTATACAGGGTGTTTCAAAAGTCGGTAAGGAGAGAGGAAAGAAAAAATCCGTAAACATTACCAAAATATTCCAGCTAGACTTGAATAACCATAGCTTCGAAAAGATTATTGGACATACGTATCTCAGTCTCTCAAAGTCATAGGGAACTTCTTACACCAACGCAATTGAATAGCCAGTAACAACAGTATAATAGTTGCCATCCTTGATAATACATTAGACAATTGTTTACATTTCTCGAATGGACACCTTGAAATAGTGAACTTTAGTAAGCTACATTGTAGTAAATGAGAAGAAAGAAAAAAAAAGGATAATACAAAGAGGTGTATTACTACTTACAAGAACACCTCATTACAGAGGGAGTAGTTATGCGGCTGAATCGACCATCCTCCTTCCCAAAACACATAACGTTTCCACTCTCTTTCCGCAACCAACTGTATTAAGAGGGCGCCACACCTAAACTCGGCTTACAATTTAAACAGCGGCGGGGACATAATATATATGTAGTAGAAACATTCGTAGGAGGTACTAAACCAGCCAGCAACCTAACTTCACCCCTGACACCACCACATCTCGGCGTGAACACCAGTAGCAATACTCACCGTCTTCGACGCGTCTAACTAGACGTTTTGACGTAGCTTCTTAACTAACGTTTATGGACACATATAAATACTTCAAGGATTAACATGAACCTTTCCCTTGCGTGGCAAATTCGAATTACAGATCATAAACTACGGATTATAGCAAACAATACGGAGTGCCCACTAACGGGTCAAACATGAGCTAGCTGTCACTAACTAAACCTTTCAACTTTACCAAGTCATAATAACTATAAAATAAACAATACGGAGTGTCCACTAACGAGTCAAACATGAGCTAGCTGTAAAATAAATGGTATATTTACACATCTGCTCGACTAAAGAAATTACTTTCTCTTAATGCAAGAAAGAAACGACATTGACATTGGACTACCCCGCCGGCGTGTGGATCGACTTACTGGATGGAGAGCTCACCTTTGCTTTAGACAGTCATGTTAAACACAAAATGCATAGTGTTAAACAACAATTCAGACATCGTAGAGGAATGAGAATAAGTGAAATACACGATATTGATAATTCGTGAATGACTAACCTTATGAACGGAGACAGTGTCAATTTCACTAATTACTTGAAATAATAATATTGAATAGTTCAAATACAAATATTACTTCTTCAAACAAAGTTGCGTCAGAAATTCCAACATTAAAAGAGGTTACCTGAATATTGATGATTGAGGTCAATCCAGCAGCTACTCACAGAATTCCAACTAATAGAATGGGATTAACACCGCAGAAACCAATCTCAGAGGTGCACGGTCATAGCAGCATACGTGATCGATGGACCAATCTTCACAAATTCTCTCCAGGCCTCACTCAACATGACACAGGGAAACACTCCAAATCAGGGCGCAGAATCACCATGGTGGCACCAAGTCAGAAGAAGTTAATGAAGGACAGAATACAGCAGGGCCTAAAATTCAACGAAATCACAGCTCCACACTGGTAAAAATTTTATATAGTATAGAAAAACTAGTTTAGTCAGCATTTGTTTAGACATATAATCAGTGTTCTGTCCAGTACATCATGTTTACCTGCGACCAAAAAAATTATTATTATTATTATTATTATTATTATTATTATTATTATTATTATTATTATTATTATTTAGGAAAATTTTGGCATCCAGAGCAAACAAAATTAAAGGCACATTAGGATACATATTTAATTGTATTCATAAAATACAGAAAACAAACCGGTAAGAAAAATAGTCACACTGGAAGAAAAAAAGTCACTTACATAAAAATTTCACTGTCATTTTTCCGTGATCATCATGCTGTCTCAGTCCGTTTTCTGCCGCAGCAAATACACCGTTATACCAGGGCAGTTCATTTGACTTCCTACCAACTTCAAAACGCCTTTCCTCTCTGGTCAGCCTTTTCATAACAGCAGGGGTTGGGCTAAAATCTTGCATCGAACCCATATTTATATTAACGTGAAGGTAATTTTTCACAGTAGTGGGAGCTAAAGACAGTCTGTTATCTGTTTTCAATATGTTGTAGTCACTTATAAGTCTTTCAACATCGGAAGAAGATGGTTTCGAAGCAATAACTGGGGCTAGACTTGTTGACAGAGCATGAAATGATTGATTTCCACAGATTTTCATGAAAAATCTTTTAGCGTCCAGACCTTTCAACATTCTGCACCATGATGCCTCTCTATATTGCATTGCGAACTGCAAAAGATCTGTATCAAGACAAATAACTTTGTGGCATTCTCTTAGGGCATCATCAGTTACATCCTCTTGCAAAACACGCAAAGGCTCCAAAGCAACAATACTGTCTTCATACAGCAAACGCTGACTAACAAAGTTAATTATGGAATCCAGGACTTCGTAGCGTACTACAGTAACTAGAGATGCAAAAAAGCCGGCTTTTTTGAATCGATGTTTTTTTGCACATAAAAAGCCGGCTTTTTTGGAAAAAAAACGAGAATTTTGGAAATTTTGGCTTTTTTCGATTTAATGATTTTTCTGTTTAAATAGCTTTCTTATAGTATACTCTAAAGTTAAATAAGATTCCATGACCTGAATGCCATATTTCGCTCTGGAATTCACCATCATGATGAATGGAGCACATGGTTTATGAATTAAAGTAAACATAAATTACGTAGTATTTGAGGGCAATTTTAGAAGCTGTTTAACTTTATTTTAACTTCTGAATCATCGACATTTTTTCTTCTCCAGATCATTTCTTTTTAGTCATCCGTGTTTCATATCTTGGAGCTTAGAACCCTAGCTTCTAGCACATAATTAAACTTATATTTTTCAATATATCTATCAGAGCGTACTTCCACATTTCCGTTATACTGTAACTGTGCAATGATTTAACAATAATCTTCCGGACACAACTTTGAATACCATTTGATAGAAATAATCAGTATCGGATTTAGAAAAATATTTGGGAGGGGCTTTGGTTTTCTAAAAATTCCTAATTTTTATTTAAGAGGAGCTTAAGTTTATAAGTACAGGCATAATAAATATTTCGTTTCGTTTGTATGTTCAGCTATAATCTTTCAGATACAACCTTGAAGACCATTTTATACTGATAATCAGTGGCGGATTTAGAAAAGTATTTTGGAAAGGGGCTTTTTTTATTAATGCTTAGTTTTTCTAAAAATTCCTTTTTTTAAATTTGAGGACAGCTTGAAGTTTATGAGTAAAGGCAAAACTAATATTTAGTCTGTTTGAGAAATTCCGTAATTTCGGGGTAGAGGCTTCAATCCGAAAGACATCCCCACCCCTAACCCTCTTTGCAAATCCATCATTGCTGGTAATTAGTAATAACAAAGATTTAAAAACGATTAGAAAGGAAGTCGGCCAGGACACATAGTACACGCACTATCTCTACATTCACAGATGGGATTAAGAAAACTTCTGTCAAAATGGTCGAATGCGGGGTTGAATCCCGGACTTCACGATAGAAGCGCGAAAGCTAACCACTCACTCATGTTTGTTGTGCTTAACTTAAATGTATTCTCTCTTTCTCTTTCTCTATGGCCACAAAAGCACTCCATTGACTTCTGTCCTTATCCAATTCAATTCAATTTCTACTCTGTATTCCTATTTCTGCTATATCCATCTTAATATTGTCCTCCCATCTGGGCCTAGGTTTTCCTAATGGACGTTTCCCGATTGGATTTCCAGTTAAAACTTTGAAACCGTTCCTACTTTCTTCCATTATGGCTACATGACCTGCCCACCTGATCCTCCTAGACTTGATGACTCTAACGATGTTTGGTAATCCGTATAAATTATGTAGTTCCTCCTTATGAAGTTTCCGCCATTCCCCATTCCCGTTCATCTGGGTCCAAATATTCGTCTCAGAATTTTATTCTCAAATAATTTCAGTCTACGTTCTTCCCTCAGCGTAAACGACCATGTTTCACAACTATAAAGCATAACAGGCATGATTATCATTTTATATATTTTAAGCTTTAAATTCCTTGACAGAATTCGCGACGACAAAATATTTTGAACTGAATAATATCAAGAATTTCCTGATTTCAGTCGACATTTAATTTCTTTGTGGGTATGATTTTGGTCTGGTAATACTGATTCAAGATTTTTGAAAATATCCACTATGTCGAAAGTATTAATTGATATTTTAATGCACTCATAATTTGCCATTACTCATATCCTTGCAAGCGTTTAATAAAGCCTCTGCATTTCTTTCGATTGTTCTCCTATTAGATTTACATCATCAGTATACATACCATAACCTGGTAAACACCATTCAACTCTAGGCCCTGGTTCCTATCTTTGATTTTTCTTACAGCATATTCCAGAACAAAGCTGAATAATAACGGCAATAACGCATATCCTTGTTTCAGGCTAATCTCGACGTGGAAGCTCGTATTTTTCTACTTGGACTATACTCTGGGATTCATTTAAACACTTAGTAAATCTAGCTTTTTCGGTATTCCAAATTCTGTAAGAATGTTGTACAATGTTTCCCTCCTAACCGAGTTGTAAGCCTTTTTTAAAATCAATAAACAGTCGATGTACTGGGTAATATATTCCCAATTTTTTCGAGTATTTGTCGAATGGTAAATATCTGATCGATTTCGACAAAGTACACACTGATAATCTCCAATAATTTCATCTCCGTATGGGGTCAATCTTATTAATATAATGTTGAGAAATGCCTCGATAATTATTACAATCAATTTTGTCTCCTTTCTTGTGAATTGGAACAGTGACTGATTCTTTCACTCTTTTTAAATGTATTCCATAGTTTTTCTTTTTGGTAAAAAAAAAAAAGTTTCGTAACGATATGTTGAATTTTCTTGTTAAAAATTCAGAAACCTTCAGGACTGGGTAAACCGTGATGGTGGTTATATATTCTACAGCCTAGGAAACCATACGCTCAGATGAACCGTCTATTACGTATATGATCCATGAACAGAAAATTCGATACTTTCCCGATTCTGAACAAGCTTAAGAAACAGTCAGTGCATTACTGAATTTGGAGCTTTACCGATTTTGCATATCCGAAGCACCTGATAGGTGGTAACAGATTATTACGTTTGTGATCAATCAGTGAAAAATTTGTTCGAAATATTCATACAATGTATATGAAAGTTAAAACTTAACTGAAAAATTTCAAGAATGTACAGAGCTACCCGAAACGAAGCTCTTGATGTACATATTTCTCTCATGTTTTTCATTATTTTGCTTCAAAAAGAGGGTGTGTGATATTTTGAAGTAAAAATACTACATACAATTTTGTTTTAATAAAAGAGACACTGACCAAAGCTTAAAATTTTACTTTATTTTAAATTATACTGATTATATAATAATTTAAAATAAAGTAAAATTTTAAGCTTTGGTCAGTGTCTCTTTTGTTAAAACAATTAATCCAAAGCCATGAATAGTCTTACTATACAATTTTGCTAGTTATTTATGTATCATTTTTAAGTACTTATTGTATATAAGAGGCTAAAATATTATTACATATATTGGTTAATCCTTTGAAATTCATAATGTAAAAATGTTAAGAATTAAAAAAAAAAATCTTTTTGAAATTAATGGTTTATTTTCGAGGTTTCATATTATTATCTGCATCAACCACTAATTAAATGAGTTTTTTTGTTGTAGAGAAACGAAACAAAGTCTGCATTATTAGTTTAAAGCAAAATTTTCAAAAAAGCCCAAAATTTCCCAAGCAAAAAAGCGAAGCAGAAAAAACCGAGTTTTTTTTCCAAAAAAGCCGGTTTTTTTCCGAGCCCTTGCATCTCTAACAGTAACTGACATATTTGTTATGGGATTTCTTGCAACGTGTGTTACGATGAAGTTGAATACCATGTAATGGTACTATATTTCTCCGTTGACGTTCTCTTGCACACGTTCGTTTAAAAACGTTTTTTCGCCACCCGCCTAACAGAGGTTTCTCTTTCATACTCTCCAATTGTGCTATAGTTCTATTTTCATTTGTTATTATGTCCAAAAGAAACATTTCATTACTCTCAAACTTCTGCTGACAGTTCTTGAAAACATTTAGACACAGACACAGAAGACAAAGACGATCTACTTCTATCCATTTACGCAGATGACCATTGGCTTCATTACATACATGGCTTTCCGTTTACAAGTAAAGGCAGCTTGAATACCAATTTCTTAGGAGAGTAGTGAGCATACTGAATGAAAATTTTGTCCACCTGACGTCAAAATATTCTGGGTAGTGCAAAACTTCTAAGTTATTTTCTGAAGCTACCATCGTTAAACTTTTCGTTCGCTGCCCTGAAGAGTGAGAGAAAGCACAAGTCCAGATGCTGCTTGTATGAGAGATGAAACTTCTTGGACACTCTTGGTGACATCTTTCCATGCTAAATTAATGCGATGGGCAGCACACCAAATTTTCAACAGAGGTAACGTTTCACCTGAAGAAACTCTTTCATCAGTTAACAATTTCCACATTCCTTTCTGTATTCATGTTTTCACTATCAGTAACTATCGAAGTCACTCTGGGAAACATTACTCTTTCTATTGATTTTCGTAACGCTATACTTCGGCTAAATTTTTGGGGGTTATTGATGTACGTTATCTCTGGTAGTACATATTTCTATAACGGGTTCAAAGAATCGTGTAATTTTTATCTACAAAACAACATATTTCATTATATCGGAAAAATGTAATGTCCTATTGAAACAACAGATAAACGTGCAGTTAGTTGCATATTTTAAAACTATATGAATGAAACCGAAAACGTTTGAAAACTAAATATAATTAAAAAGTTCCTTCATCTCAAAATTGGCAATGGTTTTCTCTGCCATCTATGAGACACCTATACGTATTAACTCTGGCTTAATGCCATATACTGCCAGTTATATGGAATTGAGTAACCCATTGCATAATGAATGTATTGAATCAGCTTGACACACTAAACGCGTTTAAATGCATAATCCGAGAAAAGTAAGGTACTCACATTAACACCACTCCACACTTTAAGAATTACAGTTCCACACTCCCTTCCCACAGTTCCACAAAGTGTGGAGTACTCCACTCAATTTTAGGCCCTGGAATACAGTATATCACTCAGCTTCACAGCAACCGACGCAAGTCGACAACAATTGCTAAAGTCACTACAGAGAATGATCCACACTGACAAGGTCACAGGAAGGGCATCTTCAGCTTCACTTCCATAACAATACGAAGTCACTTACACCATGTGATCCTAGCGGCAGGATTGATGGATTATTAAAAAGCAGCGGGGTCAGTTCAAACAAAAAAAAAAAAAAAAAAAAAAAAAAAAAAGAAAAAAGAAAACAGTTTATGTTGCCATTGCAGAGAATATCAGCCCCACAGGCGGAATTACAGTAGACATTTTCGTCTTCACTTCGGATGTTGAAGAAAGATAGGTACTTAGTCGGAGCTAGACTAGTAAACTTCCCAAACGAGCAAATCGAAAATATAGTTTGATAAGTTCGTCAATTTAGACTACTTCGACATTTCACAATAATGTGACACTCCTCTCCTCTATCGTTACTTGAGTTCAAGTAATCCCATAATCCTGTTCAATATGTAGTTATTATCTTCTGTTAATTCAGAAGATAGACATTAAGTTACTTCATAGTAACCATTTTCGTTGCGGTGCGGGGAGGGAGAACGGAAAACGCGCTCACAATCCTCCTTGCATCCTGATTGGCTGCTATTAATTGCGCATCATATAACAAAACTAAACGGAAATTATTATATAGAATTTAATATAACGAAATAAAAGTAGATTGAATATAGGTTACTATTTATTTAATATACTCACAAACAAATTATTCAATCTAAATAAAAATACAAACACTTCAGTCTAAACACTAACGTCATCTCGCGGAAATCGAGAGAATCCAACTCGATGCAGACCATAGACTAACAAAGAAAATAGCATAATGCAGCTAAACAAACCAGCCCAATTGTCGACCATATTGAACCCATCAAAGGGGTCGAGAATTGGAAAAATAAAAATGCAGAAGAAATAACGCTTAGTTAAGAACTAATTAAGTAATCATATCAAATAATCTCTTTGGAAAAGTGTAACGGTCAAAGAGGATCGTTACAACACGAAGTCGTTCGAATTTGGTCTGGAAATGATTCACAAAGACAGAATAATTTCCTGTATAAATGAAGGAGTGGGTGTATTCAAGGCTCTTCAGTCAGAAGAAAAGGACATTATGAAAATGTAGGGACACTGATACGTTTACTGCTTGTCTTACCCAGCTCCAGTTATGAAGCGGAAATAGTTTCAATGCTGTTAAGAAGGCTGAAAATTATCTCCGTGTTTCGATGAGTCAGAAAATACTTAATTATGTAGGCGTATGTCATACTTACCAAGATATTTTGAACACGACAAAAGATGAAGTACGAGGGTTGTACCAAAAGTAAGCTTCCCATATTTTTTACCAATAGAAAACATTGTTTATTGTTATTAATTTATACATCGTTCGAAAGCTCATCTATGTTGTCTATGTTTCAAATAGTCTCCATTTTTTCAACACACTTTTGAAGACGGTGTTCCAGCTTTTGTATTCCTAAGTCGAAGAAGTCCTCGCCAATTCGTTGAGGAAACGTGTGACCTCTGCTCGGACTTCATCGTCGCTCTTGAAGCGTTTGCCACTTAAGCTTGGGGAAGAGGAAAGGACAAATTGACGGACAGTGACCCTCCGATCTTTGAGCAGCTCACTGTTGATCTTCTGGACAATCGCATCCGACACCGGGGGTCTTCCACTTCGTTCTTCGTCGTGAACTTCGGTGCGACCCTCAGCAAAAGCCCTGCACCATTTACGGACGTGCTGCACGGACATGTACTTTTCACCATAAACCTCAGTCAGTTGCCCATGAATATCCACGGCGGTAACTTCCCTGAGTGGAGAAACCGGATTACTGTTCGAACCTCGTACTTGGCGGGAGCGGCGATCAACACTTCCATCTTTGACGGCTGCCAAGCGAACACTGAGCGACTTGAAAAAATGGAGACTATGTTGAAAAATAGACAACAGTGTAAGCTTTCGAACGATGTATAAATCAATAACAAGAAACAATGTTTTCTATTGGTAAACAATATGGGAACCTTACTTTTGGTACAACACTCGTAGTAGCTAAACTAATCATCATAAGAAACGAGCGCAATGAAAACTATCTTTGGCATCGGATATTTTTAGGCCCAAGTTTTCCCTAAGAAGTAAAATACAACCTATATTGTAATTTGCTTATGTTCCATTTATACCCTATTTTAGAAACTGAGTTATTTCGCATTATTGTTAGTGTTCAAAGACTGTGAAATTTCTGTTCAAGTGTACCTCATTTCAGTTTATAATGTATTTATTATTCACTTAACGTTCATACTTAAATTTCAAGTAAAGATTTTTACTTTTCCTTATATGGTGCTTGCATACTACCAATCGTTGTATGTTTGGTCACTATCCATCTACTAAATATAATTTCCATAAATATAGACAAAATTTTTGTATACATATACAGTACATTTTTGTATACAGTAAAACTGAAGTTTTGTTTAATAATAATAAAAATAAATAAATGGAAAAGCACATTGGAACTGTAAGGCTTACATTGAAGAACACTAAAAGTTAACCTATTTATAGAGCAAGCGTGTTAGATACTTGTTACCCTTATTTCTTAATGGGTTGTATTAAATACTTTTAGATCGAATTTCCAATGACTGATCATAGCTTACTTTATAATTAAATTTGTATTGTAAAAAAACAATGAAATAATTATATTTTTACATTAAAATGTCCAGTATGTTTAATATAAGCTCATCTATTTAGGTCTCCTTTTAAGAGATCTTATTTTTCGAAACTTTGTATAGGCCTACATATCTGTGTTTGCTGCGTAAAAGGTGTTAAGTCCAAAATGTTTTAAACGTTTGAACTTAAAAACCTTTTCATAATACTTTGTGGGGAACAATTTATGTAGAGATTTAAAACACCCAACATTTAGCCAGCAGTGTAAAGCGCTTAATAAACTTTTTCTCTTTTTTAAGACTTTACACAAGCAGAACATTTTTAATCCAATCTTTATCAAATGACTACAATTTATGATTTTTGGCCTTAACACATTTTACGGAACAATCACAGATAGTGATGTCAATCGGCTCAGTTCATCTGAGCCAACAGCTCGAGCCGGCTCGATGGAATGAGCTACTACTACTAGTTCTGTTCGGCTCGGCTTAAGTGAGCTATCGGCTCGAGGCGGCTCGGTTGCGATGAGCCACCGGCTCAGTTCAGATGAGCCATCGGCTCGAGTCACGGAATGGATTTTTCACGGAATGGATTTTGATTCTAAATCACCCACCCACCCCAGAATCAGAAAGCCATGCATATGTGCAAAGGCATGGATACTTGTAAAACAGTACATGAGCACTACGTGTACTACTATATGTAAAAATATAGTAGTGCAGCACCTATACTAATTCACATATTCATATGCACTGTTTTGTACGGAAGATGCACCCTTGCAATTGCAGGTGTGCTGTCTCGGGAATTATTTGAGCTTCTACTGAGAATTGTAATACACTTTTTGTGTTTTATGTTTTGCAGTTATCGTTAATGAAATTGTCCCAAATATCACACATTAAAATTATTCTACACATATACATTATAATATGAAACTACATGTTTGTTAAATGCAAGTTCTGAATATAAATCGTAAAATCTTCATTTTTCTCTAAAACTCTGGCAACCGTAGGCGTCTGTGGCATAGCAACGGGACAAACGTCAACTTGACTAAAGCCGGGATTTTCAGTGAAATATCCAGATATTGATGAAAGAAAGAGATTGCCAGTGATCACTGGAACCTAGTTGTTTCTACAACGATGAATGTAACAACGGGACGCGTACAAGTTCCGTTCTAGTTAAGTGCAGTAATCGCTGAAGATAAATCGCATCTCCCGCACAGTTTGCTCGGGGGCGTTTGTCCCATTGTTTGGCTGCACACATAAATTTTTAATAACTAATACATTGTGCAATTACTATATTATACCATTTCAGGAAAAATACTAACCGGATTCACAGACGTGCTGTGTTCCTGATAATGTTTTTTACTGTCTGCTTATTGATAGTTACTCTTACTATCTGTGTACCTCCTCTTGTGAGTAAACTGAATGCTTGTAGGAATGATTCATCGGAGATCACCCGTGAACCTCGATCATCTGGATCAATCGAAGGAGTTTACAAGAAAGCAGCAGTAGCAGCAGATGCTGAGCCATGTGCTAAAATTGGGAAGTAGGTATTTATCAATGTGTGAATTATTGTACATACAATACTTGGATATAAGCTATATACTAGGAGATAAGTTCAATTATATTAACTCTTTGCTTTTCAAATACTGATATATCTACATATAAATAGGGTTGGCCTCAGGTAATTTACCGCCCTGTGCAATAATACCGCACCTATGTCGCCTCCTCCCCAGAGAGAACACATCTTAAAAGCACGATTTTAAGTATGTTACTTCATCATAATCATAATATGATTAATGAAAACACAAGATACACCGAATAATAACAAACTACTAATGAGAAGAGTTGTACGTCCGTGAGAATATACAAAATTTAGAAATGAAATGAAATGAAATCTTTGAGTTTTACGTCCCACGATTATGCCGGTTAGGCTAAAGGAGACGGTGATGATGAGAGATGAGTGAAATGGTGGAATGAAGAAAGTGGGAGGAAACGGGAGAACCCCGAGAAAACCCACGAGCACGGTGTTTGTCCAACACAAAGTTCACTTGGCGGGGGCTGGGATCGAGCCCGGGACCCCAAGCACCAGAGGTGAACGCTCTACCACTGAGCCACCGTGCCCCCTTACAAAATTTAGAGTACGATGGTGAGGAATTAACTTTGAGTTGCAAACATGCATTTTAATTAACGCATTTTCAATATTTTAGTCCACTCCGTGAAAATGCACATGTTACACATACGGTAGACTCGGCCCTGCATATAAAAGAAAAGCAAAGAATAGGGTCTTGTAATTAGAGTAAAACGAGACCCTCGTCAACAATGAAGTTATTGTCTGTTAATTGATTTATCACTTTGATTACTTTCTTGTCTGTGGGCCAGGTGTTGTCGGACAGGTCCTTAGAGAGCCTTAGGAAGGGGAAGATTTATTACCCAGGCAATAGAGGGATTGAGATGGGCCCTGGAAGGTTGAACGACCTCTTGCTGTGTGAAACATGATCCTACAACGATTCTTTTATCAAAAATAATTTTATATTATGATATAATAACATTAAAATGCGTCTCAGACCATCAGAAAGCTCCTATAAACATTGAAACGCGATCCCTAGCTCCCACAAGCTTTTTCCCATTAATTTAATCGATTAACAAATTTTAGTTGTGATCCTACTAAAAAGCTCGTAATAGATTACTCGCTGTTAAAAATCCATAGGAAACTCGGATTTTTCTCTTAACAGAACACTCATTGAGTGAGAACTTAGAAAAATTCCTATGAAAGTTGAATATGTTAAAATTGTTCTGAAAATTTTAAAAAAATGTGTGAACACGAATAAGATGTGCAGGAAAGAAAGGAAGGGAAGAACATTTATTTTTTCGCTACGAAACAAACTTCCCTTTGCAGAAAGAGATACAGCCATCCTCCCACTACGTGCGCTTTCACCGAACTGAGACCCAACAGCAAATGCTCGCGCGTACATAGTGCTGCAAGGCGAACATTGCGAAGACCTTCTTACCCACACCCCATCGTCACCTGATGTTCTGCTTGAACCATGGTGAAGGTCACGTAGCCACTTGTCAATCACTTCCATTAGTTATGAGTGAACGGAAGAGTCCATTTTCCCCTTTCTTTTCCCCCCTCGATGATCAGTTTTCATGTTGTGAATGGGTGAATGACCCCTCCGTCATTTCCCTACCGATAATTGAACAGCTACATCGCTCTCTCTCTCTTTCTTGTAAATATCCGGACAGCTAGTCAGGCACACACCTTACCCCTCCTTTCCCAGCTGACCGGCTTTCCCTCTGTGGAGAGAAGTGTTTCTGTGAGTTGAAGTTCCCCCTACCTCTCCTCTGCCTTGAACAGACCTGAATGGTTTTCCTCCTGTTTTTTTTTCTTGTGAGCTCTTGGCGACAACTCAAAGGACGCCGAAGAGTTTAATTTATTGGTCCCCTTGTCCCTGATGCCAATGACCCAATGGATGCTTGGCCTCTCAGCACCCACCTCTCGAGCGACCAATTGTCACTCATGGAACAGAATGTGGGACAATTTTAACATTTGCTGAAAGGGTTTATTGGTCTTTGTGTATTGAGAGATAGAAATGATTGCTCTTTTCTTTCTTCGGCAGGAATGCATTTATTCAGAAATAAGTCGAAATGAAGGCAATAAATTTAAATCAATATAAAAACTGACATCGGTGTTCATATTTCTTTACTGAAAGTATGGGTCATTAAATTTAAATTCGGATGAAACCACTGTTGTATACTGGGCTAAAGAAAATTGCTAGTCCCACCTCGCCTTAACGAATTCTCTAGAAGGGATTTTTCCTACTCCATTGTAGATTTCAGTTTGAATGTTTGGTGGTGCGACATGTGTCATTAAACCCGAAAATATGTCTATTGCTGATAGCCTTTCTCGCCACGATTTTAGACAGTAGCAATAAAACCTGGCGACCAGAGTTTTTATGCACAGTATGAAACTGTCTGATAACTGATTATTATTTTGAAGAAATTTACATTTAATAACTATCTACCTCCATAGGTATTCTGGCGAAGTCAGAGTGGAACTATGAAAAAAGATAAAAAATTGGTATGTTGTGTTGATTATGGGAGTTCACGTTGGTTATCTTTGAATGTATTCTGTCATATTATTGATCACTATAGATTCGACAGGACGTCTGATGTCTTTGTCTGGAAACGGAATATTCTTCCTTTTCCTCTTTGTACAATAACAGTTATTACTACCTAAGCGGCTTCACAAACGAAAAATTATGTAACCTATATCCCCCTATAATCTTAATAAATAAATATACTACCTAAATTCACTGCATCTCATTTTGTAAACTTTACTTTAATATCGCGACGTAGTTATCTTTCGTGGTGTAAGAAGTTGTGTGTTAACGTGTCTTCTTCAACTGGCGACATCAAATCCAAGTAAGTTTTTTACATTATTATTATTATTATTATTATTATTATTATTATTATTATTATTATTATAACCGCCACCAGGCTATAGAAGGATTTTTTGTGGACACTGTATATTTCGTAAAGACAGTGATCATTATTTTCGAAGTTCTTTCTTCGGTGGGAATTGCTTCTTTCCCACACAATTGGACAAAGAAGTCTTTCATCATTTTTTCATATATATATTTAAAACGTTGCTTTTGGTGAGAACATTTCAGTTAGTGACTAACCATTTCAGTGTTTCTCCCTGACTTATTATATGCACAGTATATATTCTATAGTTATTGAAAACTGAATTAAGTGCTTTCTTTAATCGCTTATGAAACATTGCAATAGATTAGAGCAGACCAGACCAGAACAGGTATTCAAGTGACCAAAGTGGCACCAACTGCGTTGTATTCCAGCCCGTTATCTGTACTTTCTCACGCCAGTGTTATCGCCGTGTCTAGTGCATTATAGGCAGTTGACTAAAATTAACATAAATTATTTTCCGTATTCTGTTTGTATATGCATACAGGTGTTAACTGAGTGATTTTTAAAATGAACTGCCAACCTTTTTTAGTTGACCATTGCAACCCGTACCTTGAGTTTTGATGCTCAGGATGTTTGACTCCAGGTCTGGAAGCCGTAACCACGCATCTCGCGTCGAGCTTCAAGTCTGAGTTTTTGTTAAGGGGCACAAGCTATTTAGCCGGTGAAAGACGTTTTCTTACGGCTAGCTCCAACTAGTGAAGTCCCAGGTCCGCAGACCTTGTGCGTTTAAAAAGTTATACACGCGCCCTCCAACATCAGCATTCAACTTTGGACAATTTCTTGTTTAATTTGCTGAAGAATCACCTCTACGTTTTAGGATGGTTCAGCTTAACAACTGGATTCATCGTGGGACGATCCTAACAACTTTTCCCCAGTGCTAAACCCCCAAGTGTGTCAATGGTGTGAGAGAAGGATTTGTAGTGATATCTGAATTATAATCATATATATATGATGGGCTATATTGCCTGAAAAGGGCAAAGTGTAATTTCAGCGACGAAAATTATTATACATATACAGTGTTCAGTGTTGTGTTCATCCCTCTTCGTTATTTTTTATTTTATATATATGATAGTGTTCTAATAAATAAGTATAGTGTTATTTAATCCAGTGTGTTTTCGTTGTTTGTATGAATGATGTTTGTGTGCGTTATGGTCTGGATGACCGTCTGATCGTCCGTGAGGTTTTTGAGACGAGACACCCGAACCTCTCGGCGCCTAATGCTCATCTCATTATTGAGACCGATGAGCGATTTGGGAATAGTTTGTAACTCTTCTTGGAAAGGTCCTTCATCGTCCTGTCCAGGTAAGTTCTAGTCTCAGGAGAATACTTATTTGTAGGACCACGAACCACGAACAGCGACCAGATTACGCGAAACGGTTACAAATAAATGTTCACCTGAACAGCGACCTGAACTTCCGGGTGATTACAAATAAATGGAAGCCCGAACAGCGACACGAACTTCAGGTTGGTTACAAATAAATGGCTGCCCGAACAGCGACTCGAACTCCTGCCGGTTACATTATTATTATTGCTTTGATATATTTGTAATGAGAGCGAACGGGAGAGCCCCTAGGAAATTCACACACATTGTGCTTCTTATGAAAATAATTAACACAATCGAACTATGAATCACCAAGCAGCAGAGATATGTAGTCTACCACTGAGCCATTGTTTCCCAAACCGGGGAAAACTACCACTGAGCCACCGTGGTGCCACGAACGAGAAGTATTTGCTTTTTGAAAAGATTGATTGAGGCTACTAGCGGGCCACCGCTATCCCTGAATTTTGTGAATAATTTATTTGTTCATTGATCAAAATAATATACTAAGACACTATAGATTTCATGAGTGATTAAGTAATGTAAATGGAAAAGGGAATTATGAATAGTTTTACGGCCAAACAAATACTTGTTTGAAGAGTATGTGTTTGTCTGGTCTCGTGGGCATCTTAAACAGGAAACTGTTGTTTGAAGTGTATGTGTGTTTGCTTCGTTTCGTGGGCAACTTAAGCAGCAAACTCTTTGTAGAGTACGTGTTTGCTTCGTCTCGTCTTATAGGCAAGCCTAACATTAAAGATCGAAGGACGAAACTATTATTATTGACATTATTACTGGTGTACACATTTTATGTGTCTATTTGTGGACAGATGGAACAATTGGGCTGGGGGATAGTGATCTGTGGTATTATAACTAAGGATATGTGGGAACCCGAAACTTCATATGATACTTTCTTGTTATTTACACGGAAATATCTGACTAGTTACGAAGAAAGACTTTTTAGAAATGCTTGATGAAGTCCCTCAGAGCCCCCACTAAATGAAAAATGATTAAGTGGAGTTCATAGTTCTTAGCTTAGGCCAATTGGACAATTTGCTCGAATCTTTATAACTGAATGCTTTTACGTATTCCTGAGAGCGAGATTAGACAGAATAGTGTACTGACCAACATTTTTGATTGTAGATACTATGTTTATTAAATATAATGTAGAGAGATGTGAATACATTGTTTGAATTATTTGTCGAGAACCCGTGGCCATATTGGGAAGTGTTTCCGGAAATGAACACTTTACACATAAAGAACACTTTAAAATACGTATATAGCCAATATAGTCCCAACAACATATAAATATTTTTTATTTACTGTAGTGTAAAATAATTAACTTCAACAGAAAGATTGACTTTTGTCTTGCTTTGCATAACAAGAATGAATGGAAGAAAAGTTATAATAGGGATATATTCCGTACTATTTGAAAAATCAACAAGTATTAAATGATTAAAAGTGCTTTAAATGTGTTCGAAAAACTGTTCCTATACTGAAAGGTGTAGAAAATAGTGCAAACAGATATGAAGGAAAAGAAACAAATAAAGATAGAGGTTTCAGCTGGCGACGGGCAGTTTCCCGAAATAGATTTGTAAGTTGCAGAAATTGCGTTCGCTCATATTCAAAGTGGATAGATAGGGATTCCTGTAAATTTGTGGGACTTTTCTACAGTTAAACTCAAAAGAAAGAAACACGCTTGTTTATTTTTGATCATGGAAGTGCTCGGGTCTTTCTGGATTTGCGGCGGAACAGTATTGCATTGTAAATTTTGCGATACGTAATGAACGCTGACTCGTTTTCCATGACGAAAGAAATATTGATCCTTATTTTGCTATTAAACATTTCCAACTCTTAAACTCACAAGAAACACGTTCTTTTATTTTTGATCATGGAAGTGCGCGCGTCCCCTTCGGACTTGCGGCGGAACAGTAATACAATTGTAAATTTTGCGATATATAGTGAACGGTAATCTGTTCCATTACGTAAGAAATTTTGCTATTACAATGCCCAACTCTTAGACTCGAAAGAAAGAAACACGTTCCTTCATTTTTAAGCATGGAAGTGCTCAGGTCCCCTTCGGACCTGCGGCGGAACAGTATTGCGATTGTAAATTTTGCGATATGTAATGTATGGTGACTTGTTTTCCAAGACGTAAGATATATTGCTTCGTATTTTGCTATTAAACATTCCCACGAGCGCTATTCAGCCGTCTTTTTTGGTAATAGGATTCCAAACAAATACTGCGAGAAGGTCGTTATGCCCGCATTTGATACTAGTAGGGTCCCCGAATTAAATAGCTTTTGCTTTACTGAAAGACCATTCACTCCGTATTTTGGTAAGTATTAGGATTCCAAACTAAACATTTACTGCAATACTGCGAGAAGGGGGTTACGCCCGCGTGTGATGCGAGCAGGGTCCCCGAAGTAAATAGTTTTTGCTTTACTAAAAGACCATTCACTCCCTCTTTTGGTAATAGGATTCCAAAGTGAAAGTTTACTGCAATACTGCGAGAAGAGGGTTATACCTGCCTGTTAGTAGTAGGGTCCACCGACTAAATATTTATTGCTTTGCTGCGAGAAGGCAGTTATGCCCGTATTCACCTCAATAGTTCTACTTCATGTTCAGTTTACTCATACTTGTATTGATCGTCAATATTTTAACTTAATGTGAAGATTACCAGAGCAAACATACATATTTATGGGAGTATCGAAAATGCCTCAATCTTGTGGGAGAGATAAACCTAGTGCAAGGAAGACATGTTTTGCCTTTGTTAGTATTAACTAGTGCCTCACATTAAGATTGAAATAGCGAATATGTACTAAGGCTTTATCATGCATGGGAAACAATACAAATATAATATTGAAATAAACAGTACTATACTCAGCTTAAAATATAGAATTATACGGAACAATCGCGCATATACGTGACACCGAAGAACATCCACCGCTAAACTTACGTGTAATTCACAATTCTGCCGCTAGTTGTCTCTGGCAGTAGTAGTAGCTCGATACATATAGGACCTGATATAATGTACACTCATGTCCAAAATTATTGTCGCATGTCTATAAATATGTTGTAGGAATATAATTTGATAACGACTTTTTCCGGTATTTCTTATAATGTTAATGTATATAATCGACAGACACGTATGTGGCAAATTTCATGTCAAAAGAGCAGTAAGTAAAACCAATAAAACGAAAGTAAAACTTTCTTATCCATTTAGCACCATTTTGTTTTACTCATTCTAACTTTCGTATTTATAATTCTTTTCCTATGAAATTTACCACAAATATACATTTCCAGATTATACACATAGTATCAGTATTAAATGTAACCTGCAAAATCATTATCAAATTATATTCTTACTAGAAGACAGTTAGATATGCGCAATCATTTTCGACATGTGTACATTTGACGCGTGCGGGCATCATTTTTCTTCACGACAGCATACGTAGAAGATCATAGAACATCTCGTCTTGCCTGCTAATTAGTTGTATTTAAAATGAATAAAGTCTAGATATAGAAAATTTTAAGGAGAAATAAACAGCTAAAATATTCATTGAACTCTATTGTATTACAGACAAAGAAGCCTTGCTGAACCCTGAATGGTGGGAACAGCATTATGGAAAGGAGCCATCTTGGTTTCAACTCGGAAAGTATCAACGCAGAGAAGTTATTTTTCGTCTTCTTTTTAGTGGTTTTTGTTAAAGATCATCCATGGTTTCAGAGCTGTGTATTTTATACATTTCTTATACTTATTGATTTTTAAAAAGAAAGAAATTATACATATTCTAATTGTTCTTCGTTTGTTTTTAACCATTATTAATGAAAAGAGAGAGACTATTTTTAACCCTATTTCTTTAAAAAATAATAGTTTACAACTAGATATAAAGTGAATACTTACTCATTTCTCTTCATAAACTAAGCAGATTGCTTTCTTTTACATATTATTGAACTGAAAATTGAAAATAAGTGATTGGTTTCTCTTTTGCAAATTATAATTTAACTAAAGCTTGAAAATAAGTGATTGCTTTTTCTTTTGCATATTATAATTTAACTACAGCTGAAAATCATTGATTACCCAATCCCTTTTTTGTAAAAATGATATATTGAAGTGTACTTGACAACTCAAAATAGCTGTTCCTGTTTTGTTTGTTCCAGATGGATTTCTTCTACCCAACCGAGGAAATCAATATTGTAGATGGAATCTACCTGCAAGAAGTAGTGCGCGGTCTAAACGACTACCCGTGGGGCTTCAGTACCTGGAAATATATCATGAAGATGCAGCGCATAGGACATCGGAATGTGGAGAGATGCGATGCACTACTACGCGCCATTCGTGCCTTTGATTGTAATGATATATTAATTCTCCAGCACTGTGTATCCAGTGCTGATGTCCTAGACATATTTGCCTATGGGTCTTTCCGTACTAAAGAAAGTTATGATCAGGCTCAACAAAAACTTATGCATTTATTATCTTGTGGCGAAGGTCAGGTGGATAGGATAAAAGGTACAGAGTTATCGAAATTTTATGATTTTGGCATGCGGTTTGTTTCAAAACCAAGCTTACTCAAATTTGAAAATAATACCATAGTCATAACCCTCAAGAAAATCATAACTTCGAGTCATAATAATATAAATCAATTAACCGTTGAAGATTTAGCTTTCTTAGATGAAATAGATGGGATTGGCAGTTGAAGAAACTTTGATGAAATACCAGTTGAAGATATGAGGAGATTGATTCGAAATGAGGACAACGCTGTGGTTATACCCACACAATACGTCCAGGGAGAAAATCCTGTATACAATGCACCTCAACACTGTGTAGAGGATAATTATGAGTGGAGGAACCAAATGTTTTTCTCTCCTCAGCTTGGCCCGTCATATGCTAGTGTTCCAGCAGTAGTTGAACATGGAAATATCAACAATAATAGTACAACTGGTATTACTAGTAGTGCTAATAGTAGTAGTACAAGTGGTAGTAGTAGTGATAATACGAGGGCTATCCAGAAAGTAGATTACGTTTTCGTCTGTGTCCGCTAGGGGCGGGACTAGCGCGGCCATCTTGGGGTCAGAGCGTTGCACAGCTCAGTCGGCATCTAGCCGTGCTAGTGAGAGGTTCGTGCTGTGCTCCGTTAAGATACTGTGACGGTTTGAAATGTCTGCGTTAATTGAAAATCCCGCGAGCTGCGAGGTGCGTGCAGTAATAAGGTTTCTGACAGCAAAAAACTGTAAACCGATAGAAATCTATCGGCAGCTGTGTGAAGTGTATGGGGACAACATTATCACTGAAGGTGGAGTGCGACAGTGGGTCATAAGATTTAAAAATGGCCGAACCAATGTTCACGACGAAGATCGAAGTGGGAGACCCAGCAAAGTGACTGCCGAACTTGTCGAAAAAGTCGATGTTAAAGTCCGTGAAAATCGAAAGTTCACAATAACGGAACTTTCTTTGAGTTTTCCACAAATTTCGCGAAGTTTGTTGCACGAAATCATCAGCGAAAAGCTTGGTTACCACAAGTTTTGTGCAAGATGGATTCCAAAAATCTTGACAGAGGACCACAAAAATCAGCGAATGGCTGCAGCGTTGCACTTTTTGGACGCCTACAATAAGGATGGTGACTCTTTACTCGATCGCATCGTTACTGGTGACGAAACATGGGTGAAACACGTGAACTGTGAAACGAAATTGCAATCAATGCAGTGGGGGAACACAGGTTCTCCCCAAAAACCCAAGAAATGCATGCAAACAATGTCGGCAAGGAAGATGATGGCGACTGTTTTTTGGGACAGAAAAGGTGTGATTTTGGTGGACTTCCTGGAAAGAGGCACTACAATAAACGCTCAAAGGTATTGCCAAACTCTGCAAAACCTCAGAAGAGCAATTCAAAACAAGCGCAGAGGAATGTTGAGCTCTAAGATCTTGTTGATTCACGACAACGCCCGGCCCCACACGGCAAATGTCACGCGTGAAGTTCTTGAATCTTTTCAGTGGGAGTTGTTTCCTCATCCGCCGTACAGTCCCGACCTGGCACCGAGCGACTTCCACCTATTCCCAGCAATGAAGAAGTGGCTGGCTATGCAGCGTTTTGATGACGACGAACAGCTGCAAGAAGAGGTAACGAAGTGGTTGAAGTTGCAGGCGGCCGAATTTTTCGACGAAGGAATTTCCAAGCTCGTACATCGCTACGATAAATGCCTTAATTTGAATGGTGACTATGTCGAAAAGTAGTATTTGTGTGTGGCTTTCATCTGTATATAATAAAATTTGTTTCCTATACTTTGTTGATTTTTTATTCCAAAACGTAATCTACTTTCTGGATAGCCCTCGTAATAATGACGGGCAAAATGAAAGAAATAGTAATTTCGAAATAGAGAAAGCAAAGATTTCGTAAGTTTCATTATACGAGCCATGAAATTGCCGTTAGAATGTGGGTGATGAAAGGAATATTGATAACCCACAGGCCTATATCGAAATTTTAATCGACTTTGCGTTGGAACATGTGATGTCCAATGCACGTCCCTCGGAATGCATTGGGCTATACATGGATAGTAGCAACAGTACCAACAATAAGCCAGTGTATGTCACATGGAGAAGAAAAGGCAATTTCTCTGCTAGGACAGTCCTCACTTCAATCGAGCGTGTACTAAATGTGTTCCTTTAGGGCATGAAGTACTGTTTCGATTCCACATAGCCGACAGCATGCGTGGCCAAGGTAGAAATACTATAACGAATGCCGTTGGCAAATACTCAAAATTCCAAGAGTATTTGGAAAATCGTTTAACACGCATTGAAAATAAGAATATCTATTGTCTCCTTTGGTCATAGTATGGGGTGAAGTAAAGCTCTACAGTAGTAAAGATGCGTGATACATGGCTTCTTAGAGCAGTTCTCTGCGAGATGGCAGAAGTACATAAGGAAGCTTTGACTTTATAGATGTTGATGCCCTTTAATCATATCTGAAAGGGAAGTATCAAATCGTGATTTGTGAGAACAACCGGGAATATGTAGTTCGTTATCCGGGAGAACCAGGAGAAAATAAGATATTTATCCACTATCAAAAAGGTGTCACTGTTGGCGATTTCGAACCTATTCCTAATATCGCAAGCTTTCTCAGTAAACGGAAGTATTGTTATTATTGTTTGGAAGGATGAGAGATACCGTAAACACATGTGCGAAACTATGTTCCTTTTGCGAACGCGATTATACTGCAAACAAAATTAAATGTAATGCACGCAATACAGATTTTGCTGAGGTTGTATGTTTTGAGAACCATATGAAGCGTAATAAAACGTCTAGATTTGTGTTCGATAATGTAAAGCTTCGCATCGATTGTGTTATCAACATCATTGATAACAGGCGTCGAAAATCTGATCACGTGTGTGGTGAACATTTCTGTTCGACGTGTAACATACATGTTGATACAAACCACACATGTTTCGTACAGAGAATGCGGCCTGTTCATACGAATAGATTTATGTACATAATCTATGACGTAGAGAATAGGTTCAAGGCACCGAATGATTGCGGTGAAAGGGAACACGAAGTTGTACTGGCCTGTTGTGGGCATGTTTGTCACGCCTGTATAAGGAAAGTTATCGATGAGCTTTGTAAAACGTGCGTTGATAATGTTGGGAATAGTTCGTTCTCTTTTAAGACAATGATGGATTTTATTAACCACGTGTTAGTAAAGCGTTCTTTCAGAAGATAGTACCGATGGCCTATTATAGTAGTCGCTGCGATGGCCTCTCCTGCCTTGGAACTCTAATAGAAGAGCAGCATATTAATCCTTGAAACCTCCAACTGTTCGTCCCCCAATTACTAATTCACCATTCCTCATTTAAAGGAATCACCCCGGGAATCGAACTTGCGTCCTCAGATTAAAGCGGTTCATTAACATCTGTGTGCACCCAGGAGGAATAGCATAATTGAATAAAACAGTAAAAATAAATAAAAACGAGCCCCCCAGAAAATCTCTCTCCTAGCAATGTATCGAATCCGGTTTAGATGCACCAGATTCAAAGAAAACTTCAATACACCAAAACAGCAATCAAATAGGTAGATCCAAAAACCTTAATGAGGAAGTTAATAATATGAAAGGATTACGCCAAAGGATTAACTTATAATAAAACTTCATTCATGCCAATAAATAAAAAATCTCTCATCGTTCATTTCGAAGAAAAGAATCCAGCTCTTTATAGAAGAGAACCATTTATCACGCATATCTCCCCAAAATTGGCCGAAGGATGCTAAACGAATTATCTTAACGAAAAGTTGGGTAAGTCTAACTTCGCCTCCTACGTGAGGTGTCAAACGGGACTTGAACCCCTAGCCTCTCCTCCCACTAAAGGAGTGGCGTGGCCCCGAAGCCAGCTAAAAAAACGGTTCAGCGACTTAATTCGCTTCCCCCTTCACACAACCCTCTTGCTGTGTGGTACAGTTTAAGACCAACAATTTCCGTAGCCCCCCAGACTCTCTTCCTCTTAAGAGAGTTGTGGTCTGAAATTATGTCAAAAACTAAACTTTTCGCATCGCGGCGATACAGCCCTCTTGCTATACAATGTCAATCTCTAGCCGCCTCTTCGGCACAGAATCTGAGAATTCCAGAAAAGAGATCCCGTCCCCTCTTTGGACAGAACCCCTAACCATCTACCTCTTTAGACGGTCGAGCTGGAATCCTCCCCCACCTATAATTCTCCTGCTCTTATATAGACGATACAACCAACGGTCACCAGACAGACGCTTGGTTTAAAAATTTTAAAATTAACAAACAAAAAATATCAACGGGTAAGATAGCGTTGGTTTCTGGCTCTCCCCTAAGTGAGCTGTTTTAAAAAAAAGAAATCCTGTTGTTAAGAAGGAAACTGCATGTTAGTTAACAAGATATAGAAACAAAATCACACAAAGACAAAAATAAAAATATAGATTATATGAAATGTAATAATAATTTTACCCGCCCGGGATTTCTCTCTAAAACTATATTAACTGATAATACAATACACAAGAATAATTAAACAAGGTAATATATGCAAATATAAATAGCAGCTCCCAAAGAGGGGGCTGCATGTTACTTACGTTCCAAAAAAATGAGGAAAAAAACACTTAACTTTGCACTTAAAAAAAGAAAAGAGCCATTAGACCAAATCTCTTGTTCAGACTCTTTTAGTTCTCTGAAATATCGAAAAGACACTCTTTTTTTCTAAACACACACACAAAACACAATTACGAGAGCCCATTTTCCGCAAGCGTGCACTCTCGGCGGTCCTTTTTGAATATGTATTTTATATATATATATATATATATATATATTCACAAAATCAAAAAACAAATAAAAGAAATCACTGTTATGTCCAATCATTGAACACATCACAATGTTGAGGTCCGTCCAGAGATAGTCCTTTTTATTTTAAAACTTCAGTCTCTTTTTCGCCGGGCTGGCTTCCCAGTGGTCCCCGTCGTTCACTCCTTTACCTGGAGTAAGTGGGAGTCCCTCGCCATTGGTAAAGATTTCAATGTAATCCACCGGATCATCTTCCTGGCAACTTGTCGATGGTTCGGAACTCAAACCCGGAGCGTCTGCCACCGATGCAGGCGTCTTTTGTAGAGTTTGATATTCTCTCAAATCTTTGAGAGAAAAGTTGCTCGGGTCACCTTGCAGAATACGTTCTGGGTTCGGGCCCGACTTCTGTCTCGTGGCCCGGTACTGGTCTCGCTTCTTATTGCTTTTCTCATCGTCGATGTTGAACATCAACTGAAGTTCGGTGGGATTCCACGCCTTTGGTCTGACCCCGCAATAAACACTTCTAGTGAGGGCCTTTGGTTTCTTAAACTTAAAATCCATCGGGAACGTGCAAAAACAAGGAAAAATCTCTAAAAAAGACGTTCTTCTTCACGAAGCTGAATTTAACTGACGAAGTGAAGTATCCTTTCCTTGTTCATTCCCAACTCTCTCCTTCCCTCTACCAGCGTGGTTGGGCCGATCTGTCACCATGGGTCAATGTCTTGCTCTGATGTTAAATTAGCCACAAAAGGCGGAGTTCCAGATCTCTGCGGAATAGCCTGAAACAAGAGCTAAGAAAAAGAAAAAGAAAAGTCTTTCGCAGCCTAAGCTATATCTTCGGGAATCTCTCTAACACAGGAGATCTGTTGTTGTTTTACATCCCTGGCAAAAGCAGGGGGTGGAATAACCCTCTTAAAGGGATCCACATTAGCTTTTATCTCTCGGTTACTAAGAGAGTGTCGTAACATAAACGTGTTCTCTGCTAATTTCTTACAAATGACGTATGGTCCACGAAATTTGTGGAGCATTTTTGCGGTTATCCCCTTGCTAGCATCAGAAAATCTAACTGCACGGAGCCAGACAGAATCCCCCTCTCTGAAAGTATGGGGTTTCCTGTTCTTGTTATATTCTCGACACACTTTTCGTGTCTTTTTTCCTGAGTTCTGTTGGCTACTTCCATGGCTTTCTTTATGCTCTGGATTCTTTCCTTTACGAAGTCAGGGATCGGATTCCCACCTTCTCCCACTACTTCTCTCTTCTGGGTTTCAAATGGCAATTTCACATGTCTACCCATATGCAGGAAAAAAGGTGTATGGTTTGTGGCTTTTGAGACTCTACTGTAAAGAAAAGAAAATCGAGGTTCTTTGACCAGTCCGAGTGTTTTCTACAGTACATGGACACCAGTTTTTTAACTTCTCTCACCCCTCTCTCGGCCCGATTCGCTTTTGGCCTGTAAGCAGATATGAACGTAACTCTTGTCCTTAAAATTGCAAGCAGGTTTCTCCAGATCTTTCCCGTGAACACACTTTGGTTGTCGTTTACAACCCGATCATACCATCCATTTCTCGAAAAGAAAGTTAACAAACAATTAGCTACAGACTGAGCTGTGACCTTTCGAAGGGGAAACAAAGAAACAAAACGACTGAAAGCATCAATGATTATCAAGCAGAATTGATAACCTCCCCCCTTCGACCTAATTAAGGGCCCCATAAGATCTAAATAAGCAGTGGACCCTGGCTTATTCACTAGACTGCTGGTCATAAAACCTAACTTACTATTTGACGAGTCCTTATAAATAGCGCAGGGAACACGGGATTGACAAAATCTTCTAATATCCTTTCCCATCTTGGTCCAAAAGAATTGTCTTTTTGTCCTATTGATGGTTTCTTCGATGCCTGGATGTCCCGAGAACTCTAAATTATGAGTCATCTCAAGTACTATACCCTTCAAATCTCTGGGAACGCACACAACCCGCCTTTTCTCACCATTTAGATCGATTTCTTTTTCTAAGACCCCATCCATGGATAATGGGGAGTGGAAGCAAAATTTCTAATTTTTCTCTTCTCTGCTTTGGTGCCGGCTAACTTCTTGGTTGTAAGAAATAGAATTACCTTTCTCAGGAATGGAATTACCTTTCTCAGAATTACCTCAGTTTCCTGGGCTTCTCTTAATTTTATTGGTACTATAAGTTTCTCATACTGCTCAGTTTTTTCCTGCTCCTCTTCTTCTTCGTCCATCAATATTTCAAATGGGAGATTCTTAAATAGATCTCTCTCATCGTGCTCGGAAGAGTCTCAACGCTGGACACGTTCTGATCTAATTTTTTCTCTTTATAACCTCTCTTGAAATCCTTCAGAGCTCTACTGTCATAAAACGAAATCAGATTAATTTCCTACTTAGGAATATCACCCACATCCGTGATTTTTCCTTCTTGGTCCATTATTTTAATGTATCCCGTGTCACCAGCACAGTTCAGAGGGAATTCTTCATTGGCATGCTCAGTCCCCTCGAAATTTTGATCCTCAGTGTAACCTGTCTCGATTCTCGACAAAAAATCCACCCGGTGTGTCTTGCCTTTTCTATATTTGAGAACCACTGGAAATCTGGAGATCCTAGCCAACCACCTGCTCATCATAGCTGGAACCTTGCTGGCTTTGAAGAGAGGGATCAATGAAGCGTGATCAGTGTATACATACACACAAGGGGAATGTATTAAGTACAGTTCAAATCTCTCTAATGCGAGCACTACTGAGAGGAGTTCCCGCATGGTGGTGCTATACCTACTTTGGGATTCCGTAAAGCGTTTCGATCCGAACGATACAACATAGAAATCGCCTTTTTCGTCCTGCCCGAGAAGATAGCCAGCGGCTATTTCAGAGGCGTCGACAAAGATATGCATGGGTTCTCCCATCCTTGGTAGCATCAATTCACGGTTCTCATCAATCGCATCCTTTAGCTCTTGCAGAGCCTGGTCCTGTTGTGGCCCCCATGACCACCTGACTCCTTTTTTCAATAGTCATCGGAGCACACATCTTCGCCATATCTCTAACGTGGTTTCGAAAATACTGAGTGAAACCGAGGGTCCTCTGTAATTGCTTGACATTCTTGGGAAGTTGCAGTTGTCTCACCATTTTAAGCTTCTCAGGTGTACATGACACTTTGCCAGGTGTCACACGGAAACCGAGGAAATCTATCGTATCAGAGAATAGCACCGCCTTTGATGGGCTGAGACTTATATTCGCATCCGCCATTCTTTTCAGAAGTTGCTCCATTGTGTCCAATAAATCCTCCGGTGATTCACCAATAACTGTGAGATCATCATAACAGACTATTACTTTGGAATAATACAGGTCGCCCAAGACAATCTGCATCAATTTGCAGAGAGTATAAGGTATCGATTTCAAACCATAGGGGGCGCGTATACATTGGAAGATCCCAAACGGGGTAAGAAATCCGGTATATTTTTTACTACGCTCCTCCAACTTGACCTGGGCATAACTGTACGACATGTCAAAACGACAGAATATCTTCCCTTTCTCCAAGTAGGATAGCGCCTCGTTAATGTTCGGGATCCCCCCTTTCTCATGTTTCGTGACCGAGTTTAAATATCTACAATCAAGGACTAGCTTCCACTTACCAGAGCTCTTTCTATGTAAAATGGGATTACTAAGATACTTTGTAGAGCTCCTTTCGATCAAGTTTTTATCTAACATTTCCTGCAGCAACTGTCCCAGAATTCTTATCTTCCGACATTGGCCTTAGTCGAGTTGAGAAAGGCCGAGCATCGCTCAGCTCAATTTTGTGTTCTAAAACGTTGGTTTCCCCAGGATCCTCAGAAAAAACCTTTTCGTATTTATAGAGAAGTTCCCTCAGTTTTTCATATAGGTCTTCGGGAGCTTGACGCCCTTCAACATATTTTCAATGACATTATCTTCATCCGAGCAATTAATTTCTCCAGTTTCCCGCTTCTCAGGGTAATCAAATTACCTAAAAGAAATTCCCCTACTCGGAATTTCCCATGCGAAAGGACTGAATTTTATTATCATCTTTGTTGAAACAAGAAAGTCTCGGCCCATGATAATACACCTCGAAAAATTACTAATTACATGGAATTTCTGCTCTAACTGGAGTCCAAAAAAGTCCAGAGGGACAACCATAAAACCAATTGTCTTTGCCCCTCCTCTGGCAAACCTCACATTTACAGAATGATCCTGCAACGTTATTCCAAACTTTGACCATTTTTCCGCAATCTCCTCATTTATAGCCGACAGCGAGTTCCCTGTATCAATATACAATTGATACTTATAATTTAAAATCGAACAATTTATTAATAGCGGCCTCGGGGGTATGGACCCTTTGTCCCCCCCTCGGCAGCGCCATTCACGTTTTTTGAAGTAGTCTTCTTAACTCGACTAGCTTTCGGTTTCTTATTCAAAGAATCATTTTTGCTGTGGTCTGGAAAATCTTTTCTTTCTTCTTGTTTTCCTCTCCAAAATATTTTTCTGTTGGCAGGTCGAGATTCACGCCGCGGACACTCTTGGGTGGGCTGTCTGTCCTTTTCCCCTCCTTGACCGGTTTTCTTACCCCTACCCCTTCACCGCCGTGTTTTATTACCAACGACCGCGGTAGGAGCGGGGATGGTTGACAACATGTGGTTTTCAGCTAAAAGTTCCTCCCTTTGGTCTGTAGGATAAACAAAGTGTGTTCTTTCTTTTTCATCGGTAAACATCCACGATCTGCTTGCCATATCCAGACTTATTTTTGCTTTTCTTAGGATATCTTGGCCAACGATAATGGGTGTTACGAGGTGGTCCAGAACGTAAAAGAAGTGAGAGAATTTTCTTCTCTTGATACAAAAGTCTACAAATATCTTTCCCACAGTCTTTTCTTCTCCCGTTGCTAGACTTAGGGGCAACGAACAAGATTCGAACCGGGCCCGTCTCCATTGATCCGCTACTCTCTTGTGAACGATGCTAATTTCAGATCGAGAATCGAGGTAAAAATAATAGCGTTCACGATTTATAAAGCCATAAATAAAAGGGTTCTTGTTCCCCCTTCTTCTTCTTTCTTTTTTCTCCTCTCTGTTCCGCACTACGGCCGAGACGGGCTTCGAACCTGAATCCTTTTTCTTTAAAACACAATCTGCTGCTCGGTGATTCAGTTCTTTGTAATTGAAACATCTTATTGCCCCTTTTGACTGACTTTGCCCCCCACCAGGCTTCATATCCTTTTGGTCTCCTCTTCGAGACCGTGCTGGATCGAGAGCGCTTAACGGCGGTATCGAATCTCTCGAAACTGCTGTTGCGTCTTGTCTCTTACAATCCGGGGCCGAATATCCCTGACCTCCTATCCGACCACTCGATAGTTCCATGTAAGACAATTCACCCAATAAGATGGACTGAATATGCAGGGACTCCTTTTCCAATTCCTTAACATCTTTAAATTCTTTTCCATACAGGAATTGCCTAAAACGAGGGTGCGTCTTCGAAATTATCTTTCTAACCTGATCCTTTTGAGATTGTACGGATTCTAACCTCTGAAAGACTTCGCTCATCTTATAAAAACAGACAGACTTTCGTCTGTATATTGAAGTCTATTGGCAATCATATTCTCTACTTCCTCGGCATAGTTAAAACTGAAAAACTCTTTCAAAAATAAGTCTCTGAAGGTCCCAAAAGACTCAAATGGCCTCTTAAACTCTCAACACCTGCGAGCTGGGCCAAGAAGTAGCCTAGGTATGAGAATGTTCAGTTGATCACTTTCGCTAATACCCTTCTGACAAGCGTAAGACTTAAGCGCCTCTAAAAACTGAAAAGGATAATTATCTCCTTCACCACTAAAAACCGGAGGTTCTAACCTAACTTCCTCAAAACCAGATTTCTGAGAGCAACACCCTGTATGAGACGACCTATTTTCAGATCGATTTTTTAGTTTTCTAATAGCGTCTACTGCTATGTCAGGATTAAGTTCGACGTTCCTTTCTATATCCAATAGGTTACGTACTGTTTCCTCTTCAATTGTTATGGTGTTCTGTCTGACAATTGAAGCAGCATGCTTCAATCTCATAATTTCAGCCAAAATAGTCTCCCGATTCAAATCCTGTTCCTCAGAAACCCTAAGGCCTCTCTAAGACTATCTACTTCAATATGAGAGTCCATCTTCGAAAAAGTGTACCTTCCTGATCTCAAAAACATAAAAAGAATCCAAAGGAGAACTAAACAAAAACTCTAACGAGAGAGAACCAAAAAACAACAAAACAAATCCAATCCCGGACGAGCTAACCCACTTTATGAAACCTCCAACTGTTCGTCCCCCAATTACTAATTCACCATTCCTCATTTAAAGGAATCACCCCGGGAATCGAACTTGTGTCCACAGATTAAAGCGGCTCATTAACATCTGTGTGCACCCAGGAGGAATAGCATAATTGAATAAAACAGTAAAAATAAATAAAAAACGATCCCCCAGAAAATCTCTCTCCTAGCAATGTATCGAATCCGGTTTAGATGCACCAGATTCAACGAAAACTTCAATACACCAAAACAGCAATCAAATAGGTAGATCCAAAAACCTTAATGAGGAAGTTAATAATATGAAAGGATTACGCCCAAGGATTAACTTATAATAAAACTTCATTCATGCCAATAAATAAAAAAAATCTCTCATCGTTCATTTCGAAGAAAAGAATCCAGCTCTTTATAGAAGAGAACCATTTATCACGCATATCTCCCCAAAATTGGCCGAAGAATGCTAAACGAATTATCTTAACGAAATTTGGGTAAGTCTAACTTCGCCTCCTACGTGAGGTGTCAAACGGGACTTGAACCCCTAGCCTCTCCTCCCACTAAAGGAGTGGCGTGGCCCCGAAGCCAGCTAAAAAAACGGTTCAGCGACTTAATTCGCTTCCCCCTTCACACAACCCTCTTGCTGTGTGGTACAGTTTAAGACCAACAATTTCCGTAGCCCCCCAGACTCTCTTCCTCTTAAGAGAGTTGTGGTCTGAAATTATGTCAAAAACTAAACTTTTCGCATCGCGGCGATACAGCCCTCTTGCTGTACCATGTCAATCTCTAACCGCCTCTTCGCCACAGAATCTGAGAATTCCAGAAAAGAGATCCCGTCCCCTCTTTGGACAGAACCCCTAACCATCTACTTCTTTAGACGGTCGAGCTGGAATTCTCCCCACCTATAATTCTCCTGCTCTTATATAGACGATACAACCAACGGTCACCAGACAGACGCTTGGTTTAAAAATTTTAAAATTAACAAACAAAAAATATCAACGGGTAAGATAGCGTTGGTTTCTGGCTCTCCCCAAAATGAGCTGTTTTAAAAAAAGAAATCTTGTTGTTAAGAAGGAAACTTGCATGTTAGTTAACAAGATATAGAAACAAAATCACACAAAGACAAAAATAAAAATATAGATTATATGAAATGTAATAATAATTTTACCCGCCCGGGATTTCTCTCGAAAACTATATTATCTGATAATACAATACACAAGAATAATTAGACAAGGTAATATATGCAAATATAAATAGCAGCTCCCAAAGAGGGGCTGCATTCTAGTATTCTTATCCAGGGTCAGAAGATTTTTAATATTTGCATAGGTAATCGTATTTTCTTCCGTGATTCTTTCCTTTTCGTTGGTGTTAAATTATACAAATTACCAAAAACAAGGGACATTCCCATATTTGTTTAATACAGAAGAGAATTAAAATTTTGTCGATCCCTATCCTCCGCCTGAGTTCTATGACCCTGAAGCGCGAAGCACGGAAGAAATACAAATACTGGAAGACTGACACCAAGAACGTGCCGTAAGTGGCGATGAGTTTAACCTGCAGAAGGGAATGCTGTCTTATTGTGAAAATGAAGTTAAAATTCTAACAGAGCGGTCATCAAATTTAGCGATATAATCGAAGAAAAGACGTAGGGTTTGCAATGTTTCATCACTTCATCTGCCATTGCAAGACTTAAAATGAAATGAAATGAAATCTTTAGTTTTACGTCCTACGGCTATGCCGGTTAGGTCAATAGAGACGGTGATGATGAGAAATGAATAAAATGGTGGAATGAAGAAAGTGGGAGGAAACCCGAGAAAACCCACGAGCACGGTGTTTGTCCACCACAAGGTCCACAAGGCGCGAGCTGGGATCGAACCAGGGACCCCAAGTACCGGAGGTGAACGCTTTAACAGTGAACCACCGCGCCCCCATTGCAAGTTTTGCTATGCGTACTTATCTTACCTTATACTTACCTGAAAATAGTATTCCTGTAATTCCGCGTTGGGTTTCCATCGTAAGACGTAGTACAGCACTAAAGCTATGCAATGGCTTATGTATATGGAAGACCAATTAGGGATAGAAATCCAGCATGCTGAGAGAGATGGGTAAAGTATATTGTTAAGTACAAAGTCGATGGATAGCACGAAGGACTCAACGTTGCCTTCGACTTGTATGGGTGTTATTTCCATGCATGTAGGCTTTGTTTCACTTTTAACCGTGACACCATTCTGAACGACGCTCAAGACTCGTACAGTACGATGGAGAAACGATAGGAGCAGACCATGCTGCGCCGTAGATACCTGTAAAGTATAGGTGTAAACCTATACGAAATATGGGAATGTTCTTGGGACAATAAAGACGGATAAGGAAGTACAGAGATTTATTGAAGAACGTTGTACTAATCTGCCTGATTTTCTTATTCCTAAGAATTGTTACAACGGTGAGCACACGAAAGTTTTTCGTTCCTACGTCAATTGTACGAGTGATGAACGAATCGAGCATGCCGATGTAACAAGTCTATACCCATGGGTGATGGCATGTAAATCCATGCCGGTTAAATCACCTAAGATTCATACGGGACCGGACTTTCAAGATGTGGGAAGTATTGACGGTGTAGTGAAATGCACCGTATTGCCTCCAAAAGACCTCTAATTTCCGATCTTGCCATACGTTGCGGGAGGCCGATTACTCTTCGGGCTTTGCTGCACATGCATGGAAACAGAAAACACTAATCATTGTATTCATAGTGATGCTGAGTGTGCTCTCACGAAACAATTTGTACTTCGGAGTTACAAATTTTGCTCTTCAAAAATGTTACAAAATAATCGATATACCTGAAATATGGGAATTTAAAGTCTTGGATCCTCAAGAGGGAATTCTGATGGTCTGTCCGGAACTTATGTGAATTCCTTCCTCCAGATTAAGCACGAAGCCTCTGGCATTCCCGCTTATTGTAAAATGGAAGGAGACAAGCAGAAATATATCGCAGAATATTATGCCCATGAAGGCATACGATTAAATTATAACATTAGGATGAAGTCCTGAATGAGGCAATGGGCGAAACTATATCTGATTTTATTGTACGGAATGTGGGGGCAGCGTACAGACATGTTACAGAGTGTAATCGCTAGTGATGAGGTAACGTTTCTTAGGTATTTAACCACGGCAAGGTATGTAATTTAAACTGTGGTCCCAATTGATTATGAGGATTTGATTATCACCTACAGAGACAATCAAACTGACAACGTACCGTTAAAATTTTCCAATGTAATACTAGCCGCATTTATTACTTCGTGGGCTAGACTTAGAATGTACGAGCTGCTGACGACTGTAGGACCAGACAAAGCAATCTACTGTGACACTGACAGCATAATGTACCTACAGAAAAAAGATGAGGAACCTTTGTTACAGCTCGGAAACTATTTGGGTGATCTGACAAATGAAATTCGAGAAGGTTGGGAGTTTACAACCTTTATCGCTTTAAGCGGCAAAAGTTATGCTATGAGGCTAACAAATGCCCAAGGGGATGTTCGGGATATATTCAAAATTAGGGGGATAACACTAGATGATAGGACCTATCAGAGATAAATAATAATAAAGATGAGAACAAGACGTGTTACTTATCACTGTGGATATGGAATACCATATTTTTCAGTACCTGTATATCAAAGGGGACATGGAATAGGTAGTTTTCTAAAGGGTTATTTCCTTTTTCTTTTCCATTCCTTAAACAAGGTGCAAAAACTGTAGGGTATCAGGTATTGCGAACGGGTATACAAGTTGCGGGTGATGTATTAGAAAATCGTCTATTTAAAGAATCTGTTCGTGCGCATGTAAATGAAGCTGGTGATGTTTTAAAGACCAAAGCCATTGATAAAGTCGGACAGTTGCTAACTGGTAGCGGCAAGAGACGGTCGTGCAAGACGAAGGCTCCTGCAATTGTAAAGCTTGGACTACCAACAAAATGTAAACATATAAAAGACATCTTTTCATAATGGCGCTCCTAAATTCAAATATTTCTGAATGTTGTACCAATGAATTTGATTTATTTTCTATAGTAATGAAACAAACAGGTATTGAAACAACTACAAATATTGAATTTCGTCTTATTTCTACATTAACTTGAGAAGGACCTATTGAATTTGTTATTCCTGGAGAAACGGGAATCTATTCATCCTGCATAACTATATCTTTGTTCGTTCTAAAATTACAAAAGCTGATAGTACAACTTTAAGTCAAGATGATACTGTTGCAGCCGTAAATAATTTCTTATATTCATTATTTAGTCAAATTGATTTTTCGGTTAAATGATAACTAGCTCTTCATCAGGATCTTATCCTTATCGTGCATACATTGAAATATTATTAAATGATTCTTTTGATGCTTCTGAAACGCATTTAGCATGTGCCATGTGGCATAAAGATATTCCAAGACATTTTTATAAATTAGATAATACAAATGCTGGTTTTTGAAACACGTACTAATAAGGTGAAAAATAGTAAATCTTTTGAGATGTATGGACATCTTTATATTCATATTGTAAGTTTAGATCGTATGCTTCCCAACAAAGTAAGTTTACATGTAAAATTACACCGTAGTAAAGATAATTTTTACTTATGGTCTCCTAAAAATATGTTATAAAGTTGCACTTGAGGAAGGTATTCCTCATGTACGTCGCTTTGATGTAGCTGCAGATTTAGCTATGCAATTAAATACGCGAGTGCTTTCGGAAACTGCCAAGTTCCCTCTGAGAAGAGTGGAGACAGGACCTTATACTATACCTGCACAAGTAAAGTCTTACAACCTTGATAATCTCTTGTTGGGTAATGTTCCTAAAGGCCTGGTTATTGGTTTCATCTCCAACACATATTTCAATGAGAAATCACATCTTAAATCCCTATGAGTTTCTGAACTTTAACGTTAACTGCAAGTACAAGTCGGCTCAAAATCATTTCCTCCCAAATACCTCGATCCTGATGTTAATAACGATTTATACCTTCTAAGTTACTATACTTTGATTTGAGGTACTGGTATATATTATCAAAATTCTTCACATACTCTTAATCTTGATGAATATCCTAACGGATATGCTTTGTGTGCTTTTATTCTGCCTCCAACAGGAACTTCAGATGACAACACGGGGTGTAATACGTGATTCCAATGTAAATTTAAAATTATCATTTTCAGAAACTTTAACTGAATCTGTAACATGCGCTGTGTATGCACAATTTGTTTCCTTAGCAGAAGTACACAAAGATAGAAATATTTATACTAACACCTTTTAATTTATTCAGTTGTGTACGAAGAGGGTTGTTGTACACTTCTCTGCCTATCACGATAATGATGATGAGTTTGTTGTAAAGCAGCTAGCCATTGCAAATCCTGACGTTCCCTTTCTTCAAAACTGGATTTTTGAATCACCGTTTGCTTTAAATAACTTAGCTGAGCCGATCATAACTACAGGCAAGTACCTAGGTGAGAATGTATATGGCATTACCTGGCACGAAGGCGCTGTAGAATATTCACATCTTAAGGACATCCTTCAAACATATTGTTCAAATTCTACAACCATATACACATACGGAATAACTAGAAAGTGGTTTCTTCAATAAATGTTCCGAATTTTGAAGAAATGAACTGTCCAAAGTATACTGTTTTAAGTTTTCACGATCATAGGTGTACACATAATACACATCGTTTCGGACAATATAGGTGCAGTGTTCATGAAGTATTATTGTATAGTGAATATGTGAAAGTGTATGACTATGTGTTAGATGTGAATAAGTGATAGTTACATACCTACTATGATTAAAAATAATAATCTTCATCATGTATAGTAACGAATTGTTAAATGTGTTACTAACTGATAAAGTGACTGGTGCAAGTGACAAGTGTTACTGGTATTTACCCTATTGACAGACTTCCTGTAACGGTAGAACCTCGTGCTGCACTTGTGATTAATCTCGATACATTTGATTCAAGTGGATTACATTGGGTTGCAGTGTACATAATCAGAAAGAAGCATGGATATTACTTTGATAGTCTTGCGATAGACAATCCCAAAGAAATAAAAAACGTTTTATCAAAAAATACTAAAATATACTCTATTTTACGAATAATCATTAATATCTACAAGATAATTGTGTTGTTTATATATTTTGTTTTATTCTTTTTGCATCATATTATTCGCACTCATTCATTTCGAAAGTGTTTAAAAATGTTTAATAAGAAAAATTAGAAAAATAATGATGATATCGTTTATAAACATATAAACATTTTTTAAAAAAGAAATATTTTTATTTTAATTCTTTTATTATATATTTACTTTTTTGAATTTTTTTATCGTATATACATTTTTTAAAATTTTTCAATAAATTTTTAAAACTTACATTCCTACATTTTATTTGCAATTTCTAAGAAAAAAACATTATAATCTTCATAATGCATTAGTTAATACTTTTGATCTTTCATATTTCCACCAATAATTCAATTTTTTTGTATTACGATATGCACATCCTGATTTCTTTTTAATATTTGTGTGAAAACAATATTCATTAAATGTGTTTCCACATGTTTCATTTAATGAATTACAATGTTTTGTTTCTAAATGAATAACATTATCTAATGCAAATATTCTTTTAAACCAAAGAGATTTGTCTAAAACTTGACAATAAAAAGTTGAATTCTTTGCACATAATTGATATACAAGGTTCCGTATGCATGATACAGGGTATCCAGTTTTGCTATTCCATTTTAAACCGTGTAAATTTAATGTTAACCAATCAATTTGTTTTTGACAACCTAGTGATAATAAATTATAATATATTGGTGATTTTACCAAGTAATGGAAATTTACCGTATCATCGCATGCAGTTAAACAAACCTTGCGAATGATAAATTCTTTATCAAACATTTTGAAAGCTTGAATATCGATAATATAGTGATTTACCATGGGGAAATTTCATTTGTGTGATGAATGAAAAACGGTAAAATTTGTCCGACAAATTCTGAATTTTTTGAAAGATCACAGGTCTTACGTGTAAACGATATAAATGAGATTTCACTATGTTCTTGTTCAAACACTTCAAAGAGTTCACTAATAGTTTTATCAAGAGATAAGTACTTCGCTGCAATGCTCCAGTATACGAGTCATGGAAATTCCAAGCAACACATGTGCGTCCGCAACTGGGAAAGATTTTAACAGATAAGAGCAGCATCCGCAACTGGGAAGAACCCCCTTTTCAGGACTCTATCAATTTCACTTGTTTTATGTAGAAAATTTAACGTCTTTTCAGCACCGAAGTTTTATAAGACATGGGCCTATAGCTTGGAATAGCATTCGAATCACAGGAATATCTAGTGCCAAGTTTAGGCGCATGTATAGCAAGGAAGTTAACTATTTAGTCACGAGAGAACTCTACTATGATAAGGGACAACACTTAATGGCGTTTGAAGGCGGCGCTCCGTGTTCCCTTTAAATGCTGTTACCCAATGAGAGGACATCAGTGTTGCCACGTTTTTGTACATATCACAACAGTTTATGTACAAAAGAAGCGATTCATCATTCAGTCACATCTGCTCAACTACGCCCTGTATCACGTGGCAACGTCGCCTCACAGCCTTCGTTTCAGTCACTTAGCCCATATTCCATCGATCGTGTTCCTATACTTTAGTATGGTTGAAATTATTCGAATAATTTTTTTGTGTGTTATTTGATTATCAGTTTTTAATATTCAAAAAAACTGTTCGAATAAGTATTCATTAACCGAATCAGTGTTGTACGCAACATTTCATCAACGGGGAATCGAACACTCAATCTCATATGCTTTGAGAACATTTGTATATATATAATTATTTTTATATATTTTTTATACATAATTATTTGTACATGTCTTGCTGGGTGGGTAAAACCTCGAAATACTTTGCGTACGCGACTAATACGAATAAAGCGGATTTTCATGCAAGCGTCCGTTGCATTCTTTGCTTGCGATGTGGCTGAATAGCCAATTGAGAACGTTGTTAAGTACGAGTAACACAACTTTCTGTTGGCTACCCATAGAAATTGCAAGCAACGAACGCAACGGACGTTGCATGAAAATCCGTCCTAATTGTAAAAAATATTATTCGTTATCCGAATATTTGTAAAAATTATTATTCGTTATCTGTATAACTTTTGGAACTGTTATTTGAATAACGAATTTCTTTCGAATAACACCGTATTCGAAGAACTTACCATTTGAGTATTCGAATTATATCTTCTATCTGCATTTTTAACAGCACTAGTCTATACCAATTTTAAAACAAGCAGTGATAAGAAAAAATGAAAGGTGTTACTTAACGTTATGCTTTTTGCTTTTCTTTGCTTCTAGACAAATTCTGTCGAAAAACGGATCAGCAGTCGACTCGGCAATTGCAACTTGCATATGCATCGGTGTCGTTGAGCCTCAAAGAAATGGAATAGGTGGCGGATTCTTCATGGTTATATACGACCCCAAAAAGGGAAAGTCTGCTGTATTGAATGCTAGAGAGACTGCCCCAAGAGCTGCAAGGGAAGATATGTTTAAAGGAAATCCAGAACTTGCTGCAAGAGGTAAAAATTTTTTGGAGTTTAAGATTTTTTTTTGTTTCAGTACCGAAGCTAAGCAAGACATCGAACTAGTTTCACGTGGAATCCGAACCATATGAACTTCCGCCAAGGACGCTAGATTTGTTTTAGCTTTCTTCATCGTGCCGTTTGCTCGGCGGCTTGTTTGCTTCAAATAGGTTCCACAACACTTTCTTCTAGAAGGTTATTAGTCTATGACCCTTCCTGTCATTTAGCTCCCAACTTTTGCAATCAAACACTACACCAAGTAGAAATTTTGTTGCTACTGATTTCCGTCCTTTATTTGATTCTTCATATAAAAAATAATATTACAAGAAGTGTTGCATATCGTACGTCCTCAGATAATCTAATCTGATCTTCATCGAATCAAACTTCGCATAGCGGTAGACTTCGATCTCTTAATACGCATGCGAAATATTTTCTTGTGCAGACTTTCCGTTTCCGAGTTGTACACCATCAAAGTTGGGTTGGGGTTTGAACTTAGCCAAATTTTAATAAGGGAAGTCTCTAGTTGCTGTTTGGAACCAACATAAACCCTGCTAAGACAGTAATGATGATAACACGATTCTATAGTCTTTTATTATAGGCAACTAACATTTCTTTACTACTGTGCAGGTTGTATAGAAGTTAGGAAATTTTATCGATTTTGAAACGCGAGTACCTGTGTAAAGTGGAAGCTTATTCTAATAATGTTTTAAACCCAGACAGCGTGATGAGGGATCCTTTGATTGGATACGAGGGTTCGATGAAGTGGAGTCAGCAGTTGCCAGAAGTTACACCTCCTGATTTTTACATCTTAAGGTATTTTAAAGCAATCATTGGTCAAACGATAATCCACTTTTGGTGTCGATGCGTGAACCTATAAAAAATAATGCAGACTAAGTTTTAGTGTACTGTGAAAAAAGTAGTTATCAATCGTCTCGTGACTTAAAATTAGGGGATGGAAGTTATGACTCAAAAGAATATACATATATGACCTATGAAATGCCCTAAAAGCATGAAAAAATGATCTAAACATTATGTAAAATGATTACTAAATTTGTAAACTTTAAAAGAATACAATAAACATCTCAAATGATGGACATCATATACACGATACAAGAAACAGAAATTGACGTAACTTCTTCATTTGAAATATGTAGGTTCGATTTTAAATTAAAATAACCAAATAAAATATAAATTTAAACAATTTAATGAATAAGACAAACACAGCAAATTATTCAGCGTAAAATGCACTAATTTCCCAATCTCGGCCTAATACAGTATATAGCATGGCGTGTTTCCGTGGCTTGCGCGTCGCTGCAATGATAAGGAATCGCCACGTAAATCTTGTAAATATAGTTTATTATTAAACAAATAGTATATGAAAAATTGGAAAGGGAAAATAAGGGACACATTTGAAAGGGAATTACTAGGCACGATGCCTCTTTCCACTTAAATACAGACCGTTAAAAAAGGAACAAATAAAAATCATAAATTATTTTTAAAATATAACACACATATATATAATTTTGGAAATGTTTAATGAAAATTAAAATTGCAATTTTCCCCCAGTTACTTTGCATACAGTTGCAGTACTGTTTGTCAGGAAAGTAAATGTACATCTCTTTTTTTGAGTCTAGCATTCCTGCGCTTCACCCATGGAGAATATGAGAATTAAATCAATCAAATGTGTAGTGAGGGGCAAGAAGAAAAGCCTAATCTGAATAAACACTGCAGAGGGGCACAAGCTATGAATACGAATAGTGCATAGTGTAAATAAAGGACGACACCGAAAGGGAAATTCAGAAACAGCTGCTAAATGGAGAAAAAAAGAGTAGAAATTATTGAAGTAGGGACGTAAAATACAAATGAGAACAAAAATATCAACAATTAAGCGCTTACCAAGCAGCGATCTTGGTGTAGTAGTTAAGGTGCTAGACTACAAATTCAAAGGACATCAGTTCGAAGCTACTCTAAAGAGTATACTTCTTTTTTTATTTTTTTAAATAATGCATACAGCACATGAGATGTGGTAAAAAAAGAGCGTTTTACCCGTTTAATATGTTAAGTGAAAACGAGTTTAAAATTCCGATGAAAGTTATTAGAGAAGTGAAACAATGAAAACGATTAAGCAGGTATATTTAATCAGGGGTATTTATCAGAGAGCGGTGATCGAAAAAACTGGAAATTTTCCGGAGTTTCGCACATGTTTCTACGATAGGCAAATTTCTTCAGAAATGTACCTATTGCAAAGACCATCATGTCAGAAATGCCATAAAATTTCTATGCACTTTTGTCGATCATCACGCTCTGAACCACCTTCAGTTCGAAAGCTTCTCTTTCTCCTGCTCCCTCTCTGTATATATATATATATATATATATATATATATATATATATATATATATATATATATATAGAGAGAGAGAGAGAGAGAGAGAGAGAGAGAGAGAGAGAGAAAGAAAGAAAGAGAGGGATGCTCCCGGAAATGAGAGTGGGATGCTTCCCTTCAAATCAACGAGATGAAAAATAGATGCTTACATAATAAGAATGCTACTAACAGCTATAAAACATAAAAGTGATAATTGCAAGCTTTATCAGCTACGGTTCCGAAGTCCGAACAACATACCACTAATATCTCCAATGCCAAAACATTGTAATGTACACAACTCCCTCTCTCCCCAAAAGTGTTCTGTGAAAACAATCACAAGTTTTGGGACGAGGGACCATACTGACCACGATATTAAACTATATAAATGGACTATTAGCAGATTAGTATTCAGTTATGTTTTCCCACAATCAGTTTTATTCATATTCAAGACAGCAAAAACCCTATATTCGTTAACCACAAAACGAAGTTATTACAACATTGCGTTACATGTGAATCATGCATATTATACTCGTGATTTGTGCTATGCACAGACTACCCACCGAGCTACAGTGAGTCACACCTGAAGGAAGCAGCGAGGGCAGATAGGAATACAGTGGACGGAACAAGCAACGCATTCAAAAGAAAGAAAAAAAAATAAAAAAGAAAAAATCCATCTTTCACACACTTCATGCTGTAATTCTAACTTCCATTTCCTCATCAAAGTTAGACTACTATACAATTAGGGTGGCCAGATGTTCTGCTTTTGACCGGACAGTCCGGCTTTTGGAGGTCCTGTCCCGTGTCCGGCTTAGTAGTCGAGCCGGACGCCCATTTATCCTGCTTTTCAGCTCTCGTTATAAATGTTTAACTTTCCATTATTCTGATGGCTCGATGGTTCCAGTCTTAGACATTTCAGAATTTGTAAATTATTTCAATTATTGCAAATTTTTTTAAGTTGTAAAGTAAGAAAAGTTTAGAGTTCCAAAATTTGGTATGAAAACCATTATATTGGCATTGAATTTTAACATGTGAATGCAGCTATTTCTAAATGTAGTTTTCCCAGTTTGCTTGAATTGATTTGTCCTATGTGGGAAAAAGGTTACAAATTTATAAAGTCCGACTTTCTAAGTCAATGTGTCCGGCCTTTTAATCATTGCCTTCTGGCCACGCTATATACAATCAATCCACCATTACATTTAATCCAGAGCCTTCAGATAACTTTGTTCTACGAAAGTAAACGTAGAACACTACACTTATAGATATACCATACATAGACAGTTAAGTAGTAATAAATTAATGCAATTAACCCCACATAATATCGATTGTCTAAATATACATTAGTTTCTACAATTAGACACATAACAAACATTAACAACAACATTATAACCTATCGTATGTGAATTTCACTTCAGAAGTGGTAGAATGAAAATCATAGACTGACCAGTTGACAGACTTTTCTTCTTAATAAATTACAATTATGAACACAAGTTAGTGAATGAAACAATGACGGTCGATGAAAAAAAGTGATCCGACGTCGGACTTTGAGAAATAATTTGGTAATAAGATGAAAACAGAACTTTATAAAAGAAATGGTTATGATGTGCTAGAAACAACAATATTGCTTGTTTCGTCTCGTCATGTGAAAATGTCTCGTTTTAGCGAGGCGAGACAAACCCTGCATCTCGTCTCGTGGCTATCTCTGTGTCATATCGTGTTTTCGAAACGAGACAAATTGTTATTTCGTCTCCTTTCGTCTAATTTTCTTTCGTAAACCTCATAATAATAGAAGTAAAATTGGAAGCCATGCGGCTTCGAAAAGTAACGAAATTTACAAGTTAGAATTGATAATCGGACAATAGAGGGCTATGGAATACTTTTAAGACATTTAAAATGTGACGAATCGAGACAAGGACGTGTCTCGTCTCGTCTCGGATTTAACAAAGCCTATCTTGTCTCCGCCATCCGAATTGGAAGCCTCTCACCAGAAATTAAGTGGGTCGTGGGCCAAGTGGGTGACCCACCATAACATACAGACCCACTACGACCCACAGAAACACTCTGCTCAGTGCATTGTATATGGCATCCTCTGAACAGTGGTGAATTTGTCTACATTTCACTTTTAGGGTCTCCATTTTCTTACTTCTTTCTTTCTTTTTTTTCATTTCTTTCTATTTGTTAAGGTTTCATACGTTAAATTACGTTACCAACATTAAATTTAGGCAGCAATGCCGAGCGAGCGTCAGCGAGTGAAGGTGGGTTAGAGCCCCGGAGGGTAGGTTTTTCTATCTTCGTTACCAACAGTTCACTTTCTTTTCTTACATAAATCACTGCGACTTACCTTTACTGTTTGTACAAATCCCCATCTACCCTAAAACAAATGTGTTCGATACTTTCTTAACTACTTCAACACAACTATCAACTCATTTCTTCCGTAAATCATCCTACATTTTCCTAGTTTTGGTCCCCCAATACTAAACAGTTACTCTACTTTTTAGTGCAAATGGAAATGGAACCTAAAATCATATTATTAGTTATATAAAGTACTGTCAAAGAAACCTAATTTTTTTTAACCTCCAAATTCTTTAAAACGTAGAAGTAAGTCTTAATATATTAAAATAAAGTAATTAGTCATATAGTTTTTATAATTTGGAAGATAAAGTAAAGAAATGGAAATAAATTCCTTCCCGGAAATTTATAGGCCAGGGAAAAACCCGGGAATATTCCCATTTTTTAAATTCCTTTCCATCGGGAATATTCCCACTGTCCATCACTACCTTTGATACATACCCCTGATTAAATATGCCTGCTTCCTCATTTCCATTGTTTCACTTCTCTAATAAATTTCACCGGAATTTTTAGCTCGTTTTCACTTATATTAAAGGGGTAATATGCTTTTTTTTTACCTCATCTCATGTGCTGTATGCATTATTTGAAAAATAAAAAAGAAGTATATTATTTAAAGTAGATGCGAACTGACGTCCTTTGGATTTGTAATCTAGCACCTTAACAACTACACCAAGATTGCTGCTTCGTAAGCGCTTAGTTGTTGATATATTTGTTCGCATTTGTATTTTACGTCCCTATTTCGACAATTTCTACTCTTTTTTCTCCGTTTAGCAGCTGTTTCTGGCTTTTTCTTTCGGTGTCGTTCTTTATTTACACTATGCACTATTCGTATTCATAGCTTGTGCCCCTCTGCAGTGTTTATTCAGATTAGGCTTTTCTTCTTGCCTCTCACTACACATTTGATTGGTTTAATTCTCATATTCTCCATGGGTTAAGCGCAGGAATGCCAGACTCAAAAAAGAGATGTATATTTACTTTCCTGACAGACGGTACATCACCACTGTCCAGACAACATAGAAACAAAGACTAATGTGTGTAGTTCAGATCGTTTTTATTTTGCTTTCAAATTGCTACCCTACCAGTGCTGTAACAAAACTCTTCGGGACCCCGGTGCAACAGGATATTTGGGGGCCCCACAAGCGAACATATTTTTCAATGTAATAGTAAAAGCAGCAAAGACGATATTACACACAGACACACAGACCAAGAAATACTTTCTTCCAAAAGTAAGCTTAAATAATTAAATAAAATAAGATAGAATGGGTGTATTTATATACTACAGCATTTCACAATTTAAGATAATTATATAGAGCTTTTAAAAAGCACAGTATTGTATCCATCGTCTTTTCAATATTAGTCAAAATGAAAAGGGTATTAATCACAAACATTTTTAAGAGAGAGAGAGGGAAATAATGATGTTATTCATAGTATACCATAGTTATGCACATGTTATTTACAGAAAAGAATACCATGCTTAAGAAATAAAAAGGGGATATCAGGGATGTTGCACAACTGCTGAAACAATTTCAAAATAAACTTATTGTAATGGGTTCAATACCATAAAATACAACAAAAACTTTGATAGAGAAACTGATTATAACAATTCCTGCGTCAAACCGACGATACTAAATGTCGTTTCAAAAAGCCTTTTCTCCCAGCTGTAGCATCAGCAAATTTGAAACAATCTTGTCTATGTTTAGTTTGTTTTCGTTTTACATTTAATGTAGCAACATATGTTAACCTTTGTTGTGAGGTACTACTTCTCAAGTACTGTAGTACTTTGTAAGCTTTAATTTCAAGAACGAACGTTCAGCAGAAGCCACACTTACTGCTATTGTACGTTATGGGCTCGAATACGTAGCACCTCTGGAAGGCTTGTTTCATGGTGAAGAGAATGAAAGATAAACCATGACTTTCCAATGAACAGTGTTGATGCAATAGCTATTTCACTGCGAGTCTAAGATTTTCTTTATACTAACAGCGTTAGTGGGCCCCAGGGACTTACTTCGTTGACCATGGCACCTATTTTTTGTGTATGAACATATCTTTGTTATGTTTATCGAATTGACTAGGTTTGATTTGGATGTCCGGATGACAGGTTCATGTCCGTTCCTTGTAAGTTGACACAATACAATCCAGAATAGGATAAATTACAGTGACACGAAATGTATCTTCCGATACATCTAGTCTACTATCCGTAGTCAGTTCATCAAAATATTTCTTTGCAAACCTTTTGCGTTTCTCTTGAAATGTTTCTAAAATACCCAATTTCGAGCACAGGTCTTTTGTGGATTTTACACGCTCGTCATATTCCCCGAAGATCTTTCATTTGCTGAAGTCATTTCTTCAGAGTTTTCTCTGCTATTTGCAGATCAATATCAGAAGACTACAAACTTTTGGAAGTTACATACATGGACATTAGGATCTTTTCCCAAATGACTAGGATTAACACAAATTCGAATGTCTCTATCTTCTTAAATAACACAACTACTCTCAACTCATCTGGGATTCTTACTTGTCAGACAAATCGCAGTAAAGAACTTTTGAATATCAACAATTCTCTCTTCCATGCTGCTAACAGCAGTATGTTTTGTTTCCCCATACATTGTTATACATTGTTTTTTAGAGTTTCCTTCTTTAATTTTCAAGCCATGTCATCACCAAGAGCTAAAAGTGACCATGTAACTAGAACTAAAAAAAAAAGGAGAATACCTTGAAGAAAACGTATATGAAGACCAGATTATGCGCACAGCAATGAACGTACTAATTCTTGCTTGTAAACCACTATAAACTCTGCTCATCAATGATGCTCTATCATATCCCTGCCCTCTGCACCGTTGTATGTCGATTTGGTTGCTGAGTGAGATGTTTGTAATTCTCGGCGCCATGCTTATTTCATGCATAAAATCCTACGAAACTTTCTTTAATTTGTAATGTCACTTCTTCATAGTTCACAACAACGTAGCGAAGAAGGACACTAACCTGGTCAGTTTTTATTATGTCCAATGTTGTATCCACGATTATTGAAAAAAAATATGACATCTTCAAAAATAACTTCATGACTACTTCTTCCATATAAGAAATAAATAACAGAATATATATGTATTCAGTACCGAGTAATAAACAGGTTTAGCCAGGCCCCGTGGATTTGAGAACTCCACGAAAAAAAAAGTTAGGAAAGTTAGTAGTAATCTAGAATTTCACCACAATGATTCTCCAAAGGAACGTAAGGATCTCCTATAACCTGGCAAGTAATCTCTACGTGCCTTTGGGGAGGTTTGAAGCATACATTTTTCAATCGAGCAGGTATGACTTCGAATGTCATGTTCTAAACCGCACTCTCTATGTTGCGTTGTTTCTGAATTACAGCCCTTTGATGTTCATTTTCCCCATGCTTTTGACACTTTATCTCGCCGAAACTATCCTTCACTGACCAAAGTTCCAGAGGACTTTTTTGCTTGTTTCAGTGTCAGAAATCAGCTTCCGAAGTTTGTTCAAATAGTTTCTTACCACCCTATATATATATATATATATATATATATATATATATATATATATATATATATATATATATATATATATATATATATATATATATATATATATATATATATATATAAAGATCGCTCATCTTGAGATTTAACAAAAAATCCCGCCCTTAGTTTTCAAGATATCATATTGAAATTTTGCACACGTATTGTGTAAGCTAGGTATGCATTCGAGTCGAGTCGAGTCGAGATTTAAGCCTGTCTCGACTCGTCTCGAGAAAATGTTGTCTCGACTCGTGTCTCGACTCGAAAATATGTTTCTGTCTCGACTCGTGTCTCGACTCGACAGTCTCTGTCTCGACTCGACTCGAATTCGAGTCGAGACGTCTCGAAATTCGAGTCGAGACAAAATGTATGAGTTAAAATATACGCACACATCAGCCAGACCATCATGACTACCTACCTAATTGTCAGTATGTCGACTTTTGGCATGGATAAAAACGGCGACACGTCTTGGCATACACGCAATGATCCTTGATAGATCGCTGGAGAGAGCTGGCACCACATGTGCTCACTCAGGTCACCTAATTCCCGTAAATTCCGGGAAGGGGGGCGATGTGTTCTGACGTCACGTTCAATCACATCCCACTAGGGACATCACTCAAATGTCCGGCTCCAATTTCAATGAAACTTTTTTTGCTGATAGAAGGCATGTATGCATCATTACTTGTGATGACAAATTTTTGCCATGGTGCATGTTTTCTATTTTTTTTTTTAAATTACTTTTAAGGGTTGTGATGTGGTTATTAGAGATTACTACAGAAGTCCCTTACTACCCTTTGTAAACGGAGCGTTAATGAAGAAAAGTGAAGAAAAACCATGTGGATACATGTAAGTCCTGGGGGGAAGTCGTATGGTAGATATAACCTTGATGGCAGCCATCTTGAAATCCGCCTTTTTGAATTAAGGTCAAGTTTTCAAAATGGGAATAGGGTAATATGATACATAATTTCGGGCTAGAATTTAATTAGAAAAATAATGGCGAGGTTAGTTTTAAGATACACCCATTTGGGGGAAAGTTACAGGCATATTAATTGTTTTTACTTACTGTGTGCGTAAGTCCCTTCTTACTTTCGTCTCAAGACCTGTAAATCGATCGCAACGGCAGAGCCCGGTTTCGCACTAGTGTTTAGAAATCTTTAAACTCACTTGAGGCAATATTTGTGGATTATTGTATTGTATTCTGCCTTTAATTAAATTTGAACCCACTTCATGATCTTGTGTAAAGTATCACTAAAAGGGAATTTCTGTTTTTATGGAGAACGTAAGCATAGCAATTATAAAAGGTGAGTAAGGTGCGTATGTATTTATAAGAAAGTTTATTTTACGAGTCTTTTGTGGTTCCGCCAACCTATTCTTTAGTTGTTTTTTTTTTTTCAAAATACTCATATCTCATAAATAAAAGAGCTATTATAAAATCTCTTACCACTATTCTTTAATACTTATAACATTTTATTTATTGTAAAAGCACTGGCGAGATATTTCTTATCGCCCACTAAAATAATGGTGGAGCTCCTTCGTGGCTAACGGTTAGCATACTTGCCTTTGGCGTGGGACACCTGGGCTTGATTCCCGGTGGGAGTTCATGTGGTTCGGATTCCACGTTAATCAGTAGGTCTACGTCACACATAGCCTCGCTGCTGAACGGGACGTTAAACTCAGAATCAATTCAACTCAAAATTATGGTTTTGACTTTATTATGATGTCATTAGTTTAAACGCCCAACTGCCCAGTAATTATAAACACTGACTACATTATAAAATTGTAATTTGTGACGACTAAAATATCAGAAATTAAAGATTATTCTTTGGGTTTTGGAACATTTTGAAAAACGTGAAAAACTGGTACTGCACCGATACAACACACCTTTTGGATTTGTCATTGTGTAAAGTGATACAAACTAAAGAAGAATTACAACTTTATGAAATTGTATTAGGACTTATTATTTAGAAATAAACACCAAATAAGTGTAATAGTTCATATCCGTATCAAATACCAAGTTTATGATGAATCAACTACACAAAGTAGGATCCTAAAACGCTCATTGCAATTTGTTCCATCCTTCAGTCGAACCAGGAACTGAAACATAAAGAGTGACATTTTCTTTTTAAAGATACTTTGTCCAGCTAAGTATTGTGAAGGTTTATGTCAGTAGAAGGAATTGCATTCCATTATACAAGCGCAATTTCACAACTTTATGTACACATTACTAAATATCGAACACCCTTGTCCATATGATTAGCGTACGCGTCTTTGGTGCGGGAGACCTAGGTTCGATTTCCGATGGGAACTCCTGTGGTTCTGAACCCACGTTAATTTGTAAGTTCACGTCTCATATAGTTTTGATGCTGAAAGGGACACTAAACTCTAATCTAATACTAAATACAAATATTTAAAGAAAAATGATGACGCACCAAGATGACGTGAATTTGGCTATCAAATCCATTTTGTGTTTTCAGTTATTTTCTAGTAGTATTTTTTCTAGGCATCCTTTCAAAAGACAGTGATGCAAATTTCGTAACTGCGAATTCCTGTTAGAAGCCATGAAATTATCCGATTAGATGCAAAATTTCCCGTCCACTAAATAGATACCGTAAATTTAACAATAAATAATCTAACAATAATCTAACAATAAATAATTTAATATCTAACAATAAATAATTTTGAAAGATATCGCTTTCGAGGGAAAAAATGAAGTGAAATCTTTGAGTTTTACGTCCCACGGTTATGGCGGTTAGGCTAAAGGAGAGGGATGATGATGAGAAATTAGTGAAATCGTGGAATGAAGAAAGTGGGAGGAACGGAAGAACCCCGAGGAAACCCACGCACACGGCGTTTGTCCACCACAAAGTTCACTTGGTGTGAGCTGGGATCGAACCAGGGTCCCCAAGCACCAGAGGTGAACGATCTACCACTGAGCCACCGCGGCCCCGCTTTAGAGGGGCCATGACGTATAGTTGAACTCATTCTCGTAGTATGAAAGGCATTATTTATAATTGTGCATGATAGGATCACAAACAAAATTTAAAAATATTATGTGCACTTTCTTTTAACAAACATTATATTGTCTTTTATGGTGTGGAAGGGAATGTTATGTTCGAAAACAAAATCCTTAACACGATTCTTGTTGCTACACACTGCATGTTCCTAGCCACAGAAAAGATGCAGCGATAAGTAGGCTATTTTTTAATTGCTTTACATTAGCTTGATGTTTCAAGTCTTTTGTGTGTTTCTGAAGTTCACTTTTACCACAAAAGAGCTCAATATTAACATGTCTTACATAGCTTTGGTTCGATTCTCAACACGGACTGCAACTACCCGTTAAATTGTGCATCCGAAAGGCACTCTTTGTTAAACCTCGCTTATCACCGCTCATCTTAATAATATATATATATATATAACTTCACCGCGAAGCAAATGTTGCATTTCTCTCTTTCATCCTAACACAAAACAAAACTAACCACAGCTGTGACACGAAGGAGCTATTTCGAAAAGAAACAAGCTGTGCTTCATAGAGATGTGTACCAAATGATAGAAGTATAAAGTATTGTTTTCTTTCCTGTTTATTGATATCAGTTGGTGTTCTTAGTGAGTTTACTCATTAGTTTAGAAAGAGTATATATGGAATTTGGACATATGTTGTACGTATTCTCCTGAGAAATTGATGAGACCAGAAAAATTATAAGGGCAGATGGAATAGGTTTAAGCGCATCTACGTGACTTTATCAAATATTTATTCTCCATAATGGTACCACGCGGAAAACTTGGTATAGGCCTACTTTTATCTTTGCCTCCCTCTGTTAGCTGTTTTGTATCATATATATCGGATGGTTTTGATATTTCTTCTGATCATTAAAACAACAATGGTACCTGTGTGCGTGCAGAAATGCAAAAGCACAAGGTAACTTCCTATTTGATTTGGAAACAACAAACCCATTTCACGTGTGCGAGAGAAATTGAGCACAGCGTGATCGGGTGTTTACTCACGGTCAGTTCGCAGCAGGAGTCCATGGTAAAAGATTTGGCTATCTCGAAAACACTCGCAAAACCTTACAAATACGAAAGACTGCGCTTCAAAGAAAGTTTAGACACAGATGTTTCAATTTTCTTTTAGCATCTTTCTTCAGCAAAATAGTCGGTTCATTGTATTCGAAAACGGGAAGGGAGAAAGGGTGAATTTATATTTTATGTGGGGGGTAACGTTCTAAGTAGTATAAACAATACATACCGCTACTGAAGCACTTCCTTTAGCGGTATACCACTAGATCTATCCTGACCCTCATCCCACCTCAAGTTGTAAAGTAGAAAGGGACAGAAGTATTCAACATGACTGCGCACTTGAGTTTCAGTTCACAATACTAAAACCAGTGAGCAAGTAAACAGTCTTTTGTAGGATCGTGTTTTACTTCTTGAATTTCTTTTTGAACATTTCTGTGAATTCAACAACAGAACGCAGTAGAAATACGGACTAGTTTTTACTCCAACAATTACTTTCGCTCCAACCCAGGGATGCCGCATTTATGATTTCGTACTAGATTTAGTGATTTTACTATTGAACTAGTGATCTAGTACGTACTTTGGGTAAATAGGCACATTTTAGTGATTTTTTTGCATTTTTTTCTGATGCAGACAAATGAGAAGGAAATGGTTCTTAAAATAAAAGAAAGAAGTATATTGCAGTTCAAAACAAATGTAGAAACCTTAAATTATTTTTTCTTTTCCCTCTGACTGAATGAAACCTCTGCTGTGTAACGACCTTAGGTAAACAACGGCTATCTTTGGTCCGCTACCTCCTTTTGTTAGCCGACGTGAGATGGGTTACTTTTTTTTCCTGGAAGAAAGTGAAGAAATAATTATCCAGTACATTTACGTTTTGTCAGGCACACAGGCGCAGTCTGTACTTGTTTCCTAACGAATTTTAGCAACATAACATAAATGAAACATATGTACCTGAAAATAGAGGCAGTACAAACAGAAATTTTCATCTGTGACACATTTGATGAGAAATATAGTTAGATGTCACGTGCAAGCACTCTAAACATGTCCTATCCTGTAATTCTATTCGTATGTTTATGTAGGTGAGACTGAGAAATCAAGAAACAATAATAACTGGTTTTCTTCCAGGGGAAAAATCTAAATGTGAAGGGGTGTTACACTGGGACTTTAATTGCGTCCTTTGTACAAGATTAACAAGTAATAGCAATTTTTTAGTTTATTTTAGTTCTTGGGGAGAGGAAGATGGAAGCGAACCCTCGTAAGGACCTCTGCAAGGAAACATGAATACTATCCGCCACTGTTTGTTACATTACACAAAATAGTTTATATATATATATATATATATATATATATATATATTGAGTTTTAGTCAGGGTTTTCATTCTGCAGGAGAGGGGGATAGTAATACCTGACGAACATTTTCTATTATCAGAGTGTTGCAATGATAGCATTTCCTCCATTATAACTTGGCCAAGCTAGTTGCATTATATGTAAGGATTAAGTTAGCCTAAAAAGCTTAAATTTCTATGGCTGTTTTACTCTGTACCCATGTTTCTCATTTTCGGTCTACGGGACTCTGTGTCCGGAAATTTTCGATGGCTTCCAAGTCGGAAAATAAGTGTATCAAAGGCATATATATTATATTTATGGTTATATGAGGTATGGATCTACAGTTTAAAGTGGGATACCGGTAACAACTTCATGAGCTTCCACCGTAAATCGAACCAGAGTCTCCCGCGATCAAGGCGTATGTGTTAACCATACAGCCACAAGGAAATTCACATAAGCACACACACACATATATATTGTTGAGTTGATTTTGACTTTACCGTCTCTTTTAGTGGCGAGGATATATGAAATGTAGACCTACTGATTAACGTGGAATCCGAACTACATGAGCTCGCGCCGGGAATTGAACCCGAGTCTTCCACGGCAAAGACGCATACACTAGCCGCGGAGTTCACACACACACACAGAATCAGAGTCCTCACACACCAAGGGTGAGAGCTGTGCCACTGAGTCACAGCAGCCACGGGGCTAGGTCGAGTCCACTTTACGTTCATAGTTTCTTAGTACATAAATGTTACGATTATGAAATAGATTTTCCTTAATGAGCTGCATAAAAACAAAAGCTTTCGAAATGCATTAAACAATTAGCTCGATTTGAGTGTGAACTTAAAATTATATCAGAGTATAAATACGGATACGCACCAAAACTCGAAAACTTAATACACTATTTCTCCTATATAGTCAGCATGTATCAAGCAATCGTTCAGCTTTCATTTGAGAGGATGGAAATCGAAGGCCCCTGAACAACTATGTTACTAATGTGCGGAATGTATTTATCTTACAGTGAACTGCTTTGATGCCAAGTGGCCTAACTCCAAAATTGAAATTTTCCAGAGTGAAAGTTGAAGTTCAATATCTCATGAACAATCCATATTTCTTTTATGTTGGGAACCAAAACCATAACTACTGTATGTAGTTCATTGTTTTATAACTTAGTGTTTACAAAAATCCTTTTAAAAAATACCTATTCATAGAAGTGAATGGTACTTATCTGTACTAGTTCTTGTTATCCAAGCAGTCCATTTATTGTAATACTAGCTTAATATACCCATTCTTCGCATGGGGGCTGTATTTGGAAGTCAACACCTGTGGAAGTATCACCATTCATTTCAGTGACCGCGAAAACTATGGATTTGACACTAGTATCAATCAATATGGGCTATTTATACATGTCTCGGTATTCCTCACCCGCTGACACCCGGCCCGCATACAGTAGTAGCTGAATTTGCAAATCATCGCTGATGGAAATCCATTGATCTCAGCGACCGTGAAAACTATGGATTTGACACTAATGTCGATCAATTTGGATTACTTTTACTACATGTCTCGCTAAACGCCTCCCTGAGACCCCCTGGTTCCAATTTTGACAAAAACGCTTCGCCTTAGACTGAAACCTGGACCAAGGTATCCGTGACCAAAATTTGGTAACTCTCGGTCAACTTGTCTGGTCCCCAGGTCGGTCCCAGTAAACGTTCCCCCGAGACCCCCTTGGTTCAAAATTAAAAAAAAAAAACGCTTCGTCTTGATCTGGGGCCTGGACTAAGGTACCCGTGACCAAATTTTGGGAACTCTCAGTCCACTCGTCTGGTCCCCAGGTCGCACAGACAGACAGACAAACACACAAACAAACTCTTTATTTTATTTATATTAGATAAGATATACTATGTAAAATAGTCTCGTATCATAATATGTGATGTACAACAAATGTTACATTATATATTATCCGTAGCTCGTGATATGCTGCAACATATTAAAGCCTCAGAATAGTTGGGCAAGCGAATAATCCAGAAGTTACGTATCCCTATTGCGTTCATGGGAACGAAAACACAATAATTATAACTATGCTAAATTACTATAGACTACCAACTGCTCATTCAGAGAATTTATGAAGTTCACTTTATCGCAATAGTTTTATACAAACTAGATAATCAATTATTATTATTATTATCATTATATTTGCAGTACAACCAAATACAACGACATTAACTATTAGTTCTAATTAACTGAATTGAGCTGAAAATTAAATCTTGATCTTTAAAGATTAACTATTAATTTTATGGGTTCTGTACCTTTCTGAAGGAATAAAAGCTGGAATTGGTTTCAAGGCTGTTTCTGAGTGAATACTTTCTTCAAAATAATATTAAAAATTATAGAAAGATTTTCGAGACATTCGAGTCGAGTCGAGATTTTTAAGAGCCGTCTCGACTCGACTCGTGTCTCGACTCGAAAATTCGAGTCGAGAAATACGTTTGTCTCGACTCGTCTCGAATTTTACAAAGTGTGTCTCGACTCGAATCTCGACTCGAATTCGAGTCGAGTCGTGTTCCAGTGATTTTGAGATCCCTACGACAACCCATGCTCAGACGCAAAATTTTTGACAAAAGTTATTTTCGAAAAAAAAAACTCCCGGTTTTCCCGTTTCAGGTGTATGATACGGACAAGCGAGTAGTACCGTTGCAAAGGTTGCTCTATTATGAAAAAAGCGAGGTACGAATCATGATCATACGAGAAATATCAATGAAGCAGTACCTGCTTGACTGAAAGTGTGAGATTTACCTCCAAAAGCCAAGATTGTAAAAGTAATAATACAGCCGAGAACAGTGTTACTCTCTGATGAGAGGAAGTACGAGTAAAGTATATAACAGTCATAATATTTCAATTTACGAGACAGTTGCAATAGAAACATTCCGTCTTGCAGTTCAATCCTTGGTTCTGTACTAAAATAAACCCTCAAATGTAAAAGTGGAGAAGGTCCCCCAAAAGGGAAAGAAAGGTGGCGTTGTACGTAAATAGAAATAAGCTCCTTCTGAATATCTGTGAGGATTGGGCGCAACTGTTATCTTAAAAGAAGAATGTGCTTAATATATTCCAAATTTAACAATATACTGTAGAGAATGAAGAATGTAAAAGTAACATTAGTTAGAAAATGTGTATAACCAAAAGTAAAAATAGTAACAGAGTAGGAGTAGGTAAACAGCTTAGCAAGATTGTCATGTATTCTTATGTAATCCTTATATGTTATATGTATCAACAGAATAATCTTACCCAAAATTTAGGAACGCTGCGCGTAGAATGGCGAACTCAGAAAATCACGCACAACGTTCTTTCAAAAACCAATAAGAAAAGAGCAACTTAACAATTATATGAAAATTAACAAACGTCCAAGATTCTAAGAGTAGTTTATAATTCTCAGGGACACCCTGAGAGGACGTCAGTCGAACTTCCAACTAATTGTGAGCATCACACCGAGTCCACACGTACGATTCCAATATTATTATTGATGGTGCAAAACATTTCATCCTTCATTTCGTTTCGAAATTCAACCTCTAAATTCTTTACGATTTGTTTACTCGCTTTTAAAATCGACTCATCATTTAACTTTTGGATTTGTGTCCTTGATTCAATACTCCTCTGAGCACTCTTAAACTGCAATCTTATATAATTAAGTAAATGAAGACTAACCACTCCCTTTTATTCGTCCAAACCTCTGCTAAATTCGAGCGGGAAGTCTAAACTTCGTAGTTCAAGTGCAGTGTTTCTAGATACAAGAGAGTAGCCTTGTATCTTATCGAAATGAACTCTCTATATATATTTCTCGAAATTACGAGTTTTTTTTAAAAAAAAGAAACAATAGCTTACCACACTTTTACCAAGGGAAGTTATGTCTATAAAGACATTGAGTTTGTCATGATTCGTGATCTCTAGTGACCGATCGCATAGGCATACAGTAGCAAACTTGAATATAGAAAAACTGGAAATATTACATATAACCTAAGTAAAATGTAGTCTGATGGGCTATATCGTTCTGTGCAGTTTATTTTTATTCGATTAATTTCTTTAATGAAATCACATTAAATTTTAGTTCTTTAATTCCAGGTGGATTGTCAATAGCTATACCATCTGAAGTGAAGGGATTATGGGAAGCTCATAAAAAGTTTGGCCGTCTACCATGGAAAACTTTGTTCAAACCATCAATAGATCTGTGTAGAAAAGGCATCACTGTCTCACGTAACTTAGCAACAAATCTCGTTAAATTCAAAGAAGTCATTCAAAACAATCAGCCACTGAAGTAAGCACACCTTTGTATGAGAATTAGTGTTAACCCTATCGTATCAGTGTTAGGAGCGTTAGTGACGTATCAGTGTTGGGAGTATATGTGTCATTGTTAAGAATATGTATGTCACACTAAGGAGAAGGTAACAATAGATATAATCAGACCCGTAGCCAGCCCAAAAATATAGGGGGGAGCGGTAGAACTTAGGAGACACGATCCAACCATATTATAGTTCATTTGCAAGCCTACCGTGAAAATTTTAGGGGGGAAGCAGTAAACATTTAGGGGGGAGGCCCCTAGACCCCCTGGATACGGGTCTGGATAGAATCTACTACTTAACCCTTTAATTGGCAAGCATTGATACTATTACCATTAAAATTTTAGTTTGCTTTTATGGTTGAACAATGTCTTCCTGATCATAAATTCCTAATTTTTTAAACATTTTTGTACTTTGGTCACAAAATACAAAGTAACATTGCCATAAAATAGGTTTTATGTGTAGCTACTAAGCAGCATTGCCCTATTATGGTCAAATATCATAAGAATACTCTCAGTAATTAGCAGCAGTTTCGTTGAAATATTTTCCTACAGAGCAAGAAACCGCACATAAAAAAGATAAAAATAAAAAAGAATTTTCGCGGAACGTAGGAGATAGAACTTCTACATTACTAAATTTGACTGTCCCCCGTTGACGAAGATTAGAAATAACTAAACAAGCGATCCGTAAATCATGTATATTGAAATATCCCATGTGGTGTTGTAAACAAACAATTCCACATGTTAGTGTTTACAAACACCACTACGTGGTTCGGCAAGAAGACTTCACACCAGATGGATCTACAATCATTTGCAGACGACGGCTTCTAGCCCCTCCCACCGAGCAGAAGACGGCATCGGAACAACAACGCCACCGCCACCCAAGGAACCCTATAAATTGGATGGACAAAGGCAATTCAGTACCAGTTTTCTGGTGTCCCTCCTATTGTTTTCCACGGACCATTAGGAGTAACCTAACCCCAGGCCTCTAGTCTGCTACGGAACTGCGCCTATCGTATCTCCTGGCTTAGCCTGCTACAGAGCTCTGTCTGGGAATCCTAACCTCAGCCGCTTAGCCTGCTGCGGGGCTCTGTAGAGATTCTGTCTGCGACTTTACGGTCAAAGACAACCTATAACTAACCCTGTATATTAGAGAAATTATTAGTGTAGCATTTTGTAAAAATACTTTTATAATGGAGAAGTTTTATAATAAAACTGGTAGTGGGAGATCGATTCCGGACACTCTTTTTATTAAAAGCTCTACCTATACTTATATGGGACAAAACTTTACAATATGAATATTGCATGAAAGCAATAATGTCAATTAAATGATCACTGAAGTTTTAATTCGTACGGATAACGCAATAGAATGCGATGTTGCTTGAGAACAACAATGCCAAATAAAGGGTTAACTGTGTTTCTACATAATAGCGCCTACAATATATGAGGAGGAGTCCGAAAATAGGTCTCCGCTGTCGTTTTCCCCAGAAAAGCGAACCGCAATGGAGGGAAACAAAGCAGCAGTTGCATTGGGTATCGTTCGCCCGCAATCCTGCAGATCGCGCCGTAGCAGCCCCTGCGCAAACTGGAGACGAGTCTCTCAGTAGTCTGAGCCTGGTAGCTATGGAGAGAAGGCTCCTTTTGACGTCGCAAGCAAAGGAGGATGTGCGAGGGGTTGTCCGCTATGAGTGAGCACGTGGCATATCCTTCTCACATCTGGTGTTCTGTTGTTAGATGACAATGCGAGACCACACTCAGCGATGGCAATGCAAAACCATATTGCAACTCTTGGGTGGAAGTGCCTTGCCCATCTGCCATACAGTCGTGATCTCGCATCCAGTGACTTCGGTCTGTTTCCGGCTTTTGAAAAGGACTCTCGGCGGCAGGTCCTTTGGAAGTAATGCTGGAGTCACAGAAAGCTGTTGGACACTTCTTCCGTATGCAGAGCCCTGATTTTTTCCTGGAAGGGTTTTTGAAACTTATCGACCGGTATGACAAATGTCTCAATGTACGTGGTACATATGTGGAAAAATAAAGGTACATCTGATCTTTAATGTATATCTATTGCAGCATAATAAAAACTATCAATTATTATTGGAAACAATACGCATAAAGATTTATATTTACCCAATGTATGATTTTCAAGAGACAAATGAGATGTATTGATTGGTATATATATATATATATATATATATATATATATATATATATATATATATATATATATATATATATATATATATATATATATATATATATATATATATGTGTGTGTGTGTGTGTGATCTTTGGACACATTTCCGTTAAACACTAGTAGAATTGTAAAAATCAAGTTATTTTGTAAAAGTTTTACGTCACTCTATGTTATGTTCTTAACGTGATCAGTGACAGTAAATTAGTTACGAAAACAGTTAGTAGGTCGAGAATATAGGAGGAAAGAGAAGCACCTCCAAGAAACCCACGGGCACGATGTTGCCCACCACAAACTTGTATGGTCTGTGATCGAACCAGAGACCCCTTGCATCAGAGGTGAGCGCTGTACTACCGAGCCACAGTGCCTCCTCATAACATTGTAGAATTAGGTGCTAAAATAATTAAACACTATGACCACAATATTTTCAATTTGAATTAAGTAGTGCTTCAGGATGAATTTGCAATGGGGGCTTATTTAGGCCGAAGTGCACATTTTATTTCTGAGTTCGAACTTTTTAGTTAAAACAGTGCCACTTTCGACCCATGAACGTAAAACTTTTCTTTTACTTTCTTTTTGCTTAATTTCATGCCTATTATCATCTTCTGCAGTTCGTCGGTGTAATATCATAGGCCTATAAGAAAATAGAGACAGGGCCGGCGAGAGGGGAGGGCAGGAGGGGCCAGAACCCTAGGGCCCGAGGCCCCAAAGGGGGCCCGGCGGCCGAGGATAAAGAATTACTAAATGTTGTATATTTTTACTCAGTTCGCTTCCAATCAGTGCGCTCTTTGTGTAACAATTTTTGTGTACTGTGGTCTTGCAAAGAAATAGATGACAGAGCCAAGAACAAGCAGCTTCACTAGTCCAACGATACCCAAAAGATTTAGGAGATGATCTTTCTGATGAACTGCATAGCCTGAAATTGATATATTCGGCCAATTTTGGTGAGAAAACGCTTTCACCATGGGATCTCCTAAATAACATCAAAACTTTGAATCTAGAAACTTTATTTCCAAATCTGACAGTGGCCCTTCGTAAATTCGCCACAATCCCTGCTACCGTTGCTAGTGCAGAGCGCTCTTTCTCTCCGTTAAATAGAGTAAAAAATGTTTTACTCCCTACAATGTGTCAAGACAGATTATCAAGCTAAGGCTTGTTGGCAGTGGAGACAGAACTTATCAAGTGTACCAAACTGGATGCTCTCATTGATGAATTCGCCCTGAAAAAGGCCAAAAAGGGAATTTTGTTGTAACTATACGTAGAAAAGGATAAATTGTAACTGTAACAGATGTCTAGTATTAACACATATAATAAATTTCTCCTACAGACAATTACTATTAATATCATATTATTAATCACACTATAATTAACTTGAGCAATATTTCATTGAAGTAACTAAATTAGGCCTAATGCCTCATGTCTCTAGTCAAGGAAGACTAACTGCATAGCTTACTTCTATATAATTATTTATAGCAACAATTTGTGCAAAGATTTCATAGTACAGGGTAGGTTGGATGGTTGAGAACATTTACTTTCTCAGCTTTTATTAACTATTTAATATGTTCTTTTTGTATTTCCTTCACAAATTAGTGTGTTTGAGCATTTGATTGAGCATTAGGGGAGAACTTTTGCTATTACAAATAGATAAGTTACTTTTTTTCTATATTTTGATACCATTATATTTAAATATATAATTTTTTTATTCATTTTAGTTTTGAAGCCTTCAAAAATCTTAGAACCAACAAGTATAGGGTCTAACCAAAATCATAAATAGTGAATTAATTAGGTTTTTTATTATTATTATTATTATTAGCGAACAGTGAACATAGGCTAGGTTCAGAGTTCTTATTATTCACTTATTTGGAGATATAGCAATACTGTTTAACATGTAAATTAAACGCATTAATGGCCTAATAAAGAGTTCAAAATAAGTCTTAATGTTCATTTTAGTTTACCTCCGTCCAAAGTGGTAAGTACGTAAAAAGTCATTTAAGGGGCCCGGGATTGCTCAGCCTCTGGGCCCGCGACCGCTCTCGCCGGCCCTGAATAGAGATAACAATCAAATTCTGTTATTTTCATCGAAAAGTACAGAAGAAAAATCACAATTAAAATATTTAACTGATATATTTTTCTGAGTTATTTCATTATTTTCATTAGATATACTCCTATTGGATATCTGCAAGTAACTATTGAAATACTGTATAATGATCATGTTTGATTTATTACTGTATATTAACTCGTTTGCTTATATTCTTTTTCTTATGGCTAGATTGTACACTCCTCATCTGTTATTTTCTTTCTTTTTTTATTTCTTCTCAATTACGTTATATCATGTTTTATTTTGTATTTCCTTCCATGTAATGTTCACGTTATAATTAACTAGCTGAACCTGCGCTCTCTACACAGTGCATTATTCACACATGAGTATGAATCTCCTTGTCATTCCTCACAACATCTGTACATGTCCCTTTACAGGCACAAGGGAAGGATGTCTTGATAAAATCGGCAAGGGGTATCATAAAGGGGAGATTGTTTCAATATATAGCACCGTTTGCGAGATTTGAGCCTACTTCCGATTGGAGTTTCTAATTAATGTATGACTAATGTTTCCCTTCTTCTTGCATACAATATGTAATAAGCAAATACATAACACACACAATTAATTATATCAGTGATATATACTGTTCATTACAATGATATATACTCCAAACAATAAAGATTCATCTTAGACTGGAGAAATGGTTTTTCATTTGCCCATCAAACAGATGCCTGAGAGACATACAAGCCCTATATACAACTTTGTAGTGTTGGAATATATAACTCGTAGGATATGATGGTTTTCTAAAGTGTCAACACTTTCAGTGTACCCCTAAAATTGTTATAAAGAAATTATTGTCCTGTTTTTTAAATATTCAATTAGAACTAGAGAATCTACAGAAAATTTGGAATCGACCAGTGAAAACGGCACGTTTCTAGCACTTGTGGTTTTCGAGATCTCATTGTCGAAAGGATTGGAGACAAATATATAAACTTTTCTTTGGAAACAAACATATAAACCTAGCATTTTAATATATATACTAGCTGAACCTGCGCTCTCTACACAGCGCATCATTCCCATATGAGCATGATCTTGTTATTCCTCACATCTGTACATGTTCCTTTACAGACACAAGTGAAAGACGTCTTGATAAAAATTGGCAAGAGATACCATAAAGGGGAGATTTTTTTCTATTACTTTTTTAATATCTCGCATCGTTGGCAAGATTTGAGCCTACTTCCGGTTGGAGTTTTTAATTCATGTATGATCAGAATTTTCTTTCTTCTTGTATGGGGTATGTAATAAGCAAATACATTACACACACAATTAATTATAATGTCAGTGATATATGGTGTTCATTGGGCAAAACACTCCAAACAATGAAGATTCAACTTAGAGTGGAGAAATAGTTATCCTTCCTTTTTCATTATTATTGGTCATGAAAGAAACGCCTGAGAGGTTTACAACCCCCGTATACAATTATGTAGTGTTGGAATACATAATGCGTAGGATATGACGCTGTAGTTTTTTTTAAATTTCAACACTTCCAGTGTACCCGTAAAAATGTAATAAAGAAATAATGGTAATGATTTTTAAATATTCAATTAGAACTGGACAATCTACATAAAATTTGCAATCGATCAGTGAAAACGTCATCTTTCTAGAGCCTGCAGTTTCCGAGATCTCATTGTCAAAAGGATTGGCCACAAACATATAAACGTCCAAAAACATAAAGGTTAAAAGAAATCTAAAGATTGCAGCACAATTAATTTGAATTGATTCTGGGGAAGGCTTATTAAAATACAAAGGCTTTGAACAATAATTTGTAGCGCCCCAGAGGGCCCTAATCCCTGGAGAGCCACAGCTAAGTTTAACGCCCAGTGCCGGAGCACCGAGTTAATAGTTATACGAAAGGGGTCGCCACCTGTGAACTGCTGGGAACACAGGAATAAAGTAAAACATAACACACAACAACAAATACAGGATAAACCTGCATCAAAAAATCCTGAGAATGCAAAAATTAAAAAAAAAAAAAAGGAAAATACAACGGTAAACTAATCCAACCTAAGCGAGACTGCCGCCTGTACACTCTACGAGTGCACAGAGAACAGCCCTTTTCTTGTCATGATTTCCTTACCTGATAGTAAATTAAAAAAAAAAAAAACTTAATTACCAAGGATACACTCGTGAGGTTTGGTTTCTCTAAATATAAAGAGTAGGATTATATGGGTTGTAACATTTATTTACCTATGAGCTTCCACATATGAAATGTTTGATAACTATTACGTGCGTAGGAATAAAATAATGTTATGTTTTCGCACTCAAAATAAAGTAGAATAAAGTGAAATTCACATGGCTCTCAATCTTGTGCATCTATGCACCCAAAACATGCTTGTAAGGTACAGTGAGAGAATAAACATACAGGGCGGATAAACAAATGTATAACTAACACACATAAAATAACAAAAACACTCAATTACACTGATTAATTTACCATGGCTTTAGCAAACATTTAAATAAGCTAGCTAGAGTACTCTGACTTTGAAAAACCACGACTAGTCGGGTAGACATATGATTAGATAGGACATTATTATCATTAGACATTATACATGACTGACTTAGTGCAAAAGACAAATCAACCTTGTAGTAAGAAACATCAGGCTATATTAAAGTTACTCGTAGTGAATGTAGGACATAATAATGTGGACAGTAGGTGTACAAATGCCAAATATGGCTATAATTAACATTGTGACATACTATAATATAATAGACCCATGTAGTCAATCTTCTGTGCCTTGAATTCTACTAGACCAAGAACGCGGCTGGGATACCTTGGACACAGATTAAGAAGAAAGAGCTTGAGAGAGAACAATATGACTTCCGTATAGAATTGAGTTAGCTGAAAAATAGCTAACATGATACAAAGGACAACAGGATGAACCAACCTATGCTAGGTGGACAAGCAAACTTCAAATGGCGGAGATACGCTCGTGGCTCGGCAGTGAGAATTCCACAAAACAATTAATAACCCTGTACATTGTTTCACTCATAAGACACTTATAACATGATGAAGACGCATGTTAGGTAACTACGATTATCTGAAATAACACTATTTAAATAACGTACGTGCATATCCACCAACGGGTGCAACTCGTACTCAATATGAAAATAAATCACTAGAAACATCGATGATTCGACTATGAACTCTGTACAAAGCAGAGAAACTGGCCAGCTGCGAGGGCAGGCTTAATAACGTTTGGGGTACTTACCCTTACTTGCAAACATTAAAAGACAAGGCTTCACCATTATTTTTCAGAAGCACTTACAACACACAAGAGTGAAACTTCTAGGAGAGAAGAACCATTGCAAAAGACATACACACTGATGCATCACTCACGTAATCTGCTATAATAAACTTGAACCACTTAACGAATCACTATTACGACGTTGATCCTTTTTGTCTATACATAGCCGGAATATGCTCGTAGGAAAATGTCCTCATTGTAAAGAATCTTCTCCGGGCAGGAAGAAGCCGGTGTTACATCCACGTCCTGGACAGTATTAGGCAATTCAGATGAGAGGGTAGCGGCATACTGGGTTTCCATGATGTGATATCCACGCTTAACATATACAGAAAGTCCAAACCTTGGGTCATCAATACGAAAACCAATCCTGGCTACTTTAACAGACACATTGAAGAAGCGTATACATCAAATACTTAATGGCATGGAATTATATACATTCAGGGCGCACGGCAGCTTGTCACATTATGACATTCTGCTTCATCTTCGTCTTCACTCCACGTAAATGGATTGGAATGTTCAGATTGCTTATGCGGCTGCATAAGCCCAAGCTGTTGAGAAATAAGTTCATATTTAGATAACTGTATGAAGAAAGTATATACAGACTGACTGGTTACTATACATGCTGCATTGGCTGCTTCCTAAAGACACACTCACAAGGATTAGCTTGTCCCTGTTGTATTGGCAAAACGATCCGTGGACTTTCATCGCTGAAAATAAAATTGATGTAGGCTGATGGTGAAGGCAGGTAGAAAAACTTAGCCATCGTGTTACTTAGTTGACGACGTGGATGGGTTGGGGGCCGCTGACAGGAGCTTAACTATGCATGATGATACTTAATTTATGCTGCAAACTAAGTTTATATGCCACTACTGACATAATAACAAATTCACTCCACAAATAGCACAACAGATGCGAGACTATGCTTCCATGAAGCCACTGTACAAAACAGGACAAATTTCCACCCAATGCCAACTCACGTGGTGGAATAAAGAGAAGGCCTACGTCCCAACACCATTCAAATACTGCTTCAATTTATGTTGATCACTAAGACTAACTATCGTAAAATGTTCTATGTAACACAACGGGAGTTAAACCAACTTCTGAAATGCAGATGAGCACCATGAACAAAGATATACCGAAAATGGGTTGATGAGTAAGTATCACCACATACTACTATTCTTCCATCTTCTTGCAGGGTACCCAGAATTCCCTGCGCGCGAACGCGAGCATGATGTTTCTACAGGGTTGCAAACTACAATTTTGTTACAAGAAGTGTCTTGTAAGATACACTAGTATTACAATTCTAGTCAGATTATATAGGGGCGTTACAAATTTTAAAACATAAACTTCATTAAAAAATATGTATTTAAATAATTTATTTAAAGCACACATAGTTTAAAATATTTATCTTTGTAGACGTGAAATCACAAATAACCGTAAATCAGAGGTTTGAAATCCAAAGTTAGAGGTTGGATTTCAGGCGTTCTTATTGCTACTGTAGCATTTTAATAGATAAATTATCAAAGATAAGAAGCCATATTGTGGGTTTCTGTTTTATGTTCTTTCAAATAAACTAGCTGAATCTGCGCTATCTACTCAGCGCATCGTTCTGTTGTGACCATTAATCTCCTTCCCACTGTGCATGTTTCCTTACTCACAGAAGTAAAGGATAGAAGATTCAAAAAGGAAGTGAATTGCTATGTATAGATGTTGAAGTGAGTTTGTAACAAATTTGTAGAAATAACACGATATCAAGTGCAAATACTTTTTCTAATAAATCCATATCCGTCTGAGTACGCCTCATTGCGTCTTTTGAGACCTTTGAAGTTGACAGCATGCAATAGGTTTTTTGCCATTCAGATTTACGCAAAGCGGTTGCAATGTCCGTCAACCCGCCTTACATATCTTCTCTACTGGTTGCCTAACACTGTAGTTTCGGCCTGCAACAATGTTAATCTTATGGGATCAAAACTTCCCCTAAAATGTTGAATAGAACAATAACGACACGGTTTTGGAAAATTTGAATGAGAACTACACAAGATTTGGAATCTACCAGTGAAAACGGCACATTTCTAGCACTTGTGGTTTTCGAGATCTCTTTGTCTAAAGGATTGGGGACAAACATATAAACCTTGCATTTTAATATATAGACATATAGATTAGCTGAACCTGCGCTCTCTACACAGCGCATCATTCACATATGAGCATGAATCTCCTTGTTACTCCTCACATTTGTACATGTTCCTTTACAGACAAAAGTGAAAGAGGTCTTGATAAAAATTGCCAAGAGATAGCATAAAGGGAAGAATTTTCTATTACTTTTTCAATATCTCGCACTGTTTGCAAGATTTGAGCCTTCTTCCGGTTGGAGTTTTTAATTCATGTATGATCAGTCTTTTTTTCTTCTTGCATGCAGTATGTAATAAGCAAATACATTACATACACAATTAATTATAATGTCAGTGATATATGATGTTCATTCGGTAAAACACTCCAAACAATAAAGATTCAACTTAGAGTGAAGAAATAGTTATCCTTCATTTTTCATTATCATTAGGCCATGAAACCAACGCCTGAGAGGTTTACAACCCCCGTGTACAATTATGTAGTGTTGGAATATATAATGCGTAGGATATGATGCTGTATTTTTTTTTTCTAATTTCAACACTTCCAGTGTACCCGTAAAAAAAGAAATAATGGCCATGATTTTTAAATATTCAATTAGAACTGGACAATCTACATAAAATTTGCAATCGATCAGTGAAAACATCATCTTTCTAGAGCCTGTAGTTTCCGAGATCTCATTGTCGAAAAGATTGGCCATAAACATATAAACGTTCACAAACGTATAGTTTAAAACAACTCCAATGATAGCAGCACAATTCATTTGCATTAATTTTGAAAAAAGCTTACTAAAATACAAAGGCTTTGAACAATAGTTTAAACAATAAGGTTTATGAAAAAGGTCTATTTAAATAATTTATTTAAAGTACACATAATGTAAAATATTTGTCCCTGTTAATCACAAATAATCGTAAATCAAAGGTTTGAAATCCAATGCTATAAGTTGGAGCTCAGGCGCTTTTGTTGGTAATGTAGCATATTAATAGATAGATAAACGAATTAATTAAGTAAAATGAAACTCTTGTTGTTTGACGGAGATAAGTTTGTCTTAATGCTTATCACAATTTCAAAAATTTGATATCATATTTTGAGTTCTCCATGTACAAGCTTTAATGAACCCGTATACCGTCTGTTCTGTACAAATAAACAAATTTCTCTATTTGAACTTGTGCAATGAAAATTTACTTCTTTGGAGATAAAACAAAAAAAGAGTATGACTTTATGTAAGAGTTTACAATAATAATATTTGTCAATATCTCAATTCTTTACTTTACAATGTTTTGTTTAACTAATTGTCTGTAAACTTGATACATAATTTGTACTTTTTAATATTTTGGTTTTAGCCTTACTTTATATTTAATTTCTCTTTTCTTTCTTAGATGTTTGTTTACGAATCCACATACAGGTGAGTTTTACAAGGAAAATGAAAAATTCAAAAACTTTGCGTTAGCCGATACTTTAGAATATATATCCCGATCTAACGGTGATGCCTTCTATAAGGGAGAATTCGCTGCAAGGTTAATTAAGGATATCAAAGAGGTCGGAGGAATCATCGATGAAGAGGATCTGAGAAGTTATCGGTCTGTATGTAGCATTAATATTTTGTGTTAGAATCTGTCGATTGTGCTAGAAATACCGTAGCTATATGATGTAAAGAATCCGCGTGACTGATGGAAAAAACTGCATATTTACGAACATGGAGATTTAATTTTATTCCTCATAACAAACAAATACAAGGTGGGTTCAAAAAGTATCGAACCTTATTTTTCCCGAGTAAACCAATGAAGCGCGGGAGACTTTCGTCAGCGTAGATTTAGAGGGAACACTTATGCGCAGTCGTGAATTTTTTCCCGCCTGCAGAAAGCTTCAGTCACTGGCAGCAGTGATGCTAGTTTGAGGGAAATTTCCCGTGGCGTAGGGAGATGTAGCAAAGAATATTTTTAAGGAGGGAAAAAGGGAGATTTTACGAATATGAGATAAAATGTAGGAAATTTAACTTTTCAACAAATTTTGTTACTAAGTACTGCGGCAATATGACGAAAGACGGTGGCATTCTTTTCAGAATCCCACTCATAAAGTGACAAAATTTTTCTTTTTTCACAACTTTCCGGGACCTGGCTTGAGGATGTCATTATACAAGATAACATTGAAGTACTAATAGATCAAAAGCACAAGTATAAGTTGTGGAGATATGAGCACAGTATAATAATCTATAGATATGCAGTAATGCTCCCTTTAGAAAATGATATGTATATAGTGAACGAAAATTAGGGAAATTTTATCTTAAAAGGGAATTTTTGAGCATTCATGAGGGAAATTTTGACTTGAGGACCTAGCATCACTGACTGGCAGTCGGCCAACGAGTGATGACAGAAAACTTTAGCAGTGATTGCATGAAATTTTGCCAAAAGCTTGGCGATACCCAAGCGGAAGCCATTCAATCGGATCAGATACATTCAATTTTGAAGGAGAATTTGAACATGAGACTAAAATTGACTAAAAATTTGAGTAAAAATTCTCGCAAAATTTGAATGAAAATGTATAAAATAATGAATTAACTATAATTTAACAGATTAAAAATACAGTAAAATATCGCTTGAACAAACGCAAGTATTATAACGAAGTATTCAGAATTGCAAAATTATTTTTACATCCCTTTTCTTTCATATTTAATATGTGTTAAAATATTTCATTTTAACGAATTTCGAACTTTCAGTATAATGAGTGAAATTTTCATCTTTTGGCTACATTAACTTTATAACCGGAAAGGTTATGGGTTCTGGTTTGTCCCTGTTCGGGAAGCCGATTTTGTAACTGGATTAGGTTCGAACCTTGTTATGTCCCTGTTCGGGAATACATTTTTGTAACGGTTAGGGTTTAGTTCCTGTTTGTTGGGCTATTTCTGTAACCGTACTGGGTTTTGTCTCTAGCTCGGGCAATATTTTTATAATAATAATTAGTATTTCAAATATGTTAATAGAAATGCTGGTTCGGTATCCGTAATTCGGTACCCGTTCCTAGTGAACATAAATCCTATTATCCATGTTTAATTTTAATCTCGTCTCATAAACTGTTCAGAATTTATTTTATATTACCTCATTGGGATTCGAACCAAGACCATGAATCACTCAGTGACCAGATCCTTCAATAGCGCGAACGTGCTAAGAATCACCATGTGAATAACTGTACGAAATTCCGGTATGATTTTCGTTCAGTTATTCACATTAAAGCACAAACATCACAAAATCAACATACATGCAACTTATAACCATGCAATAAGAGAATAACACTTTTATTAAATAACTCTAATTTCGTTTAACGTGCATATTCCTCGGGCCGTCGTAATGACATTTCTTTTCACTGCCCTTCCATTTTACATTGATACTTACATGAATCTCTCATTTCGTAATATTATAGAATAGATATATTGATATAATACCTCACTTCAAACCTCTATTTTTATTAATAGCAGTCCTTTAGCCCATATTTAATCGCGAAACCGGCGGAATACACATGGACGATTACGGTCGTCTACACGAATATTTACGAAAATCGTAAGTTCTTGATAGTTTGATATGGTGCACCTTCTGTCTTGAAAACTGTAACTGGAAGAATCTTCTGTATTTTCCCAGCAACTTTGAAATTATCATCTTCATCAAATATATTTATTGTTCGACTATCTTTTCACAAACAAAGTCAAGAAATATCACTGAAGCAAATCATTTTTCACAATTTCTGTAGCCTTCATTCATATTCTTGCTATTTTTCCACTCTGACTTTAAATTGTCTCTCTTCATTTTTACGCCGTTAGTCAAAGAGAGTGCATAACTTGTCAAATTGTATTCTTCCGCCACTGCTAAACCATTACATCACACACCGTGTACATGTGATATAACTAATTCACTAATTATATGTTTTGCCTAAAACTTGATGACTCAGTATTGAAGAAATGAGTGGATAATTTTAATATTTTTATAATTATATTACGTTGATGGAAGATTCACAAGGACTACTTTAAAAAAAAAAAAAAAAAAAGCATTCTAGTCCTCTACAAGTTTACTCACGGATTTTTTAACGCATACCAGTACAATATTAAGATGTGATTTTGCACCGGAAGATCTATTCACACTAATATACTGTACATATTCACATAAGTTCAACCACAGATTATACGAAACAAAATATCTTGTAGTTCACCAGAAGATGTCCTCATTCCTTACTGGTTTGAAATTTAAAACTTTTTTTTTTTTTTTTTGGTATATAACAGGCTTGCACACTTACAACTTGTTTTTCTCAAACTATAACGGATGCATAATACCAGTTTATTATAAAATAATGAAATCATGGCAGCCATTATGACTGATAGGAACCATTATGATGCGTGAAAGAGGAAGGAGTTCGTTAAAGTCATCGACAGAATTTAACTCTTGTGTAGGCAACGAACTTGCCATGTAGTGTTCAAGATTTTTTTTCTATCACGAAGTTATGTGCAAAATTTTGTGTTAAACTCATGTGCGGTGGTTGTTTTACGTCTGAAGGTGTTCTCTAAGAGCATCATATGTGGCGCTCACATTATTTTTCTGTGGGGCCATGCTCGATATCACAAATTACTAACCTATTCAGGTTCTTGAGAATCATATATGATGCTCATTGTCACAAATTACTGTGAAACCATGAGCATGACAAATGGTGCTCGGCTCCCATTGGTACATTTTCGGGAGAAGCAAAATATCGCGACAAAAATGTGATATGACTACCCATAATTGAGCCAAAGGTAAGAAGAAATTTATGGCCTCCTGGGAGCAGTAGGCCTACCCTCAAATCACCTTGGCAGTCAACCTGCTAACAAGGGATCTTTTTCTGGTGTCACACGAAATGTGGAACGAGACTATGGTCAATCGATTTGTGTTAGTGAACAAGAAAATTCATAGGCGAGAAAAACCCTCGATCTATAGCCTCGTTGCACATTTCGTGCGACACTAGAACAAGGTCCCTTGTAAGAAAATCATAATTTTTATTGTCAAAAATAAAGGTCCAAAACATTGTGTACAATGCTAACATTTGGTATGCAGAAAAAAATACACAAATACGGTACCTCTTGCGATTACTGTACATAATGTTACTTTGTATAGCTATATCTTAATTTTCCTCTCATTTTATAATTTTAAGGTTTTTCCTGTAATTTCATGCTGGAATAATGTGGACACTGCAGTGAATATAACAAAAAAAAGTATGATTTCTTCAGAACTGACTCATTTTAGTGTAACAATTTCCCTATAAGAAATTAATTTCGGAGGTCCCAAAAATTTCTTTATATTGGCATTTTTAATGTGTCATTTTATACTATAAGTAGTAGCATAGTACTAGTATAAGTAGTAGCCGACCAGTAGTAGCAGTACCAGTAGCAGAGTTGGCATGGGTCAATGAAAACTTGACCCACGACCTACTGACCCACCACCCACCATGACCCACCACCCACCGTGAACCACTCTCATCCACTTTGACCTACTCTGACTCACCAAAATCCATCGTCATCAACTCTGAACACGATCCACGGCCTCTTCTAAACTGACTAAAGAGTTTACACTTGTAATAAAACAAGACTGTGAAATTGTCACTAATCGGAGTTTGAATTTCTAGTCAATCGCTCAAGCACCGCTCTGTTACAATAACAGTGGATCTGACCTTTACGACATAAAATGGTAACGTGTTTGTCAGTGAGGAAATTGAAACAGTTCGAGGTGGGGGGAAATTAGTGTGTGCCTAAAATATACTTGTACAAAGAGAGTATTCTTGCAGGTGTTAATTTCTGAACGCATTCCACAAGAAACTTCTATTCGCAGGAAAATACCCCTATACAATATGGAAAAGGTTATGGTTTCTCAGTTCACAGTATTTTTCTCACAAAAGACTTGAAAAATCAGTTGTTCATAGGGTATAAAGGTGCTCAGGTACCCTATGTGAGAGCATTTCCATAAAGTATGCTCATAATTGTAATTTGTGTAATCACTAAAACACCATGTTAAATTTAAGTTACAAATATGCATAATTGCAATTATTATGAATATTTATTCAAAGTAATTTACCTAAAGCAAAGAAGAGACTTACTAAAAATTAGGTACAAAGTTGAATAACACAAATAAGCCATTAGTAATACATTTTCCGTAACACGTAATTTTCCACCTTAAAACAAATCTGAAATCGGATTTATTTCCTGTTGGTAACTTTTTGGCGGTAAATCATCCTCAGTGGAATGATGTCCATCCTTCAGCCAAGAAATAACTAGCTCGTCTACTTTGAGCTTGTCTAGCGGTGGACCATTAACATTGATGAGCAACAAGTTCGACAATGTTTGAGCACTTCGTGTATATCTAATATTAGTCATCTGTAAATTCATAAGGGGAAATTTCCGTTCGCACTCTGTCGTGGAAATTGATAATATTTCTACCCGATTTCTGCAACTTCTCACCGACAATCTACTTGTTAGACTTAAGTCTGATAACGATTTTTCTTGGTTAGGTTTGAAATACTCAGCAAAAAGTATAATCTCTCTATCATCATACAACATCTTTTCCATATCGACCATGTCAATTGGTAATGTCGACCCATGTAGAACAAAAACTTCATCTACCACGCCTTTGATAGGGAATCTTGTGAATAAATTATCAATTAAAGCCTGATAAACTGATGATTTCTTATTTGTTTATAAATTTAATTTTTGTAATTACACATGAAGGTTTGATACCATTACCAAGTTCTCTCCCCCGTCTAGAAAGGGAAAGGGAACGAGGTTCCTGGAAAGTGTTCCCTCCCTCTTCAACTTCAATTACCACACTGCTGTTTGCCATGTGCCAAATTTGTTTCTAATTTTTTTTTTTTCTTAAATAACATCGATCGTTTTCAATCATTTTTACAAACCAAATCACTACCAATTTTCCATATATAGAAAGTGCCCACCCCCCACACAAAGGAGAATTTAAAAATATGCTAGGACACATTCTGTTTATTTTCAATAAAGAGTTAATACACTGAATTTCAACTCCGTAAGTTTAACGGTTTGCGAGATACTCATTTTTTATCGCAAGAATTCGGATCCTCACTACCTCCTTAGGATATTATGTATTATAATGAAAGCAATATAACATATTGGGTGGGTCACAGTGGGTCACGGTGGGTGGTTGGTCATAGTGGGTCACATGCTGTTGACCCATGACCCACTGACCCACCCAGAAAACTTGACCCACTGACCCATCGACCCACTGACCCACTCCATCTCTGACCAGTAGCATACTTGGTAGGGCTTTCTTATACTAATGGTCCAAATTTCGTAATTTCTAAACTACAGTAAAGTTGAAAAATTTGCACATTGTTTCAATATACACTCGGAGCAAAATAAAGGACCTCGCACCTCCATTTGCAATTTCGTTTCTTTCGTAGAGGTTACGTTGGCAAAGAACCTAATTACATCATAGGGTTAACGTTGACACTTATCTACTCTAACGTTTCCCACTGTTGAGTCTACTGTGTATAATGTTACGTTTGATTATTAGCATTAAACGGTTAAATAATTATAATTTCTAATTTCAGCGTGAAATGGGAGAAACCAATAATTGTACCAATTACTTCAAGTTCTAGGAAAAATTTTACGTTGATAACAGTGAGACCTCCTGCAAGTGGGTTGGTTTTAGTATATATATTAAAGATTTTAGAAGAGCTTGGTGCCTTTATTAAAGAGGATGAGGATTTGGAAAATAAAATTCTTCGTTATCATTGGTTAGCAGAAACCTTCAAGCATGCTTATGCGAAAAGGACATACCTTGGGGATCCTGATTATGTTAATATCACAGAGGTAATGAATTGTAATTAAACAAATATAATTTTCTTTAATGTCTGAAATATTCCGTTTTATTTTTATTTATTATTAATATTATTATTTACTATTTACAATTACTTCAAGGGCATCATAATCTTATAAATCGACAGATGCTTGTTAGCAGATTATAATAAGGCATGTTTTTACTAGCACTATGAAATTTCAATCCAATCCTAGTATTGTATAATCAGTATTCATTTTATGTAATACACAAGTTGTACAAGAGTTGCTTCCGGTTTTCATGTAGACCAGGGGTAAATAGGGACACTTGACGTCACGCCGTCCCCTGTGCCTATCTTTGTCAATCGTGATATTTTAGAAAGCGGAAGGACGCCATCGATATTTTTTTGGAAGTAGGGAACAACGTCCGTCCGCGTTCCCCCTCACTTTAACCCCTGATGTAGACTACTTTAAATTGTTCAGTCAGCTGTAACAATCCTACCTTAGTAGTGTTATATGAGTCCCTAAATTTTTACCGTCTTGGTATTGGTCTTGCACCCAGTCTTGGTCTTGGTCTTGCTTGGAAGAGTCTTTCAAGTCTTGTATTTAAGAAATCCTATGCTTTTCATAAGTAAATTTTACTCTGGATATAAGAAATTAATACATTCTACAATGAGCCAATAGTAATGGAAATGAAGTGTATGTTTTTAAATGTAATATAGTTTGACCTACGTGTAAGTATAATGATAGTGTACAACATAGACGATGACCTTTAATTTTTTCAATAGGTGCCCACTCTTCACTACCTTAACAGCACAATTACATAGCATGCATATGCCTATAATGTTTCCTCAGGTACCTGGGAATGAGTCCAGTATGTGCCTTATATACTCCTGAGAAACAAATTCACATGGATGGCAAGTGATAGTCACAGTCTATATCCGCCCCTAGGTACATGCCTGACATGTACCCGGGAAACGTGTCTTGTATGTTCCCCATGCCGTAAGAGTCAATGAACCACAAAATTACTCCTGCAAAATATGTTAAATCGCCTATGTGCGTAATGTGTTTACATTAAGGTGAGTCTAAACAATACTTTAAACAAGTTTAAAAAAAATACAAATCTACCCTAGAGTGGGCGTGAACCAACCTTTGGATTACTAGCAGCATGCTCTTCCGAGTTGGCCGCAGAGGCAATGGAAAGATCGGCGCTTGTAGAGAGAGAAATTGTTGAGCTTTTTTGCATTCGACTAATCAGTGCTCCTTTAACCGCATATATGCGAACATAACCATTTGGGATCAGATAAAATTTGCTCACCATGTAATTTTATAACAAATTGACGAGTGTCTATTTACTTTATTTCATGGTTCTTCCATATGCACTTTCAAATGATCGGCGAGAGTTGCCATCTAATAAAGTTGATGCGTTTATTGCTTCTAGTACACAATCGCTTAGAAAAAGAAGCAACAAATGCACCAAACGTGGGGATGAATTTAGAACACCTAAATGGCGAATGTCTAGCACATCTTGTGCTGTTAGGGTATCTAAAACAATATGTACCTAAAGGACGTACCTAGAACATGACAGATATATGTCCCAAGTTACGACATAGAAACAAATGACTGTTAAGAGTGCGAAACTGAGCCAGGTATATGAATGCTATATTTGTGATACATAGTTGCAAATATCAATTAGGTGTAACAAGTACCTAAAACTGTAGGTAGCTGAAGTACATACTTGGCACATGAATATCATATGTGCCAAGTGTCGGGTGCCTAAAAATAGCTGGGACACCTAAATGGCACATGCCGAGCACATCTTGTGCTGTTAGGGTACTTATAAGATAAATCACAACGTTTCGTAATCTTTTTATATTTTTAATAGATCCAATACTCCATTCGTTCCCAAACTGTGGATGCTACCACTGAGACGCATTAAGGAAACTTAAGACAGCACAGATTACTGAAATATCACGAATTGCAAAATTATTTTTACACTGTAAAGGCGTCAGATTTTTTCTTATCACGATTAGCTAATCTTTGTGTTCCAATTAAATATTGAGATTTTGTTTTACTGATTCCAATATGTACTCTATGGGGCAGAAACATAGACATTACGCAAAAGCAACGAAAAAATTGGAGGCTTCCGAAACATGGGGCATGGAGAAAAAAGGAGAGAATTAGCTGGGTTGAACGGAAAACGAATGAGGTGTTAGAAATAGTAGCAGTAGGGGAGAAAAGAAGGATTTTAGATGTAATTAAGAGGAGGAAGAGGAACTGATTGGAACATTGGCTGAGAAAAATCTTTTCGATTAATTTTTACACCCCCTCAAACACATTTACATAGATTTTTAACCTCCCTAAATATTTCAATGACCCAGTTTGCGTCATAGCCCCCCTTTGTGGGCACCCCTGGCTGAAGGAAGGTATTAAAACAGAAAATTGCTAGCTAAGGACCACCGTACATCGAAGCTTCTCAGTTACAGGAAGTGATCTGCCAATAATGATAGAATAGCTATGATGATGGTGATTATGATATGTTTAGCAATGTTGGCCAAAAAAGAGAAAAAAATACTATAATAATGATTATAATGAAACCTATTAATATTTTAGAATAATTTGAGTGAAAACTGAAAACGACTCAACTGTCAATGTCTTTTGTGTAAATTAAATACTTTTGACCTATATTAGAAATACAAAATAAAGGCATCATACTCCAAGTTATTTGAAATAAGCATAAAAAATCACTTTCACTTGTGAATATGGATTATTTATTGTTGTTTAATGTTATATCGTTCAATCCTCGATATGCCGTATACCTAAGGAGGCTAAAAAATTATATTGATAATAAATCAATGTATAAGCATCTGGTCATGAAATCAAACTTCGGTCACATGCACTAAGTTTTTTGTCAATATCATGAAAGTGTTATTTCGATATTAATTTTATGAGCACACATTAAAAATTCGAACGGATGTTTGATCCTAGGAGCCAAGGCGATATCCATGTAGTCGGCACCTATGGTGTACGGAATTACCGATATTCAATACTACATCGGAACACCATTAATATGTTTCGAAATGGAGTGAAATATTTAGTGTAAGGTCCCACGATTATGCACCGAGGCTAAGAGAGACGGTGGTGATGAGAAATGAATGAAGTGGTGGAATAAAGACAGTAGGAGGAAACGGAAAACCCCAAGAAAACGCATGCACACGGTGTTTGCCCACCAAAAAGGCTCACATGGCGAAATCTGGGATCGAACCAGGGACCGTATGCACCACAGGTGACTGCTCTACCACTGAGCCGGTACTTGCACAAGTGTCTTGGTCTTGCATCGGGATTCCCGGTCTTAATCTTGGTCTTGGTCTTGTATGCAAGACTTGCAAAAACTGCAAGACCAAGACTCTTGCACTCATCACTGCTTAAAGTGCAAGGTCTAGTTTGTAATTGCACAATTGAGTGTAAGGAGAATTCACATTTGAACTCTTAGTACCTAAACTATTATACGAGATTACGACCGTTTTCGAATTGGCGTTTATGATTCGCTTGTATACGTATATGTATTTTACGGAAGTCTTAGGAGACAATCATCGCTTTTTAATACGAGTAATTATTCTATTTAACTAACAAATTAGACACATCGACGTAAGTAATTAGAAATGACTTTTACTATTGTTCTAGTACTTCTACTTCACAATATTTTACGACTTGTGAAAAACGTATAACAAGACTAGTAGTTTTCAGAAGTTGCCCCCCAAAGTGGACATTTGATTCGCACCAACCTAATATAAATGTAAAATTTCTTTTCTCCTTGTTTATATTTCTAGATCATGGACAAATTACAATCAAATGAATTTGCAAAGAAAGTACGGCAGAAAATCAACTACAAGGAAACGTATCAGAATATATCGTATTATGGACCAGAGTTTGAGCAGCCGAGGGACGCTGGTACGGGCCATATTTCTGTCTTAGGTCAGGATGGAGATGCTGTAGCCCTTACAACCAGCATAAACACATAGTAAGTGTAATCAATTATAAATATTTCCGTACTTTTAAGTTGCAAAAAAGAAAATAAAATGCATTTTTTGAGTTTTACGTCCCAGGCTTATGCCGGCTAGGCTAAAGGAGACGGTGATGATGAGAAATGAATGAAATGAAGAAAGTGGGGGAACCCCGTGGAAACCCATACACACAGTGTTTACCCACAACAAAGTTCACTTGGCGGGATCTGGGTTCGAAGCCGGGACCCATACACCAGAGGTGAACGGCTCCTGCAAAAGAGTTACATGATTCAGGGTCGTGGCTACATAATCAAATGTATGTAAAAATGATTGGAGGAATAAATTTTTCGATGCTACGTGTTACTAATCATGATAATGTTTAAAGTAGACTGAATTTTCTTGGACAATGGGCCAGCGATAACATGTAAGAATGGGTATCGTTCAAAAGTCTAAAGTGCATATATCTTTAAAAATATGACGATTAAGACTAAAAAAATGGAGGAATTACATCACCCGGGGAATTGGGGAGGAAGAAAGAAACGGGAAAGGAAGGAGGCGGCTTGGAACTGTTGTGAGGTACCATCCCAGCATTTGCCTAATGTGAATGAGGGAAAACCCATGCTAATCTCACTCACGGCTGAAAAAGTTTACTTTTTCGTCCGTATGTCCCCAACGGGAATCGAACCTGGGACCAGTCAAAAGATGAAAGCGTTAGGGATTTCGCTACGCGAAGCTACTTCTAAATATATGAGTACAAGTCCTAAATTTTAGGCCTTCTGCAGATTACGACCTATGTATCTTAAGACTTGTGCACCTCCGTGACGGAACGGGTCGCTACTTCACTTAGATAAAGATTTTTGACCGGATCAGTCACATCTGGGTCTCGCATATTCGACCTAGTTTGACCCGCACAGAGTCAATGACCTAGTAGAACCCGAAACATCAACTCTACAGCACTACGGCAAAATTTTGTAGTGGATCAAAACAGACACAGCCGCACACAAGAAGATAGTGACTATATGGTTAGCTTACACGTCTTCGGCGTGGGAGACCCAGATTCGACTTCCGGAGAGTGCTCACGAGGTGTGGATCCCACATTAAAACTGTAGTTTCTCGTCTCATACAATCTCGCTGCTGAAAGTGATGCTAATACAATTAATCAACCACAAAAAAATCTAGATTTAATGAGAACAGAGAGGGACAAAGGAGATAATTGTGTTTGTTAGAAATACCTCATACATATTCTTTATTTGAATTACGATGTTTCACCGTCTCCTGTTTACACCTAATTTGCTCGAATCATGATCGGTTCAGGTCACTGTAGATTCGGATGTGTGCGAGTCACTGGGGATCGTGGATCATGGGCTTGACTGCTTCCGGATCTTCTGGGTCACGCATCACGAAATACGTGACTTGTTCCATCTCAGGTGCACCTATGATTTTTAGGACTTGTGTAGTTTAGGACTTACGCAGCTTAGAGCATGTGTACTAGTTGGTTTTTAGATCTTCTGCACTTTAGATTTTGTAAATGCTTCATTCAATTGCTTCAATTCTGAAATTTGTCATCACCACACAAAACTGTGACAGTATAGTAGTTGAAATGAAATGAAATATTTTGAGTTTTACGTCCCACAGTTATGCCGGCTAGGCTAAAGGAGATGGTGATGATGAAGTAATAAATGAAATGGTGGAATGAATAAAGTGGGAGGAAACGGGAGAACCCCGAAAAAACCCACGCACACATTTTTTGTCCACCACAAAGTTCCCTTGGCGCGAGCTGGGATCGAACGAGGGACTCCAAGCACCAGAGGTGAACGTTCTACCACTGAGCAACCGCGGTCCCAGTATAGTAGTTGTAGGGTGAAATATATCCCAGACAATTGTTCAGTACCTGTACCACTGCAGCTGCTTGTGTGGTTACTGGGGATGCTATTGAAGTTAGTGCTGTATATTTTAGAACACTCTACATATATCTGTGATATCCTACATACGGCATGTTGGGACCACCACAAGTACATATCCTCGCCTTCTTGTGCACGAACTTCAAGTGAGTTTGGTGAATTTTACGGGAATTCCTAAAAGCGTTTCCAGCATTATACCTATCTATCTATAAAATTCATATACTTTTCAGTTTTGGCTCGGGTATCCTGTCTCCAGAGACTGGCATTATTCTGAACAACAATATGGATGATTTCTCAACTCTAGGAATTAAAAATTCATTCGATTTACCTCCATCTCCAAATAATTACATTCAACCTGGGAAAAGGCCGCTGTCTTCTATGTGTCCTACCATCATTCTGGATGGGAGGAAGATTCGGCTGGTTGTTGGAGGAGCCGGAGGATCGAAAATAACTACATCTGTTGCACAGGTAAGATTATATTTCAAATGTTAAATTAAATACTGGCAAAATATTAAATGCTTGAACTGATTCTTGCTGTTTTTTGTAACAAAAATTCATGTTTATTTAAAATGTACGGTATATTATATTTTCTTTCGGAGCCTACAATCTTTTTCAACTTTTTCGTATAACACATGGATTCTGCGACACAGGAATAAAAGAGATCAGCTTCTTTTAAGATGATCAATATTTTGTTATCTTCAAAAAGTCTGAAGTCTTGTTCAGAAAGGCCATACTCCATCGATCAAAAGAAATGGCAATTTGAAGAAGCGACGTCTGTTGAGCAGAGCGATAGGACAAGACATCTCATCGTAGTGCCTTCACTAGGTTTGCAATAAATGGCCTGGCATTTTCATGGAGAACAATAAGTTTATCATGTCTATTGGCGTGATCATTTTAATTTAAGTGATCGTTTAAGTGATCATTTTAATTTAACAGATTGAGAAATTGTGTGCAGTAGCGTTTAGCATTAACCATTTGACCGAACCGCAGCAGTACATGATATAGACTATACCGACTTGACCCCCACCAAATGCACAGCATGACCTTTCCATGAGTATCCTGTTGTGTCATTGAAGTTGATGGTTCACCAGGAGGTACCCATGATTTCCTGCTCTGAGAATTGTCCTGACGAATCCAACTTTCATCGCCAGTTAGAATTCAAAGCAAAAGCGACTTCTGTTCTTGTCTTTGAAGCAGCAATTCACAATGATTAAACGTTTCACAACATGTCTTTCTGTCAATTCTTGTGGTACCCATTTCCCTCATTTCGTTATTATTACCATTGCTTTTAAACGTTTAACAGTTGATGCATCGACAGTTAGTGTTTCACACAATCTTTTTTAAATGTCTCAGATGGATTTTTTTTCAATAATGCCTCTAATTATTCATTTTCAACCATTTTCACCGGACCAGGACGCTCTTTGCCATTCATGTCAAAATCGGTGTCTTTGAATCATCTAATTGTTTCAGATAGAGCATGCTCTCCATACGTCTCCAGTAGGAAATGACGACTTTCAGCTGCAGATTTCTTGAAATGAAAGCAGAAATTAATACTTCCCGCTTTTTTTTTTTCTTGTTTTGTTCAATGCCCGACATTTTCAAGACAATAAATAATTATCCTTTTCCCTCCGGTCTAAGGTCACACACTGATAGTGAAGCCTATTGATAATATTTTTATATACTTCTGGTGTCACTTTCCGCTATGTTAAAATAGCACAATATCTTACTTCTAATAGTCTATACCGACAATTGATTCATTCTCTAATTAAAATTTTAATCAATTTATGACTAGTGCAGCCTTATGTGTGCCGTTTATGGGTAAGCTCAATGTTATTTAATGCAGCCTTATCTGGGTCGTCTATTGAAATTTCTAACAAAAATAGTGGGAATAATATTGTTAATTTAGGAATTTTATGGCTAACTCTAATCATTTTCACATGGTGTTTAATCAGTAAAAATGTAGTTTAGTTATTAGCTATAATTTTGGCAAATCTCACGTTCAAAGTTGCTAATTTCTAGTAATTAGCGTTCAGCACAGTTAAACACACTTCCCAGTCAAAACTCTCTTTAATATTACGAATATAAATGAATCGATTTCTGTTAAAAGGGCATGTGTTCTGTAAACACAATTTTCGGGAAATGACAAAAAACTTTTTTTCACGAGTCGGTTCGGTTGATGAAAAAAGAAAAATATGTGTAAATGTACATGGTTACTGATTGTTTATTTTGGCTATAAAGATATAACTTTGAATTATGGTTTAATCTACAAAAAATATTAAACTTTGGACACATACGCTCTTTTAACAGAAAACATGGTGACATAAAATGTGAAACCAGGTTTTTTCTGAAATATATCTAAAATTTTAGACACTGTTTCATTGGTAGTATATTAGTGAGAGACAGAGATACTAATAATAGTAAATAATTAATAATTTGAAAGCAAACATTTTTCTCCCCAAAATTACTTTTAAAAAAATAAGCTCTGTCACGATAGATTCTGAATTAACACTTGTCGTCACTGTTTGCTTTACTCCGACTTGTAAAGTACTTTGAATCCATATCGGAAAATACTGAGGTTAATACTGGAATATACCTTGGCCACCTACATGCTGAAAAGAAATCCTGCAAACCTTAATATTGTGCCAGAATAAAAGGTGAAATTTTCTTACTGTGTCGTTTACGGATCTACAACTGTGGCTACAAAGTTGAGCCTGATTTTCACCTGGTGTAACGCCAAAGCAGGCAATTATAAGTTTAGATGGATTTTATTTATGTTGTGTGACGAGACATAATTTGGAATTCAAGGAAGTAGCATTTGCATAAGAAAATATTATTTTAATGGTAGAATTTGTATTTTTAACCCAAGCGAGTTTTCTTTAAGTTTTATTCACCAAATTCCTGACCGTTTGTCCAGATTCCAGTACAGCTGATAGACCGACCAACAGGGCACATTAATATATTATATCATATTATAATAATATATTATATTATAATAATATAATTCAATGGGTTATATTTCCAACACATTCCAAGGAATACACTTCCTTTTAACAGAAATCGATTCAAATACAATAAAGTATTATTTACTATTTTGATGACCGTTCTATCTGTTGTACTACTTACGTTGTTACCTACAATTTATTTTGCACATTTTATTTATAGTTATCGCTTATAAGCATGGCCTCATGGCGAACAGGGATTCTAGAAATTTCAATCTCTCATAGCTATTTTCATTGTGTAATTAATTTGGGACTGAAATTTTTGAGTGTATGTTAGGTGTGAACACTGTACTTCTAGAGTTCTGTTAGAACAATAGTGCAACTCACATATAGCCAACATTGCCACAAAGATTGATTACAAAAAAGGAATTCAAGGGATGTACAGTACCTTGTCAATGGTGAAAACTGTAAACATTTTAGGAGTAGGATATTGATGCGCAAGTATTTAAGACAGTAGGAAGGATATTACAGTGTTGCAGTTGTCCAACAAAACTATGGCATAATTTGCTTGTTTTACTATTAAATTATGTTAGCTATAATTTTAAAGGAATTTAGCCATTTTTAGCCAGGCTCTGATGTCGTCTGTGGATACAGTGAATAGGAATCTGAATAGAAATGCTTGTTTGTTAAACGAATTGGATCATTTTCGGCACCGATTCGAGTTAACCTAAACATCAGTCAGTACTAAACCTTAAATACAATAAAACAACATCGTATTTTAATGTCCTGTATTAGCTTTAAGGCTGAAAGAGGCGAATAATATCCAGGTAACTGCAGATAGAAGATAATCAAATAATTGTAAATTACGACGAAACAAAGAGAATGAGGGTATTCTGAGAAAATAAGCAAATACAGACTGCGGATTGGGAAGGAATAACTCACAGTGTCTTCTTCAGAAGGTTCTTGGCACTCCACAAACTTTACGATTTGAAAATCTAAAGTTGAACAAATATCCCTGATATTACATTCTATGAAGGATTATGGCTAGTCAGAATCGAAACCGGAACTACACGCGTTGATTATTCGGTTATTTGAATATCACATTAAAAATCATATTTTTTAAAACATTGTACTGTAAAAATACTACTGGCATATATTTTTACATGTTGGAAATGACTGTAAAGGAATTGAGATGAAATCTGCACTACAGCTATTGCGGATGCAGATTATCCTGAAAGGACATATAACTGTCATGGCATACAGCGATTATCTTGAAGCCCGTCATTTTGAATCCGACTTAAAAAAAAAAAATAGGAAGGGAGTTATAGAAAGCATCTCAAAAGACACTTAGAACTTTACTGTAATATGGCGGGACTTATGATGGACAAAGAGAGTTTTGTGCCATGCAGCAACTCAGAAAGTTTTTTTTTTTTCCTGTTACAGTTTAACCCACTTCCATATGCATACCTTGGTAGCACGTACAAGATCTAACCGATATTCCATCTGTCCTAGCCCTTTGTAGCATGTCACCGTCAACTGTGGCAACAGCGTTGGTTATTCTGCGTCTAAAATTATCAACATTTATCACAGAACTCCATGAAAATATTCCACGGGTATTATTTCAGGGGATGTAGAGGGCCAGGCAATTGGACCCTCTGTCCAAATCCAACTCTGTGGGAAAGTTCTGTCCAGGAAATTCTTGATTTGTTAAGTTCAACGGGGTGGCGCACCGTATAAGTGCAGATCATTCAATTGAGGTGTTGAATTCAATTTCAGGATATCAAAGTAATTTGCAGCATTAACCGTTTCTTCGATAAAAACGAATGACTTTATAATTCAATTAACCAACACGAATCACTAAGCATTAACTCTGGGGTTATTATTTAGACCTTACCACCTCCCTTACAGCATGTGAATTGGTTGAGCTCTAGGTGCGTACATTATATTTATTAACTTGCCTATACACATGCATATTTGATTCATCTGAAAATGTCACTCTCTTAAAAAAACATCCTTGTCTATACATGCAAGAATGTACGCGTTTTGGTCAGTCTTCTGGTTTGATCTACTTTAATAATTGCAATCAGTATGGAGAGAAATAAAAGCGCTTTCGGAGTACCCCCTGTGCTGCGAGGGATTTGCAACTCCTGTGATCACCTACGACTACGAATCGACTTCTACGGTGAACACCAGAGAGACTGCTGATTCTTTCCGTGTCTAATCATTTCTTCCTGGTCTGCGTACGTGACACTTCAAATTCGCATTGCCTTTTCGCATGAAATTACAGTACCATTTTCTTCTAGATGGCCGAGAGGATTGTGACTTCCCCTATCACGTCTTAAATTTTCTCTGGACTTGGGTATCCGGTTTGTTTAAACAAACCGTGCCACACACTACGTTTTCCTGTGCAGACGCCCTTTTTCTCACTTATATTTCTCCTGTCACCTAGGAAGACAAGAAAGTCATTCATTACGAACAGGAAAACACTCAGTTGGTACATCACACAAAACTCACTTTGCTTCTCTATGTCAAAGACAACTCCCGGTGGCAGTGAAGTTGTGAAATACCTTTTGGGACGTGGTACATGATATATCAAGTTTACGTTAATATATCAGGTAACACTTTCGAAAAAGTGGACACTTCCAAATATTCAGGACCAACATTAACAGACTAGAACCATATCCACGAATTAAATGTTGACTAAAGGCAAACAAAAAATCCGTTATCCAGACAGTGGTATATTGTACACATCAGAGATGGAGTGGGTCGGTGTGTCAAGTTTTCTGGGTGGGTCAGTGGGTCGTGGGTCAACAGCATGCTACCCATTATTACCCACCACCCACCATGACCCACGGCGACCCACCACCCACGGTGACCCACTGCAACCCACCACCCACCATGACCCACTGCGACCTACCGACTCACTCTGCTCAGTGCATTGTAGACAGTATCTTCTGAAGACGGGTAAATTTGTCTGCGTTTTACTTTCAAGACCTTCATTTCCCTTCCTTTTCCATTTGTTTCTGTCTACTTACCTGAGGTGAGTAGGCTATATCTAAGTGAAAAAAGAACTTCAAGCACTTTTGGATATTGATATTTGTAATTGTAATAATAGCAATAGGACTTATACTACTACTTGGCTTTCGAGGCCTGTCAGATTTTAGAGGAGCTAACTACTAGAAAAATACATTTTTGAATCACTGTAATGTATAAATTATTATATAAAAAATTGAATGTAACTATGTGTGCCTGATCATCACGGCCAAATTGCAAATTCAAATGAAATGACTTTTGGTATATAGTTAGGCCTTAATCCAAACCGGGATGTTATATTGCTTTCATTGTAATACATATCCTAAGGAGGTAATGAGGATAAAAAATTTTGCGAAACAAAAATGAGTATCTCACAAGCCGTTAAACTTACAGAGCTGAAATTCAGTATATTAACTTTTTTATAATATTAAAAATAAACAGAATGTGTCCTAGCATTTTTTTAAAAAAATTCTCCTTTATGGGAGGGTCACTTTCTATGTATGGAAAATTGGTGGTCAGTTGGTTTGTAAAAATGATCAAAAACGATCGATATTAGTTAAGAAAAGAAAAATCAGAAACAAAAAATACAGTGCTTCGCTTCATATATCCATTGCTTTCTACTATAATAACTGCTGAAGCTTATGTTTATTATATGGAGCGCTTACAGCACAGGGCAAACAATCCATAAAATTGTGAAAAAAATAGACAAAATTTGTACTGTAACCTTAAGTACACGGAAATTTTAAGTTTCGATTCTATGCATAATTACATGGAAAATTTTACACCTTTTTCCTTTACGTTGGTCTACTTCCCTCGACTTTCAAATTTCATCTTATATACCTCAATTCCGTTACGAATACTAGATCTGTTACAGGTTAAAGATAGTTCAACGCCGTATTAATAAGATATATTGTATTTCTTTAAAGGTATTTCAATTAATATAAAATATAAAAGAAACTAACTGTTGGATATCGAAAAATCTATCTCTATTTTCTTTCCGGATGAAGCTATGCGGTGTATCTTTCAAGCATGTATTATTATAGAAGCTAACCTATACATCCCATGAGGTCACTCATAAGGAGAGTGGAAGAATTCTCCGATCTGTCTATTGGTAATAATCCGATATGATACTGACGTGGTATTCGAAAGTGATATTCCAAATGATGAAGCGCAATTTTGTTATATTTACCTCTCATACTCATAGTTTGCTTGATTGTTTGAAATTTAACATCCCTTAAAAGACGGAAGTTATATCGGTGTCCCAATTCGGAATCGAACTTACAAGACACCTGCATTTGTGTCCCGCTGATATTTTAGAAGTAGGAGACCAGTCAATAAAACGTTAACTGTTGTTGAAGAAGCTTTTCTTTCTTTTACTTACTTTTCAGGTAATAGCTGACCATATTTGGGGAGGTAGAGGTATCAAAGATTCCATAGATGCCAAACGGTTCCACCATCAACTTATACCAAATAAATTAGTTTATGAAAGCGGTATTAACAACGTAAGTATATCTTACGAATTGACTCACATTGTGTATGTAATACTGCAAGTATTAAAACCCAATATCTGACACTTAGGAAAGGAAACTGTTTCTGTAAAATATAAATAAATAAGTGAAACCAAATCACTTTGATTTGTTCAAAGTAGGAACCTCTTTTATCTACACATAGCTTTGCACGTCATCATTGCTATTGTCAAAAAACTTCAATGTTGTTTTCAATTTGGGGAGAATAAAGTAATCATAACAAAGATCTGGCCAATATGTAAAAGTATAACAAATACTTCGCCGCATTGTGCCCTGTAGCTGTGTCATGCAGCAGCTTCCAGTAGAGGCAACTCCGATACTGCGATCTCACACGTGTGATTCTTTGCAGCAGACGTTTCAGAACTTCCACATAAAAGGCTCCAGTGACAGCTTGGCTGCAGTATAAACATTTCCGCTTGACAATTCCTTTGCTAACGTAAAAGAAATCAGGAGTGTCATGATTTTTTAAAATTTTGATTGGTGAGCTTTATAGGTTTGAGTGAATCGGAACCTAATATTTCTGTGATTCTCATTTCCTTGGGTTCAATTTTTGGCCATCAGTATCATGATTGTTTTTAGAATTTCTTTTGACCACTCTCCTGTTTCCCCATATTTCATTACACAGTCGAAACAATTCTTTCTTGCCTTTGTCTCCCATATTTTGTCTCCCATATGAATTCGATTGGTATACAGAGTGTCCGGAATGGGACTGACGGTTTTTATAAGTGTAGAGTTTTAATATGGTCAGAGATACAGAAGAAAAAAAAAAACATTGACATTAAAGGAAAACTCAAAAGTTTTGTTCAGCAAATTTTCATACTTGAACAACTACCGGTGACGGCGCTAGTATCGCCGATAAACAGAAATGGCGTCAGCAGTCGAAAGGGCGCAATGCGTGTAGTGGTTTGTAGAGACAAAATGTGTTGTTCGTGTTCAACGAAACTTTCGACGTGTTTACCACAAGGATCCTCCATCACGCAACAGTATCCAGGCGTGGAAGGATACATTTTTATCAGCGGGAAGTATAGTGAAACAACACAGCGGTGGTAAATCGCGTGTGTCAGAAGAAAATGTGGAAGCAATAAGTGTGTTTCTCACGTAGCCCGAGGAAGTCAATTCGCGCAGCGAGCAGGCAATTGGCAACCCCAGAACACACTTCGTCTGGTTACGCCATTTAGACCAATTCGGTAGGGGTGGCAAACATAGCTCTAAATTTCACTGAAACACGCAATCTCCTCCACCTGACACACAAGTGTTTTGGTAAAGGTTGTGGTTGTTGGAGAAGAAACATATATTAGTAAAGTTTAATTTTAAAACTGGGCTGCAAGTCGAATGAGTTTCCTTCAATTATCCTTTTAATTACATTTATATTAGAAAAAAACAGCTAGCAATGGAGGTAAATGGTGAAACAATTTATGAAAATACATTTGAAAAAATTAAAAAGTTCGAAATAGCACTATGCAGTGTTAATGAAATTTACTCGCGCATTGTGACTAGAGCTCAAACTGCGTTGAAATACCTAGGCATATTCTATCATTTCGAACTTATTGGCACCATTTATTTATCAGAAAAAAAGGATTCTCGAAACATATTAGACGTGCACTATATTCTTGCAAATGAAATATATATTAATCTGGATTATCCTTTATTTTGATTTGCACAGGATATATTGATGGGCTTACGGGCACGAGGCCATGTGTTACAGGAACAGAAACGAATAAGTAGCGTTATAAACGCAGTAGCCAAGTACGAAGGTGAAATCAGAGCTAATGCTGATTTTCGGAAACAAGGAGGCGTAGATGGGTTTTAAAATATAAATTAGCATTTTCTTATGCATTTATGCTATAAATCTTCTAGTTTATGATATGTAATTTTTCTTATTTTTTTTTTAAAAAATATACTCAGTAATATTACAAGAATGTGAACTATTATATAAGATTCATTATTAAAAGTAGGAGTTAATTATCCTTAATTCGGAGTGTAATTGTAAACTTCCTGTTGGAAGTATTTTTTCAAAGAATCACTGTATCGTCTACTTTTATTATGTACGAACTTTAAAAGGAAGAATTTTGTAATGAAATTTATACTAAAATAAATGTTTATACTATATATTTTCTTTTCAGCTGTCTGATCGAATGGACTATTTTTTTTAAATTTTAATTCGAGAATCATATTTTAGTTTCTTTAAGTTAGTCAAAATGAATTGGATGTGCATAAAATGCTGTTTTCTTACTGTTGCAGCTGTGACAGAGAATATTAAATGGCTCAGTTAACAAAAATACCACTGATTAATACCGACGTAGCATTTGTTCTCTTCTTAGTTATCTTTAATGCATTGTTCTTAATATTTTGTATTACTCTGTTTACTCAGAGGAAGCTGTGCTTTCACAGCTTCCATGGACGCTAAGCACATATTGATTAAGTTTCGTTTGTGTTTCAAAGATCGCCAGAGTTGAATCGATTTTATTATGTGTAAGTTTATCTCGCGACACTCGTGTATCCAGAACACCAGATCAACAGCTTCTATACCAAAGCATGTTCAGCGCGTGTGCTACTATTCGGACAGGCTAGGATCTTTTACGTGTACGCCAGTGCTGATGCAACATTGCATGGAAGACACTTCGAACCTTCGCTGTGATACCTGCAGGTCAGTATGCTCCCTTCAGGTGCCATCGCTGTTTTTGATGCACTGTCTTTGTAAGCCCCCTCCCAACATTATGTACACCGTACTGTTTTAGTTCATCTGCTTCTATGATCCATGTCCCTCGCCTTACATTCTCGTATCACTGAATTTCGTAATCGAACTGCTCGCATGTGCTGTTGTACATTGTCCGCAGCTGGTTTCTCTGTGTGCTACATTTGGCAAGTCTTAATTTATGTAGTAATAAGTTTTTAGGAGCTGGAAACACTAATATTCGGAACACAGATTTCACTTCGTTGATTCAAAACTGATCGTTGAAGGAAAGACTTGCACAAAGCAAGAACAGCGCATTGTTCCTCTTTAGAAATAGTGTTTTAAAAGTAAATTAGCAAATGCAACGAACATTAGTGAACTTTTATTTCGTCCTAACCGTTATATAATTGATAACCAGTGACTAGTGAATTCTAATAAATTGCAAAAGAAAACATATTGTTTAGTATAATCCAGAACTAGTTAAGTGTAAATTACCGCAGAACATCTACATTTTGGTCCTTCTTATCGGATGGAGGAAATTTAATAAGCAAAAGTTAGTGCACGATTCAAACTTTGGAGTTATTCTCTGTGGATATGTTACGAATTGTGATTAGAGTGAAAGACATTTGTTTTCCAAGTGAACTTGTCGCATATTATAATAATTATTATAATTATAGCAATGCCAACGTGCATGCATTAATACTACGGCATGTTGCCGAGCGAAAGAGCAAGGAAAGAAGGCTGGATCAGCGTCACCCAGCTGATGACACCCAAGGGAATTTTGTTGTGACAATGGACGAAGCATGGTTCCATCTTAGTGCCTTTGGAAAAGTTCGGACCATCTACCTACAGGTGTGTTCATGTAAAAGAAAGATTTAACTATACATCAATGTAGACAGTTTTTCGAAAGGTTTTATGGTTGTTACTGACTTTTCTAGAGAGAGAAGCTGAAAACTAGTAAGTGGATAAATAAGTCAAAATCAATGCTGCTTGTTATCAAGAACATGTCCTATCCCCAAACCACACAGACAAAATATCAGCATTGTATGGGGACCACAGACATCAAATGAAACTGCATCAGGATAAAGCTTCAAGTCACATGGCTAAAAGACCACTGCATTCTAGTAACGTATGGCAGTTGCAATTGGTATCCATTCTATTTCATTCGAAGATAATTTAGTTAAGGGTCCAGATGCTAGTGCCAAGGTTTACTTTGCATTTGGACTTCCCAAACTGTACTTTTATCACGCCGAGTTCGCACGGTAAATGGTATCTGGAGAGCTTGCAAGCATGAGTAGGGAAAGTACACTATTAGTACAGCTACAATATCAGCTGAATGGCCATTACTCGAGCATAATCAACCGTAATGGGCTGAAATATTTTAAGGAAAGAACTTCAATTTGCTCGGATGGAAACGAAGCAGCCTCTGCAATAGACTACTGATACTCGCTGTTTAACTAATACGCAATTTCAAGTTTCACTTATGTCAATTGTAATTAAACGAGAATAAGAAAGTTTCTTTCAGAAAATGTTATTACAGATATTAAAAGTATATTTACACTATTTCACTATTTACATATAATTAGGAACAAATTATGCCTAAAATGACAGTTCTACAATACAAAACATTTACCAACTATTCACTGAAGTAAAAGTCAAATAGCGTACTCCATTACTTACACGAGTTTGATACATAAAATTGAGTTTTGTAAAATAATTTTTAACACAAAAAAGATAATCAATAAAATAATTTTTATTATGCAGGCTAAACATTTCGAATTAGCTTATAAATACACAGAATGCAGATTTTTTCCCTAAGATTGACATTAGTGACTCTAGGAAATTGTCATTTTGAAACACTGAACTACTCTACATAGTAAAAATATTTCATGTTCTAAATATCACATAATAAATAAGAACGAACGGCAATAATAATAATACTGTATCGATGCTTTTGACATCAGCTCAGGTTACTAAGAGGACATAGATCAAGTATTGTTAACACTATTCTCGTACAGCTAACGATAAATAAATCGAGCTATTAAAGAGCTCTTCGAATTTGCCACTTTTTTCACTATTTTAAATATAATTGAAAAAAAAAAGCAATGACCAAGATATCACAGTTTGAACTTCTTAGCTGTCTGGTAGTTAACAATCCTATGAAAAAGTGGTAGGTTCTAAAAGTTGTTACTTGCTAAATAATATAACCAGTTATATTGTGTCCTACTTGACAGGCAGTCAAATAATACAAGGATATTTTTTTTCCTGAAACCGTGAGCACTGTTTCATAGTACAGTAGAATACTAGTATAATGAAACTTTGGAGACCTTTTACATTAATTTATTATACTGAAATTTTGTTGTACTGAAATAAATAATTCTAAAAAAAAAAAAATTATATCCACTGCAGGATCTCATTACTTCAGCATGAATTTGCTTACAAAAAGTTTGATAATTACTTATTAGATAAAAGGAAAATTAGCACATTGCCGTTTTCTTTTTATCCATATTGTCATTTTAAAATTAACAGGCACACTATCATGTACGTTGCTTTACGAACAAAAAATGAACGAGTGAATGTGAGATGAGATATCAATAAATTGAAATTAGAGATATAGAATAGTGAAGTTCACTTGTTGATTTTAAACTGTGCTCCTAATGCGCCAATAGTGTAACTTCTTGCACTAAAAGATACACAAATCTTAGTTAATAGGATAATGCTCAATGTCTACTTTAAAACTGAATCCTGTTCGATTGATTGCATACATGTATGAAAAATAGCTACCATATCATCTGAATAATAAAATGTAATACGAAAAACAGGATGAATTTCAATTAATTTGAAAACCAAGTTAAATATACGAAAAAAGAATTTTCACTCGTGATTCCAAAAAGTTCGAAATTCATTAAAACGAAACGTTTGCTGTCTACCCAAAATTGTGATATATTTTTCGTTGTTTTATGTTACTTTAAACACTGAAAAGAATTGAGACATCTTAAAGCTTAGAAGTAATATCAATTATATTGTATAAACCTTTGTTTAGGTACTTCAGGACACTGATTGAAACATCGTTGTCTTTTTAGTATCTACGATATATATGGTTTATACGGACATGAGTTACAGTTTTACAGTCTGTTTTATTTCTTAAAGAAGTTGTGTCTTTTCGAGAGTTTCTTATACTATTAATTCGTGCCAACATTATTAAAAGATGTTACATTAACCCGTATGCTGTTTCATAGCACTTCGTCATCATAACATATTTACAGAAGTTTCTGAAAGTTTTTTTTTTTTTAAATTGACTGCATGTTAGATGGCTTCTCAGTAACTTAACATATATACACACATACATAATAAAACTTATGATTATTACTTTTACAACTGTTCTTTGTATAGTTTCTTGCAGTATTTTTTGAATATTTTAGAATATTCTTTCTTTATAAAAACTTCACACTCACATGAATTGAACTGCAACATTTCTAATAAATATAATCAAAACACAAACTTAAGGTCATGAATGTACAGTACATTGGACTTGACATGATTAAAAAAAAAAAAAAAAAAAAAAAAAAAGAGCACGTTGAATAGTCTATGTTCATTCGGAATGTACTTCCACCTTTTTCTTTCGTTTATATTAAGTAGGAAACTTAATAAAAGACATTATCACAGTTATCTACATCATAACATGGATAAAATTGTATAAAATTTGTGTTTACACTAAAACCCAGCTACAATTCCTTGTCGTCGGTAATCACTGTTCGCAGTTACAAAGCCATTTTCCTTGGCAATGGCTGTCACTGTAGATCCACCAATATTAAATCTTGATGTTTTATGTCCAATCTTCTCTAAACCTTGTACAATTGACTGCAAAATAAAAATAATATTAATAGTTTCAATAATAACATATAACGATCAAGAAAATGTGTATAAGGACTTTGCTTGGGTATGAAAATATTAGTTTTGATGTGAAGAAAATTATTCCATAGATAATATACACTATCCTCACAGGTAAATAGACACCCGAAAAATAAGCCTGTGACCATTGTACAAAATGAAAAAAACTGCAATAGATACTACTGAATATGCGCTCTATACACAAAGATCTTTATGAATTAGTTATCGGATGTTGGGTTTTCCTCTTAGAATTGAAGACATATATACAAGTTTCTATTCGACATGTATGAAGAGTGTGCCAAAAATTTCGAGAGACTTTTTCTGTATCACACAACCGATGACAAAACAAGGTTGCTGTTCACGTTAGAATCGTAAAAGTGGTTACACACATCATCACAACAAGACAAACTGCACAACTGCCGCTGCGCACAGTACGATATCTCTTGGCATATTGATTTATAAAAATCTGTGCTCCCTGTGACACAACATATTAGAGAATTGATCAAGTTTTCCATACAATCTCGTAGTGTAAAATAATTCTTGTATTACAGTTTCAGGAAATCTCTATTTTTCAATTCAATTTTAGCAGTTGAATTTTTTTAACGCTTACGAAGTGGATTCAAGCGAAAATTAAATATTCAATATTTGATATAAAGGTAAATTAAACGCAAGTAGGAGTACCACAGTGAGTATGTCTTGCAAACAACAGTCACTGAGATTTTAAGAGTATCGGAGAAGAAAAGTAAACGAGATTATCGAGAGAACCTGATATTATGGTTTCAAAACTTAAAATTATATGACTGGGTTTGGAAATGAACTTTCGTTCTAGTAATAAGAGTTTTATCGTTGAACAATCGTGTCTACCCTTCCTCTGTTATGAATGTAGGCGCACCTGCAGGGATAGTTGACGAGGAATCATCGGTCCTGTGAGATTTAGTGCATTTTTAACAATCAATATTTTCAATATCATCTACACTGTTCCACTTCGTTATAGTGTTATTTTTAAGCGAAATTTCCGAAGAGTAATTAGTATGCGTTTATATTAGCAATTATTATTTGAATGTTAGGTTATCAAATTTCAGAAATACTTAGGATGAGGTTACATTTGAAATTAGTATAATTTTTCCTTTACTGCCCAATTTAATATTTTTGGTACACATGGATAGTCTTTCATTCAACGTTTCATGTAGTACTGATAACTATTCAATAACAAAGGATTAGGACTTTAGATTTCTGGGCTTTCGGCATCTAAGAAGATTTAGCTCGTCACGGTTTGAGGGATGAAGTCCCTCGGCGAGCACACTATCCGGGGAAAGGGAAGGAATAAAGGATTGGGGAAGGAAGGAAGCGGCCTGAAAAAGCGTGTTCACTTTTTCGACCGAGTGGCCCCACCGGGACCGCTCGCACAGAAGGCGAGAGCTATTCAATAGCAAAGTTTATGACAAAATGACTAAAGCTACTTTCAAATTGATTATCTCCCCTGGAAAAGCATTCTATGGACAAGAAAATGATAGTGGATACTGTATATTTTAATTGACTGTATGTGACCGATTGGATTTAACGTCCCTTATCACCACCAAGGCTAAGAGACAGGACCTATTCCTTCAAATGGGATGCGAACTACGAATCTTATTTGTATACAAGGGAAACACCTTCGTCAAGTAAAGATTGGAGCTAGTGTGTTGTACTACAAAGATCTTTTTTGTATCCGTCAATGTCTAGAATTCAGCAATAATCTGCCACAAAAGAAACTATAATACAGAAAACATGTAAACACAGTGACAAATGGATAAGAGCAAAATTAGTAACTGTGGAATATGAATGTTTTACCGCAGCCAAGTTAGTATGAAAGATAAAAGTCATATACTGTCGGGGCTGTCAACTGAACTGGAAACGAAAAATGCGTTGAGTGACAATAGTCAGGAGACAATCACATAAGAAAAAGTGGGAAATGAGTTAAGTATAAACACTAGGACAATTACAATGCACGTACTGGTCGACAGAGCAATGAGCGAGTCGTAGCAACAAATAAAACTACCATCAGAACATCCCTTTCCAGCACGGTTACCACTACAGAATATGTTTCAATAATTTGGATCCCAAGTAAAATACTGTACCATCCACGCATTTTGGTTTGATCGAATGTCGTGTGAAATGTACGAGAATTTTGAAATATTATTCAGTACATCATTAATTTAATAATGTTGTGCAATATTATTTAATACTGTGTTTAGAGGGAATTTGATAAATTTATCCGGATAATTGGTAATTGATGGGCAATTGGACTTTTCGCCAGTAACTAATTTATAATCCGTAGTTCGCAGAACAATAGTCCTTACTACTAATAGGCGAATCTAGGATTTGAACGCGAGATTTCAGAGATTTTGCCAGAATGCTAAGTGATAACTTCTATTTGTTCTACCAACATACCAAGTACAAAAAAAAAAAAAAAAAAACTATACCAATTACGGACACCAATGAGAATGAGATATCTCCGCAGAGTTCACTAAGATCACATGACCCGTTCCGTTTCACTCGTGTCGTTTCACAGTCGGTCACTAGTATGACAATTGTGAAAACCAATTGATCGTTCTGGAATTTCGAACGTTTTCACGAAAAGTATGACACGGAGTTGGTAGGTGTTTCTAGTTCACCGAAATCTGGGGAGTGCATGTTAATCTCACCACCTGAACATTCCTTTTAACCTCAGCTTAATGTCTTATCTACCCCAAATATTTCCTTTGTTTCCGGTAAACAAAAAAAAAAACAAAAAAAAAAAAACAAAAAAAAACAAAAAAAAAACAAAAAAAAAAACAGTCGGCAGTCAAATCACAGTAAACTCTGAGAGGTTTACAAAAAAGACACACTGCAGTATAACACTACACTCGCGTTGGACAGAAGCATTTTTCGAACGCTGCTTATTATAAAGAAATTAATTTCAATTTATTATGGCAACATACAGCTAGCGGGGTAGTAAATTCTTATGATGACCTCGGCGAGAAATGTTTGCTGATCACTGGGCAAGAAAAGTTCGTAACGCCTCAGTTTTTTTTAAATAACTAATAATAATAAATTTTCGAAATCAATTAATCTGAACGATGTTATTAGTGCTAAACAAATGAGAGATTTGTTTGCTTTCATTATTGCAATGTTAAAATAAGCTTACTGCCTGTCATCTATATTAGTGGCCTAATATTACAAGAATAGGTAAGTTTGTTTCAAGTCACCATTACGTAATGTTTTATGTAAACAAATCCGAATTCATAATTGTTTGTATTTACATTAAATCGATGGGTCTTTATAAAATCAGTGTCACATTGTATTTAGGTTCTTTGGCTTTGTGAGGCCTCTAAAAGCGTGAGGCCGTGGATCACCATCCACAGCTTGTAATGTACCATTACAGTTGTGTAATGATTTTTTTTTTTCGAGGGGTTCAATATTTTTTAACCTACTGTACTATGCGATTTTTCACAATATAGCTTTCGGTCCATGTAGTAAATTCATTTGATCTTTATTTAAATCAAAATTAATGTGGAAGCTTTGATTAATCCAATAGGAATTCTATTTCAGGGTGTAAGTCCGATGTATGGGCATTTCAAATGGATGATTATTGACATACATCTTAATGCTATATGAAAAAAAAAGGCCCGCAATTGGTCAGAAATTCTTGAAATTATCCACCAAGTGATATTTGGCAGAATAATTTAGACCTCCTTCGTCCCTCCGAGATGCCCATATCCTCCCAAAATCCGGTTTCATCCAGTTTTTACCATTCCGTTGTATTCTCCACTGCCAAAACCCTTTGTTTTGATTGGAACTATTTCCGAAGCGTTAATATTAAGGTGCGATTATTCTCATTCCCTACCTGAAAAACATCAAGCAACACCATTATAGTTTGTTCCGGATAAATATTGGGATTTTGTCACGAGAAAGCAGTAAAATCCAGATAGAATTAGTTTCAATTAAGGATTAAATAGCGAGGAGCACTTGAGAGTCTCAACTGAGCGAAATTTTCATTCTAAAACAGTTGGAAAATAGTAAGATAGAAATCTCAAATCAAGGACGCCATATTTCCATTAACAAGTTGCTGTGGACAGAAATGAAACAATAGTGTTTTGGTAATCTGGTGTCGTGAGCTTCCCAGTTTAACATAAAGTGATTTAACATTTAGAATGTTCTTTCTATCCCTCCAAATTCGTGTAGGGTACGATAGGCCTGTCCACTTATAGTTCTGTATATGTAGTAAATGTGATTTTTTTTTACATGGCGGTATTCGTAGGTTCCTGTGTAGTTAAATTAATTTTCATGATGTCCGTGTAAGTTAGCACAGGGGCTCTTTATTTACTTCTAAATTGACCAAAGCTTCCAACAGTGATGGGTTGAATGATTTTTTGTTAGGGTTCTTTTCCCTTCAGGAAAGGGGCCCTTACCATTAGTAGTTTTAATATATCCTTCCTGGGCATTAAAAGTATTTGGAAAACCATGATCTAATTAGTAGTAGGACCATTGGGCTCTGAGTATTCCGTTTCTTTTCCTCAGTTTATAGAGCCGATTTAGAATGGTGAAAACAGTAATTCGTTCCGTGTGCATATAGTGAATTCATGTGATAACATGATTTAACGTATGTAGTGATATGTATTGGTATTTGTTTTCTTGGTTTATGTGGTATGTAGTGTGAATGTGTGTGTGTATAATGTAGTATTTTGGCTGTAGTAACATGTGAGTGAAAGTATGATTTATTGATTCAGGGACAGCGTATTGTGGATTATTGATTATTCATCTCCTTTGGTCCCTTGTAGTAAGTGCATTGATCCATAATTAAAATTTATAGTTACTTCTCTACCGTATACTACTTATAGCTAGACGATAACAGAGTGCAAAGAATATTTAATCGTGCACAGGTTGTTTTCATACTACTAAAGCCACCTTGTCCGAGTTGAGAATTCTTTCTGCTAGTGATTTGTTTCCCAGTAACTTAAGGATCTACTCCACCTGAAAATTACCCTTTTTTTGTGATTATTGATACTTAAATATTAATTCTGGTTCACACGAATAAATATGTAGTCAAATTAAATTATAATTCGGTATCTCCGAAAAGCACTATCATTTATATAGTTCAGTAATCAAATTATTAATAGTAGTAAATTTCGCGTTTCCACTTAACTCAAAGTTTGTTTATGTGGCATTATTTTTGTTGCCAGGCTGCGGTTACGAATCCTCTCTTTCCGTTGCTTTCTGTAAGCAATCGCATTGTTGACATTTTCTGATATATAGTTGCATGCTATTCAGAACATTGAATTCTCATTGCATACAAAATAAATTCGAAGCCGTGAAGTGAAATATACAATAGTTTGTTGTGAAAGAAATTCATATTCAGTTTATATAAAATCACGTGTTAGTTAATGTATTAATAATTTGCTAATTTTAATATAGATAGTAAGACTGCTTTGAACAATCTCGGGCGTATTGATATAGTATAGGGTGTCTGAAAATAAATTTAATTACGTCGTACAGAAAAAAATAAATATATGAATTAATAAGTGAATAATGATAATAATATTGATATATAGATGTGTATAGTAAAAAGTATGAATAAATAATAGGACGGCCATGTGTATATGTGCCCAGTGGTAAAGTTTGCTACGAGACATTGATTGCATATATATAATGATAAATTTCTTAGTGCATTAATTATCACGATAGAAGTTTGTATGAGGGCAGTGCGTTACGTAAAAATGACGGATGGTATTTTCACTTCGTGGCTCGACAATCAATAGTAAACATACCAGTTAACTGATCAATTGGCCTGACAATATAAATAATAGTCATATGACAAATGATTCCGGATATTTTCCAGTCAATCAAAGAATAGAATAACCGTCTGCAGAATGGATACAATTTTAAAATGCTCGTTCAGTTTACTTTTGCGATACTACTCTGCAACTATGATTTTTTTTTTTTTTTTTTTTTTTTACCACGTCACCTGTCTAAGCTAAGTTCACTATTGTCCGCAGAGGTGACGAAGTAGACAGGATCGAATAATATAGAAAATTTTATTATAGTAGACCAGAGCGTCTAAACCCAAATACGCATGAATTTTCACTAATTTTTAGTATATAGTATTTGAAATTAGTTGACGCCTCAAGGTTAGCGCTCTTGTGTACTGGGAGCGACTATTAAGATTTGGCAGACAACTTACTAGTACAAAATTAATTTTATTTGAAGTTTTTAATTTTGGCAAATCCCTGATAGGATTTCTACTGTCTTATCGACTTTAGTCGTTTTCCATACTTTCCTCAGAACTCTTTGTAACGACTGCTACAATCTAAAAGCCTAGTTCAAGGGAAGTTTATTTTTGCCAATACGTAACGACCACCTCCCTTGAACTCACCTTCTTGATCCCTGATTCGAAGTCCTAGCAACCTCGAAAGGAATCGAGAAGGGAATCTATCGCGCAACGGAAAAATAATAAAACGAAAACGGAAACAAAAAAAATGAAGAACCAGAAACTTACCTCCGGTGGATGCAGATTAGAAAAGAGAGTAATAGTTCCACTCAACTCCTTTAATAAAACTCAGCTTAAACATGTATGTATATATGAATATTTTACCTTAGTTATATTAAATACTTTGGAAAAAAAATTCATTTTCAGATACGATTTATTAACAATGCTTCAACTCAGACTGGTGTGGTAGTTAACCACACTACTACAATTAACGTAAGGTGCCAGTATATTCACTATAGTATCATAACATTGTGAAAAAAAAAAACTTCAATAGAACACATTTAGAATTCTGTCTATCAATCTCATATCCAATTCGTTTACAATATCAACCATTATCAGATTTTATTGTTCACTTTTTTTTTCTTATAATAGAACTGTCCATAAACCAATAGTCGAAGTAGATTGTACTGTAAGTGTTAGAAACTGTTACCTGACACTTCGTCACACCACTTAAGAGAAACAACTATACTGCAATCACAGAAAGCTAAATAAAGTTCAAGAATTTCACATCACTCGTCATAGGTACGACATAATAACAGAACAGAGTGATTCTCGCCTGAGCGAGCGTCAGCTGAAAGAAGTGTTACCGCTTCCGGTTCAGTTCAGGTGCCGAAACACAATCAATATAGGAACGGAGGTAATATTTACTAACATCCCCGTTCGGCAGCTCCAACCATGGGCGCATTTTACTATCAATTATAATGTCATACAATTTATACGAAGTCAAATATAGTACACCTGACGTCTTAATCACCACTTCAGCATAATCGACCTCCTGTTCACACATTTCGCATAACTTAATATGCCGTAGTAACTCAATAAAATGTTCAGCCGAACATCCACTGGGCAGACACAGCAACTAATGACTCGGACGTTTAATAATAGTCATGTTCCCTTCCGGGCGGACAAGTTAGGTGGACAGTAATAATAGACAATATTAGACAATCTGGATTAGGTAGACAATGGACACGATAGTATATAACACACTTCGTAGAGGACAGTTGGGTGAGACTTTGTGTATATATATCAACTAGACAAATATTGGACGAATGGACGAGATATACGTATATTCTTATAGACAGACAGTTACTGAACAAACAGCAATTCGACATAACGTAGCTAGAAACACCAGCAATCTAAGCAGAGGAACAACGTTCAACTCATTACTGTAACATATGATAACCCGAAAGTGGACAAACTTTGGAGAACTATAGATGCTATTCAAACAATCTTCGTAAAATGGCAACCTTACCAATGAAATCACTTGAACTTTAAACACATATAGCAAGAAGCACTGATAAATACCATCAATATATATATATTATACTCAAATTTACTCAAACTGGAGCTCTAATAGAAAATATCCATGTGCACTTATAATACATTTAACCCAATACTTAATGAACTTCACAACAGAGAGAGAGAGAGAGAGAGATTTACGCTACTTACGACTTACATAATGAGAGGGCTGGCTAAGACTATTTGGGGCCGCGCATAGGCTGGGCCCCCATGGGAGGAGGTTTCCCCCATAGGAACTCTTTACTCGGACATTGTGCCGTGTATAAGATATACTCGTAAGCTATACATTTTAGTACTCTCAAATATTAATTTGTACTTTTGAAGAACACCAGTGCTTTCGTTATCTCAACTCTAATAAATAACTGTAGCTTTTGTTTTAACTCTGATAAACCACCGTAGTTAATACGGAGAAAGAATAATTTCATTCAGTATGTTCGTGTCCCAGAATAATTTAACTGAACTAAATATATATCCGTTGACTTTAGTAGTTCGAGTTTTACTACTGAAGTTTCCAATAAAACAAGGTTAAGTTCACTTTACTTCAATACTCCCATGCAGAACAGTCATTGTAGATAGACTTAAAGTTAGTCACGTTAACTGAAGTGCTGGTACCAGAAGAAGAAATAATAAATTTTACGCCATTGTTCAGCTTACACGATAATCACCATGTGCGTGATCGACTTCCACTTTCGTATCCAAATCATTCACTTTTCGTCCACAATTTAGAAAAAACTATATCTCTGTCGGCAACTATGCTCCTTAGAGAATCTTATTATATAGAATAGGACGACGAAATAGCTTCTAATACATCACAAATTAAATTTCTTTTCACGAAAGAAAGGAAGCTCGAAACACTAGTTCTGTCCGGCGTAGTTTAGAGTACACAGTATATATAAAGACAGTCGTTTCGCCGCTCCACTTCTCTCTCATTCTCTCTGTTGGAAATTTTGATGAAATTTTTATCACAGCTTTATTAAATGAAATAAAGATAATTTGCATAAAATATAGACATTCATGAACAAAATATATAGTAAGAAAGAACACTACAACCTTAATTTGAACTATAAATCAACGTTATAAACTGGTCTCATTCCGTAATGCTCCTATGCCTGTATATTCTCCTACTATGGGCGACTCAATAGAAGAAGAAGAAGAAGAATATTGATAAACTCAAGAGCAGTTTACTAAGAGAACCAACGTCTAAACACAACAAAATCTGCATTTCAACGCAATGTTTGTGAAAGAATAATAAACATAAGGATACTTTAAATTGCCCTATTATAAAATTACGATAATAATATGAGTAATATAATCTGATATTCACATTGAGCCTATTAACTTGTCTGTAACAAACAAGGTATGTTACATCTTCTTAGTATCTGAGGGGTCGGATAATTTTTTTATTTGGAAATTCTAAATTAGAGACCACATCACCCTTCCGGTAGTGCCAGAGTCTCAGTCGGATACAGCGCGAAGTGAGATTTCCATAAAGCCATCCTCTTTGTGGAAATCTCGCTCTGGACACGGACTAGCTGTGGGTTTGGAGATATTTATCTTAGGCTACGTATTTAGTAGGTCAACTCTTTTTTCGGTATATGAAAGTATATTTGGCTGTGGATTGTTGTGCGTTGAAATTCGATCACTTATCTTTGTAGTTTTAGTGTCCTAGCTTATTTCTTTGGCAACGCTTGTTTTTCTTTTTCTTCTCTATCTATCCCTCTATTCTCTTCAAGATTATTCAACCTCCCCCGAGTTTTGAACTTGACATATATCAATCATTCGACATGTATCATTTGGACTTAACTTACGATCTGAGATCTCGCGAGATACGACTCTTAGAGGTATTCGTTAAAGTGGAAGGTGAAGGAAACGCTTTACATCCTTTTCCGACCCACTGCAGTGGTGGGCAATGGTTCAGTACCCGATATAATTTTACCTTTCTTCTTCCGTTATTAGTTCAGAATTACTACAGTCAGTTTCTACTTTTGTTTCATTGATAATTACAAATCTAGATGTTGATGTAGTTGTTCTGGGCCCAAACATAGTGTTAACATTTAGAACTATATGTTCATACATAGGGATGCGCTCGAGTCGAGACATGTCTCGAATCTCGACTCGACTCGACTCGAATTCGAGTCGAGATTCGAGTCGAGACACACTTTGTAAAATTCGAGACGAGTCGAGACAAACGTATTTCTCGACTCGAATTTTCGAGTCGAGACACGAGTCGAGTCGAGACGGCTCTTAAAAATCTCGACTCGACTCGAATGTCTCGAAAATCTTTCTATAATTTTTAATATTATTTTGAAGAAAGTATTCACTGAGAAACAGCCTTGAAACCAATTCCAGCTTTTATTCCTTCAGAAAGGTACAGAACGCATAAAATTAATAGTTAATCTTTAAAGATCAAGATTTAATTTTCAGCTCAATTCAGTTAATTAGAACTAATAGTTAATATCGTTGTATTTGGTTGTACTGCAAATATAATGATAATAATAATAATAATTGATTATCTAGTTTCTATAAAACTATTATCCGTAGTCTAAATCTAGTTTGTATAAAACTATTGCGATAAAGTGAACTTCATAAATTCTCTGAATGGGCAGTTGGTAGTCTATAGTAATTTAGCATAGTTATAATTATTGTGTTTTCGTTCCCATAAACGCAATAGGGTTACGTAACTTCTGGATTATTCGCTTGCCCAACTATTTTGAGGCTTTAATATGTTGCAGCATATCACGAGCTATGGATAATATATAATGTAACATTTGTTGTACATCACATATTATGATACGAGACTATTTTACATAGTATATCTTATCTAATATAAATAAAATAAAGAGTTTGTTTGTGTGTTTGTCTGTGTCTGTGCTACCTGGGGACCAGACGAGTGGACCGAGAGTTCCCAAAATTTGGTCACGGGTACCTTAGTCCAGGCCCCAGATCAAGACGAAGCGTTTTTTTTAATTTCGAACCAGGGGGTCTCGGGGGAACGTTTACTGGGACCGACCTGGGGACCAGACAAGTTGACCGAGAGTTACCAAATTTTGGTCACGGATACCTTGGTCCAGGTCCTAGTCTAAGGCGAAGCGTTTTTGTCAAAATTGGAACCAGGGGGTCTCAGGGGAGCGTTTAGCGAGACATGTAGTAAAAGTAATCCAAATTGATCGATATTAGTGTCAAATCCATAGTTTTCACGGTCGCTGAGATCAATGGTGACACTTCCATCAGCGATGACTTGCAAATTCAGCTACTACTGTATGCGGGCCGGGTGTCAGCGGGTGAGGAATACCGAGACATGTATAAATAGCCCATATTGATTGATACTAGTGTCAAATCCATAGTTTTCGCGGTCACTGAAATGAATGGTGATACTTCCACAGGTGTTGACTTCCAAATACAGCCCCCATGCGAAGAATGGGTATATTAAGCTAGTATTACAATAAATGGACTGCTTGGATGCCAAGAACTAGTACAGATAAGTATCATTCACTTCTATGAATAGGTATTTTTTAAAAGGATTTTTGTAAACACTAAGTTATAAAACAATGAACTACATACAGTAGTTATGGTTTTGGTTCCCAACATAAAAGAAATATGGACTGTTCATGAGATATTGAACTTCAACTTTCACTCCTGGAAAATTTCAATTTTGGAGTTAGGCCACTTGGCATCAAAGCAGTTCACTGTAAGATAAATACATTCCGCACATTAGTAACATAGTTGTTCAGGGGCCTTCGATTTCCATCCTCTCACATGAAAGCTGAACGATTGCTTGATACATGCTGACTATATAGGAGAAATAGTGTATTAAGTTTTCGAGCTTTGGTGCGTATCCGTATTTACACTCTGATATAACTTTAAGTTCACACTCAAATCGAGCTAATTGTTTAATGCATTTCGAAAGCTTTTGTTTTTGTGCAGCTCATTAAGGAAAATCTATTTCATAATCGTAACATTTATGTACTAAGAAACTATGAACGTAAAGTGGACTCGACCTAGCCCCGTGGCCGCTGTGACTCAGTGGCACAGCTCTCACCCTTGGTGTGTGAGGACTCTGATTCTGTGTGTGTGTGTGTGAACTCCGCGGCTAGTGTACGCGTCTTTGCCGTGGAAGAGTCGGGTTCAATTCCCGGCGCGAGCTCATGTAGTTCGGATTCCACGTTAATCAGTAGGTCTACATTTCATATATCCTCGCTGCTGAAAGAGACGGTAAAGTCAAAATCAACTCAACAATATATATGTGTGTGTGCTTATGTGAATTTCCTCGTGGCTGTATGGTTAACACATACGCCTTGATCGCGGGAGACCCTGGTTCGATTTACGGTGGAAGCTCATGAAGTTGTTACCGGTATCCCACTTTAAACTGTAGATCCATGCCTCATATAACCATAGATATAATATGGCACAAAGTAAAACAGGCATAGAAATTTAAGCTTTTTAGGCTAACTTAATCTTACATATAATGCAACTAGCTTGGCCAAGTTATAATGGAGGAAATGCTATCATTGCAACACTCTGAGAATAGAAAATGTTCGTCAGGTATTACTATATCCCTCTCCTGCAGAATGAAAACCCTGACTAAAACTCAATATATATATATATATATATATATATAAAACTATTTTGTGTAATGTAACAAACAGTGGCGGATAGTATTCATGTTTCCTTGCAGAGGTCCTTACAAGGGTTCCATCTTCCTCTCCCCAAGAACTAAAATAAATTAAAAAATTGCTATTACTTTTTAATCTTGTACAAAGGACGCAATTAAAGTCCCAGTGTAACACCCCTTCACATTTAGATTTTTCCCCTGGAAGAAAACCAGTTGTTATTGTTTCTTGATTAATCAGTCTCACCTACATAAACATACGAATAGAATTACAGGATAGGACATGTTTAGAGTGCTTGCACGTGACATCTAACTATATTTCTCATCAAATGTGTCACAGATGAAAATTTCCGTTTGTACTGCGTCTATTTTCTGGTACATATGTTTCATTTATGTTATGTTGCTAAAATTCGTTAGGAAACAAGTACAGACTGCGCCTGTGTGCCTGACAAAACGTAAATGTACTGGATAATTATTTCTTCACTTTCTTCCAGAAAAAAAAGTAACCCATCTCATGTCGGCTAAAGAAGGAGGTAGCGGACCAAAGATAGCCGTTGTTTACCTAAGGTCGTTTCGCAGGGGTTTCATTCAGTCAGAGGGAAAAGAAAAAATAATTTAAGGTTTCTACATTTGTTTTGAACTGCAATATACTTCCTTTTATTTTAAGAACCATTTCCTTCTCATTTGTCTGCATCAGAAAAAAATTCAAAAAAATCACTAGAATGTGCCTATTTACCCAAAGTACGTACTAGATCACTAGTTCAATAGTAAAATCACTAAATCTAGTACGAAATCATAAATGTGGCATCCCTGGGTTGGAGCGAAAGTAATGGTTGGAGTAAAAACTAGTCCGTATTTCTACTGCGTTCTGTTGTTGAATTCACAGAAATGTTCAAAAATAAATTCAAGAAGTAAAACACGATCCTACAAAAGACTGTTTACTTGCTCACTGGTTTTCGTATTGTGAACTGAAACTCAAGTGCGCAGTCATGTTGAATACTTCTGTCCCTTTCTACTTTACAACTTGAGGTGGGATGAGGGTCAGAATAGATCTAGTGATATACCGCTAAAGGAAGTGCTTCAGTACAGAGTCGGAAGCGGTATGTATTGTTTATACTACTTACAACGTTACCCCCCACATAAAATATAAATTCACCCTTTCTCCCTTCCCTTTTTCGAATACAATGAACCGACTCTTTTGCTGAAGAAAAATGCTAAAAGAAAATTGAAACATCTGTGTCTAAACTTTCTTTGAAGCGCAGTCTTTTGTATTTGTAAGGTTTTGCGAGTGTTTTCGAGATAGCCAAATCTTTTACCATGGACTCTGCTGCGAACTGACCGTAAGTAAACACCCGATCTCGCTGTGCTCAAATTCTCTCGCACACGTGAAATGGGTTTGTTGTTTCCAAAACAAATAGGAAGTTACCTTGTGCTTTTGCATTTCTGCACGAACACAGGTACCATTGTTGTTTTAATGATCAGAAGAAATATCAAAACCATCCGATATATATGATACGAAGCAGCTAACAGAGGGAGGCAAAGATAAAAGTAGGCCTATACCAAGTTTTCCGCGTGGTACCATTATGGAGAATAAATATTTGATAAAGTCACGTAGATGCGCTTAAACCTATTCCATCTGTCCTTATAACTTTTCTGGTCTCATCAATTTCTCAGGAGAATACGTACAACATATGTCCAAATTCCATATATACTCTTTCTAAACTAATGAGTAAACTCATTAAGAACACCAACTGATATCAATAAATAGTAAAGAAAACAATACTTTATACTTCTATCATTTGGTACACATCTCTATGAAGCATAGCTTGTTTCTTTTCGAAATAGCTCCTTCGTGTCACAGCTGTGGTTAGTTTTGTTTTGTGTTAGGATGAAAGAGAGAAATGCAATATTTGCTTCGCGGTGAAGTTATATATATTATTAAGATGAGCGGTGATAAGCGAGGTTTAACAAAGAGTGCCTTTCGGGTGCACAATTTAACGGGTAGTTGCAGTCCGTGTTGAGAATCGAACCAAAGCTATGTAAGACATGTTATGATAAATCCAAAAGGTGTGTTGTATCGGTGCAGTACCAGTTTTTCACGTTTTTCAAAATGTTCCAAAACCCAAAGAATAATCTTTAATTTCTGATATTTTAGTCGTCACAAATTACAATTTTATAATGTATTCAATGTTTATAATTACTGGGCAGTTGGGCGTTTAAACTAATGACATCATAATAAAGTCAAAACCATAATTTTGAGTTGAATTGATTCTGACTTTAACGTCCCGTTCAGCAGCGAGGCTATGTGAGACGTGGACCTACTGATTAACGTGGAATCCTAACCATATGAACTCCCACCGGGAATCAAGCCCAGGTTTCCCACGCCAAAGGCAAGTATGCTCACCGTTAGCCACGAAGGAGCTCCACCATAATTTTAGTGGGCGATAAGAAATATCTCGCCAGTGCTTTTACAATAAATAAAATTTTATAAGTATTAAAGAATAGTGGTAAGAGATTTTATAATAGCTCTTTTATTTATGAGATATGAGTATTTTGAAAAAAAAAACAACTAAAGAATAGGTTGGCGGAACCACAAAAGACTCGTAAAATAAACTTTCTTATAAATACATACGCACCTTACTCACCTTTTATAATTGCCATGCTTACGTTCTCCATAAAAACAGAAATTCTCTTTTAGTGATACTTTACACAAGATCATGAAGTGGGTTCAAATTTAATTAAAGGCAAAATACAATACAATAATCCACAAATATTGCCTCAAGTGAGTTTAAAGATTTCTAAACACTAGTGCGAAACCGGGCTTTGCCGTTGCGATCGATTTACAAGTCTTGAGACGAAAGTAAGAAGGGACTTACGCACACAGTAAGTAAAAACAATTAATACGCCTGTAACTTTCCCCCAAATGGGTGTATCTTAAAACTAACCTCACCATTATTTTTCTAATTAAATTCTAGCCCGAAATTATGTATCATATTACCCTATTCCCATTTTGAAAACTTGACCTTAATTCAAAATGGCGGATTTTAAGATGGCTGCCATCAAGGTCATATCTACCATACGACTTCCCCCCAGGACTTATATGTATCCACATGGTTTTTCTTCACTTTTCTTCATTAACGCTCCGTTTACAAAGGGTAGTAAGGGACTTCTGTAGTAATCTCTAATAACCACATCACAATTCTTAAAAGTTATTAAAAAAAATAGAAAACATGCACCATGGCAAAAAGTTGTCATCACAAGTAATGATGCATACATGCCTTCTATCAGCAAAAAAAGTTTCATTGAAATTGGAGCCGGACATTTGAGTGATGTCCCTTGTGGGATGTGATTGAACGTGACGTCAGAACACATCGCCCCCCTTCCCGGAATTTACGGGAATTAGGTGACCTGAGTGAGCACATGTGGTGCCAGCTCTCTCCAGCGACCTATCAAGGATCATTGCGTGTATGCCAAGACGTGTCGCCGTTTTTATCCATGCCAAAAGTCGGCATACTGACAATTAGGTAGGTAGTCATGATGGTCTGGCTGATGTGTGCGTATATTTTAACTCGTATATTTTGTCTCGACTCGAATTTCGAGACGTCTCGACTCGAATTGGAGTCGAGTCGAGACACGAGTCGAGACAGAAACATATTTTCGAGTCGAGACAATATTTTCTCGAGACGAGTCGAGACAGGCTTAAATCTCGACTCGACTCGACTCGAATGCATCCCTATTCATACATATTATGTGTTTAGGTTCCTGCCATGCTATTTAAATGTTTCCCAGTTTAAATAAAATATTTGAGAATTCTAATTTTATCATTATGCGCGGGTAATTAGTTCAATTTATATATGTACGATAGGTCGGATCTTTTATGTAAAGTGTTGCAACCTTAAAACTCAATTTGTCGGGATTAATAATTTGAAAGATTGAATAATTATATATATATATATATATATATATATATATATATATATATATATATATATATATATATATATATATATATATATATATATATATATAATTATTCAATCTTTCAAATTATTAATCCCGACAAATTGAGTTTTAAGGTTTATATATATATATATATATATATATATATATATATATATATATATATACAGTGGCGGATCCAAGGGGAGGGCTATAGGGGCTATAGCCCCCCCCCCTTGACGCTCAGGTATACACTGGATAAAATGGGCTTCAATCCTGCTTTACACTGGATAAAACGGCAAAATGTGGTTTAGCCCCTCCCTTGATCATATCCTGGATCCGCCCCTGTATATATATATATATATATATATATAGAGAGAGAGAGAGAGAGAGAGAGATGAATATGTGTGGAATATGAATATAATATTGAAGTAAAATGTATAATGTTGCAGTGAGTAGATAAATATGTGTAAAGGGTCTTAGTACTTACCCCGAACAGTTCTTTGTTGCCATAGTTACGAAATATCCGATAAAAATACATAAAATGGAAAAGTTGTAAAATACCGCCGCATATTAGATATTCTCGTCAAACTTTGTACTGTAATTAAGTAATCTATGTAACAACTAACATCGTATGTAATATACTAACTGCATGTAGTATGGGATTTAGGCAGATCATCGTAACCTTAATATATCCTTGAATCAACCATCAAATTAGTAAACTAAAATCCTTCTCTAGAACTACACTTCAATTTCCGTCCCTCTCATACGAATTCTCAAGCTTCACTAGTGTTTCCATCAAGTTGTGTTTACCATACCAGCAAAAATCCTTCTGAACTTGGAAAATTTTCGTGCAGGCATATATATAGTGCAAGTCTAACGATAAATGTGTGTAATTAGTAGTACAAAGCGACATTTATTGAAAGATAGTGAATGTGATTGTAAGTCAATGACAATACGTAACATGGTCATCGTAATACGATTGACGAGACTTTGATCTTTTAAACCCCCGAAATGGGAGAAGTGTTGATGAATACTTTTACAAACTGAATATGTGTAATTCCTTATAAAATCGCATAAATATGATTAACGTATATACATTCTTATGTGCAAAGATAAGAAATGCAAAAAGGGAAAACTGTGCACACCAGAAAGGGTGCTTCGACGATATACAGAATATTCTAGTTAACCTGAAGTACGAGAAAGGACTCGTTTAAAAATCAGTTTCAAAATACTCATAAATGAGATAGAGACTTATTATAAATCCTCATTTTAAGATTTTTTCTCTCCTTTCATTCGTCAAATTTGTATATTAAACTTATTAACAAATTTATATATATATATATATATATATATATATATATATATATATATATATATATATATATATATATATATATATATATATATATATATATATATATATATATATATATATATATATATATATATATATATATATATATTTTTACCAAAAGCTAAATAAAAATATAATTTCCTTTTTTCTTTTGAGCATGTCTATTAATAAAAATATATAAATATAGGTGTATATACTACTATATTACTATTAAGCAATTTCGTATGTGAATTGACCCATGTAAATGTATACTTATTGTTTATGAAATTTTGTGTCTTAATTTCTTAGTAAATGTAATAAATGTTCACCAAATTGTAGTTAGATGGTTTCTTTTAAAACTGTTATTACCAATGTTAATACGCTATCCTGTATGTATGTGAGTGTGTGTGAATGAATGGTGAATTTAGTCTTAAGTAGTAGCATTTAATATTGATTTACTGTGATAATATTCATAAGTGTGTAATAGCATCTCATATGTATTCGTGTATGACGAAGGTTATGGAAGATAACTGATTCTAAAGTAGTTTAAATCGGCTCTAGGAGAAAAGCGAATATAGCAGGATGAGCCAGAATAACGACAGTCTTTCCAGAAATATCAAAACTTCTATTTCTGGAAAATATACATTTGGACTTACTTTCTTTTCTTGGCTGATTCAAATGTATGTTCGATCTCCATTATAGAAGTTCAAATATTGGATACAGATTATTCAACATTTCGAAACAATAGTCAAACAATTAAATTAAAACTTCTGGTCACCTGGGCTGGTTAGGACAACTCCCACTTGCGCAGTTGCCTGGATCCAGGTCGGGATAGTATGAGGGAATATGTATCTTTTCGGGATCACTTCAGAATTGATCCTCCAGTAATAACCTTTGAATATGAATTAGCTTTTTTTTTTATAACGATACAAGTTCCTTTACCATAATTATATAATTATCCAGTAATCATTTATCCCTAGTTTTTCTTTCCCCTTTTCCTCCTTTCTCCTACCTTCTTTTCTTTCTCACTCTTTCTTTTCCTCTTTCTAATGAAACTGAAGAGGGGTCGTGACTGGGAGTTAGGCTATTGACACGGTCATAAAACTGCTTTGATGTTTTCTTCGGAAGTCCGATAAGAATTAGTTAACCCTAAAACGTATGTAAGTAATTCCAAAATCCATTGATTTATTATTAGTAATTTTCATATTTTGATTAAATTATTAAATTTCAGTTACAGTTCAAAATAGCGACTTCCATTTTTGCCCACTCACGAGTGCTTGTCTTCAAGCTTGCGACGCCACTAACAACAAATGCATTACACTATTAAATAATAAGAAAATAAATTATTTTTTATTTTCAAATGGTCATGCCGTGTTGTTTAATATTAGAAGAAAGCACAAGTTTTTATTATTTTTGAAATAATTATTTATGTTGTTCATATGCCGATCTTTTAAGATAAGATATAGAGCACGAACATGTATTATCTGCTATTGATACTACCTCTTCCTTTCGATTACTTCTTGGTTTTGTCTTTAACACGTTTAGTTTCCTAATGCTTTAAGCCGTTGGCAACTCTGTAAAAGTACCTCTTCTACGATGTAAACAAAGCGACACTGGCGACCTCAGGAAAGGGAGCCAGCGCTTGGTGGTACAGTAGGACATGGAGGTGACAAAGAAACAACAAAACTTTAGAGATAGTTCGGTGGTCGTCTCCAAACAGTGTTGGTAAGTTTGCTGGAAAGGGAAAGTCAGCTCAAAGTACAGCATGAGCACAATTTAGAAGCAGGCATTCAATACTTTGTTTAATTCCACTGGCCACACACAATGCTGAGTCTTCACCACGCAGTAGAAATTCATGTGTTAATTGTGAATGTCCAACGAGAAGTCGAGTTAGAATTCGTTCCCCCTGTCGAGAAGATCTGAGCTGGTGGTCCAGATACCAAGTATAGGCTTGAGTACGTGTACTTTATTGTTGACAGCGAACTGTTAGCGCTGATGACAATTGAGCATTGAATAACGAATGCAGATTCGTGCTGGTTATAGGGAGATGAAGCTCTCTTCCTTCATGGACAGCAACTTTAGCTGCACGATCAGCCTCTTCATCATTACCAGCTATGCCAACATGACTCGGAACCCATGGACAGGCCTGTGCTAATAGTCTATGGCAGGAGGACTTGCTGGACGAACGGATGTTTACTGTGCACATCAAGGAGGCTACTAAGAGCACTTTGAGAATCGCAACAGAGTAAGATCCTATATATATGGCTGCAGAGAAATTACGTAAAGATTGTAAAATTTCAACCAGTTCAACAGTGAATATTGAGGAAGAGGTGTATAATTTAAAACCATACGTACGTGTAGAACCACAAAAGGCGGGCGGGTACTACCTACCATAACCCTTGTCAGGGAGCTGAGCGATGACTCCAGACCCAATGTATGAGAAACCAGCGCTACTTCTATCATTGATTGATTGATTGATACTCTCGAGACCACCGGCTCATGATAGAGACCACGCTTCTTTGGAAATTGCATTCCTAGACTTCCCTTGCAGGGCATCACTCCAACCGACTACGGCTAGGCGACAACAAGCTTTACTCCGCCGTCAAAAGACCTCAAGACACCAAAATCAAATCCATTTAATTATTGCCAGATCAAAATAATTAAAAAATGGATATCTGGGCTACAAAACATATCTGAGTCCATAATCTTCGCAAAATCATAACAGAAAATCGGCTGGCTTCATCAGAGGCAGCATATTGTACAATATAACCATTCCCCTGCGACATATTAGTGATCTAGATCATCCACAGCAGGGGTTTTTACGGGAAGGGTGATGAACCCCCATCCCGGAGAACCAGCGGTTATTGCAGTTAAGAAGAACTGGGAGTAGGGTCGCCATATTCCCGATGCTGACAGAAGCACCTTCATTGAGAATCGAATGCAAGACAGACAATAAATGCGTCTAATCGTGTGTTTCCAACAAGGAAAGTGATTCATAATAGAATATTGTATACAAATAAACGAATCTGAGTTCTAACTTACGTTCAGAGTTCCATATTCATACTGAAGTGCCATCGGAAATAGCTGATGGTGAATTCTGCTGTGATCCACAGCTTCTTTTATTGTCATGTTCATCCATAAATTATAGAGACTAACCTACAAAGAAAATAATGAATTAGGTCTGAGTATTAAGAACTACAAAATAGGCCTATTATTCAAGACAAGGCGGAAGACGGGAGAGCTTATGCACTTAAGAAAAACAAGAAACCTATTAAGGATACTTGAAATTTAATATTATCTAGAATAAATGAGTAATTTCAGAGTAGTATTAGTTCTCTAATATATGTTGTAGATAATACGGATGTGGTATTTGATATTACCTAAAATACATTGTAGATTATCTGGCACAATATACACAAAATCTTGTTTTAAAGATTGCTTTGTACATAGCAAACTATTAAATTCAAAATTTGCTTAGCAATATATGAATTGTATAATACAAACGAACATAATGAGAAGCAAAACAGAAAAGAATACTGAAATAATAAGTTTAAAATTTGAAAGACTTCTTTGTCGTTAATTCTACAGCCAGTCTTCAGTAATATTGTCCATAGTGGGTTGGTTTATGCTACTGAGTACCTAAAAGGCAAATCAAGCGGCGTTTTCGAAGGGACAATTAGCTCTGAACTGTACCCATATGAGATCGAAATTGAACTAAAAGCACCACATTTTACTATCTAATTTTTGGTTTATATAACACTTGTATGATTTTGAGTAGCAAACTGCTATGCGATACAGCTTGGAAACCAAATTGGAAGTAACAAAGTTTATTACAAAGAAATGGGATATATTTACAGCATTTATGCGGCGTTGATTGCAAGTAAACTTAGTTATTTGGTTGCACAGTAGGGTGAAACGAAAAAACTTGAATTTTTTAAATTTTATTTCTGATAGTGCGGAAAAGTTGCCTTTTGATGTAAAAAAAAAAAAAAAAAAAAAGAAAAGAAAAGAAAAAAAAAGAAACATAAAATACAATTTTAGAGTAATCGAACATAGTAGAGGCTGTGGCTTTGAGGTGCCGCAAGGACGATAAAGTTTCACAAATATGACATTTCTTATTCCATTTAAGCCTCTTTCACTCTTCTTTTATTTACACTATATAAACATTGATTGTACTTACTTCTTATTACTGAAGATTTTTTTTTCTGGGAAGTAGGAGGAATAAGTCTATCTTCGAATACAGTAATTTTTCGTTTGAAAAAAATATTTTTCTGCTTATTTTTGGCTTTTTTTTTTAAACTTCATAAATTTAAATCGCTTCACTTTCTCACAACTCAGAAATCTGTTTAATCAATAAACAATTATAACAAGTACACTAAGATTTTATTATCTATTATATAAAAGAGAACGCACAAATCCTTTGTTAGCTCATCACGCTAATACGGCTGAACCAATTTCTTTCATTTTTGGGGGGTTATTAGGATTTGGACCCTAGATGGTTTTTATCATATCACTTTAATTTTTAATTACCAGTGTCTTGAGATAATTGACCATTCAAGTGTCCATAACGTACAAATCCTTTGTTAGTTCATCATAGGTATAAAAATAAACGTATTTATATGCAACCCGCATGACCGTGTCACTCGGCGGGTTAACATAAATGACAGGCGCTATAATGTTAACATTTACTGCAATTTGAAAGCGAAAAAGTAAAAATTATCTAAGTAACAAAGTTTATTGCGTTCCGGGGTGACCGCAGCGAAGCGGGGTGAACGCTGCTAGTTACAAATAAAAGAGCGAAAGAGGCTGAAATAGAACACGAAATTTTAAATTTATGAAACATTATCGTACTTTTAACATCCCAAAGCATGCTCCGTTTACCCTAAAATTTTATTTTTATCTTTTCCGCATCAAAAGTTTGCCTTACTACACTATTAGAAATAAAATTTAAAAATTCGAATTCTTTCGTTCCATCCTATTGTACAGTAGTTATAACAAATAGTTTACGCCACTTTCAACGGAACCTGCAAGTACAGTTATGAAGTAAGGGAACAAGTCTTACCTTGACAACTAATATTTTGCAGCATGTACTGGAAATAGAAATTATTATATATATAATTTGACCAGCTGCAAATAGAAATGCTGGAGGACGAACAGGAAGGAAGAAGAGAAATTCTACAAAGTTAGAGAAGAACGGTTACAGCAAGAAGGAGTTAGAGAAAGAAGAACGCAGGAAGAGAAGGAAAGGGAGAAAGAAGAATGAAGAGGATGGGAGTGGAAAATGGCATGGTATAGAAAGTATGGGAGAAGAAACGGAGAAACTGAAGAATTTGCTATCGATAGTAAAGTGCTCATCGAAGCAAGAAAGTTAAAACTCTTATTTTAGAAGTTTTCCCAACTAATTTTAGTGAAAAGGGCGCTAGTTGGAAACAGTGAGTTCCGTCCTATCGTCAACCCCGACTTGGGGACCACAAAATTGACTTTATTTTTATGTGTGTGTGTGCGTAGAACAATAACTCTTTGTTGGGAAAGTTGCTGAGAGACCTTTTCTATCTTAATTCCCATGAGAACGAAAAGTGGCAAGTCACCCCAGTTGCCTAAGTGACATCTAAACTAATTTTTGATTGGACAATTTTTGGTCATCGACCAATAGTGGACAAAATTCCCATTCCTACAGGGATGCCCCAACCAAAATAGTCTGCAAAACAGTCGGCTATCTCTTCGACAGAGATCTCGACATCGATGGTTTTTTGGTAATGAAAATCATGCTGTATGAAGACGCCATTTTAATACATGGCAGTCATATTGGTAAAATTAACAGAACTATTAAGCACTTCGATTCGATGAAAAGTTTATTTGATGACTAATCAACGATGAAAATTAAATTCTACAAAATTCCCATATATTTTATATATATACCAGCAGAAAAAAAGACAACCATATGTGAAGGGCCATTTTGGAAATGGCGATCATATTTCAGTTGTATCAAGAAATTCGAGCGGCTTTATATCAGGTTTTTAACCTGGATTTGCATACCTACTTGTATGCAAAAGGATTTATTTGTGTTATAAATTGTTGTATTTTAACATTCTCATATGAGAATGCCGCTCTATTAAATCTCCATATTAGGAAATGGCGGCTATACATACTTAGGTTTCAATTCGTTGGAAAGCTTATTTTATTCTTTACCAATACTACGAGAGAAACGTCAGAAAACTCTGATATAAATTAAGTCATATGCAAAAATGTGTGAAAGAAGTCTCAGGAAGGAAATCATTTTGGATTTCTAGTAAGAAATTCGGGTGGCTCTATTTCAATTTTTGACCGACATATTTGGATACCTACTTATATGCAAAAGCATTTAACTGTTTTGTTGAACACAGTATTTTGATCTTTTCTTATAAGAATGCCACTCTATTGAAACCAGGGGCGGGGAGGGAGAGATCGGGGCGATTGCCCCCCCCCCAGAAGAGATAACTTTCGTATTTTATATATAAATAAAACTCATCCCAGAGTTTGGAGCTCTTAAAAGTAGCCCTAAGTAGCAGTATTACAACTCACCGCCCCCTCAGATGTCCGTCCTGGACCCACCTCTGATTAAAACATCTGTGTTAGGAAATGGCGGCCATACTTTTAAGAATACATGCGTGGTTTTGCATTCGTTGGGAGGCTTATTTGATTCTCTACCAAGACCAAGAGGAAAAAAGTTAGAAAAATTCTTGTATAAATTGGAGTATGTGCAAAAATGTGAGAAGTAAGCCTGAAGAAAGAGGCAAGTTTGAAAATGACGACCATATTGGATTTCGAGTGAGAAATTCAGCTGGCTTTGTATCAATTTTTGAGCAGCATTTGGATACCTACTTGTATGCAAAAGGAATTATTTGTTTTATTAAACCCAGTATTTTGGTCCTGTTTTATGAGAAAGACGCTCTATTACAATAGCCATATTATAAAATGGCGGCCATCATTGTTACGTATACGTCGGAAAACTTATTTCATTCTCTATCAATACATAGAGAAAAAAAGTTTTAAAATTCTGATATAAATTAGGGTGTATGCATAAATGTGTGAAGAAAACCTTAAAAAAAGAGGCCATTTTGGAAATGACGGCCCAATGGGGTTTCCGATCTTCTATCGTTCATTTTATTGCAGGCTTTGCTAATTTTTCAGTGGGTACCATTTTTTTTTTAACTAGTTATGCATTATAATGGCTTATATTTGATTCTATATAATTTTAATTCATGTAAAAATGTATACACATTTCGTGCTAGGTCTAAGATTTCTAGAGTTTGTGTAACAGGAAGTTTAGTATTGATATTTTTGTTATTACATTATTTGCAGTATTTTATTGAATAAATTGTGCATTTACCTTCGCAATGACTAGTGATTTATATGGATAAGGAGTACTGCAATATATTATATTTATACAGGATTTATATTCACAATACATTTCTTTCCAAGTAGCAAGAAAACTTTCGGCCACTTGGCACTTGACTTTCTATTCTTGCACTTTCAACACATGCTCTCGTACAATCTGCCTTTTGTTGTACTTGCAAGGGGTGCTTTAGACACTTCGCAGAGCGTCATATCATCACTGGTCATTCATTAACTATTGACTTGGCGCCAGCGTAAAATCCTTGCGTCAAGGTTGAATGGAAAACTGAATGCAAGGTTGCCAACATGTAACTTCGTTATTGTAATCCAGCTTGCAGCATGCTTGGACGCTTTCCAATCAAACTCGATGCAAGTTTTCGACTTGCAATGCAAGCTTACAGCAAGCGGTTTGCATGTTATCTCTGTTACTCGGGTTTATACGTTACTATTGTAAGTTATCTTCAAACCGCTCGTCGCTCTGGGTTCCTGTTAGTAGTACAGTACAAGGTTTAAATGCAGTGATGATTAGTATTATGTATTAGAAGTAGGGTTGCCAGATTTGTAAAAATAAAAAAGGAGGACACTGATTTTTAAAAAAAAAATGCTTTTACCGAAACTTAAGTTGGCTTCCAGATTATATGAAACAGCACATTTAAAAAACAAGAAAAAATATAGAAATTAATACATTATTAAACTAATACAAAAACTACAAAATGATTACTCACTTGCACGCAGCAATACTAATGGTACTTTAAGTCATGGTATTTAATAAAGTCATGGTACTAACAATTTATTTATCCTATTTCCATTCTTGTAATATTTTAAACATCTTGAAAACCTATTTCATTGATTAATCTCCTGAATCATCCATGCAGTCGTTCTTTCAGAAAAAATGTTCCGGGTGGGCACACTTGGTATTCCGGGGGGCACTGCAGGTACTATTCTATTTATTATTACATTATGGACATATTATTTTGGGTTCCTCCGGTGGGCAGTGCCCCCCAAAAACATGTCTGGAAGAAACACTGCATCCGTTTCGTTAATTAATTGGGCTGTTTCATTAATTAGTCTTCAGACTCGAAAAGGAAGACAAAAGCGCGTCCGGCATGGGTACAAAGCCGGACATCAATTTTTGTCCAAAAGCCGGACGTCTGGCAACCTTAATTAGAAGGTGTATTCATTTCATTCTTCTGTATAAGATCTATGCGCTTAAATGAGGGGGACAGGTTTTTTTTTAAAGGGGAAAATCATAACATTCTTATTTCGGAGGAAAGCCACGAAATTCATGTTCGGGCAATCACTACTGCGGGGAATAATCACGGAGTCACTAAAACATCCTTGTAGTTTAGCTTGAATATTATACTTTCTTTTTTCTTTTCAATTTTTTTATTTGCTGAATTATATCCTGATATAAACAGAAATGAGAGCAATATGAGAGGATTCCTTCCCAATATTTTGACCCACTTGGAACACTGTATGCCATATACTATTAAACATAACCTAATAATTAATTATTGCATTATTTTTAAGCTACCAATTTAACTTCAATTATTAATTTTGATTCGTTAAATTTTTCATTATTTTTTCCAACTATGCTTAGTTCCAGGGATACTAGTGTTTTTGTCCGGTGTGCTAATAATATACATCTACATGTATGATATATTTGTACGTATAAAAGTATAATACTATAGGTACTCATGTATTCATTTATTTTCTTTACATGAGAAGTTTTTTCGTTCAAAATGTTTTACCGAGCGAAGTAGCTCAAGTGGTAGAGCGTTGGCTTCGCATTCGGGAGGTCGCGGGTTCGAATCCCGCTGCCGACCATCCTGACTGAGGTTTTCCAGGGTTTCCCCTCAGTCCTACCAGGCAAATGCTGGGATGGTACCTATTTAACAGGCCCTGACCGATACCTTCCCAAATCCTTTCCATTATTATTGTTGTTGGATATCCAGTGTAAAATGGCCTCTGAGCTGTATCTGGTGATTGTTAAATAAATAAAAATAAATAAATATACGAATTTTTGTGACAGTCGCCAGTTAATATTTTTCAGATCTTATCAGAATCTATGTATCTTCAATGGATTAATATGCCTAAGTAAAATGAACATTTGATTTGGTAAAATGAAAAGCAAGTGAATCTACAAGAATGCATGTATTGCTATTATACTTTATATAAAACTTAATTACCAGTACTCTAAAATAATTGAGTTTGCAACGTTCGTATTTACAACCATATAGGCTAGTTTGAATTACTTTTTATACTTACAAGTGCAGTGGAAGTAGTTATCTTGGTTCCTCCTGCTGCCCCAACAACTAAACGGACATCACCTTGTTCATCGACAATGATGGCAGGACACATCGAGGACATGGGCCTCTTCCCAGGAACGATGAAATTTGCAGGTGATGGAGGAACTCCGAAGTAATTAGTAATGTTTGGAGCAGAGAAGTCGTCCATTTCGTCATTGAGGATTATTCCTGTGCTCGGAGATCGGATCATGGCTCCTAAACTACAAGAAAAGTAGTACACAGAAGGATAAGAAACTAGTCTGAAGAGGAAAAGCCGTATATATATATATATATATATATATATATATATATATATATATATACAGGGTTTTCATAAAGTCTGGACGGATTTAATTCGCTTATAATTTACATAAAAATGCTCACATTGAAATCAAATAAAGTGCAAACGGTAGCGGAAGGATTAAATTTTTACCTGTAATCTGCACCAGCTCAGTTCATTCACCGCCACACCTCCAATTGTGCGCCATTTACGTCCACACATTCGCGTAGGCGGCGCTGGAATCCACTCTCAGCGTTCCGCCGTGTTTGATCCGAAATGCCAGCCACAGACGCCCTGATTTTGTCCTTTAAGTTCTCCAAACCACTTGGCTTCTTTGCATAAACTTCCGTTTTCACATTACCCCAAAGCCAGAAGTAGCAGATGGTAAGGTCGGGTGATCTTGGCGGCCAAGCGGTCGGGCCACCGCGGCCAATCCATCGGTTAGGGAATTTCTCGTCAAGGAATTGTCTCACCTTGATTGCATAGTGAGGGGGTGCCCCGTCCTGTTGGAACACGATGTCGTTCTGGATTCCACGTGCCTCCAGTTCCGGAATGAGGTATTTCTGCAACATATCCAGGTACGAATCTCCATTCACGGTCTCCTCTTCAAAAAAGAACGGTCCAATCAGATGATCATAGGACACAGCGCACCAAACGTTCACTTTAGGGCTCTCTCTCTCATGTGTTTCAAATTCCTTTGGGTTTTCCGTGCCCCAAACGCGACAGTTGTGTCGGTTAACCTTCCCGGAGACATGGAAGGTTGCCTCATCTGAGAGCATGATGGCTGAAAGGAGAACGTCGCCATGTTCCAACTGCTTGAGCACGGCGTCACAGAAGTTGAACCGGATGTCCAAATCTTCATCATGCAGATCCTAAACTATCTTGATTTTGTAACCTTTGGCCTTGATCGTCTTCTTGGCTATTTTAAACACGGTTGTCTGTGGAATTCCGAGTTCCATGGACCGTCTAGGAATCGACTTCTGTGGGCTGTTGATGATGCTTTCCCTTACCCTGCTCACTGTTGCAGGCGATGTTGGCGGCCTCCCACTTCGAGGACGGTCCAGGACGCTTCCTGTCTCCAAGAACTTAGCATGCCACTTTCGGATTGCACTCTCAGTCGGTGCCGGCTTTTTGAACTCGTTGGTGAACTTTCGACACACCAGAATTGGTGATTTTAGCTCTGCGTACCACAGAACACATTGCACTTTCTCTTTCACCGACGCCATCTTTGATACGGTAAAGAAAATAGTCTTCTCAGAGGAGTTTTTCATTTATTTATTTCTTTAAAAGACACACACACACCAATACAGCTTACAACTTACTTTTAACAGTCAACATTGAAACAACAATGAAAACAACAATGGATGGAATTTGGTAAGAAACTGACCCTTGCCCTTCCTCTCCCTCTCAACGTGTTCAGAGTTGCCGCTTATCTAACAGTGTTGCCAACTAAAAATTTAATCCTTCCGCTACCGTTTGCACTTTCTTTGATTTCATTATGAGCATTTTTATGAAAATTATAAGCAAATTAAATCCGTCCAGACTTTATGAAAACCCTGTATATATATATATATATATATATACAAAAATTATCATTTGTATATGACAAGAAATAGAGCAACTAGATATTGGTAGAGTTACAAAGCAAATTAAAATTACTGGTGGAGAGAGACCTAATATGAATACAAATATATTTTATTGTTCACGGTGATAAAAATTATTAAAGTACAAAGGATGTTCAAAAAGTTTTGCACAGTGGTCTCTCTATTATTATTATTATTATTATTATTATTATTATTATTATTATTATTTGTTGCAGGGGAGAATGAAATTTTTTTTGAACATACTGGAAACATTTAGCTATACACTGAGCCTACTCAATATAGCCTCCATCAGCTGTGACGCATCTGGTCCAACGTTCTTTCCATGATGCACTTTGGTAAAATTCTGGGGCTTGACTTTTACACCATCGCTTGACACAGGAATAAGGTCTTTCTCACTATCAAACGTTTTACCGCGCAGGTGGACCTTCAGACGTGTTTTATTCTCAGGTTCGGACGAAAACAACCATGTTTCATCCTGGGTAATGACTAATGACGCCGTCAAAACACTGTTTAAACTCTTCAGTAAAGGTCTTCATGAGACTCTCGCACACATCCTTCCTCATCTTTTTCATTTCTTTTGTCAATAATCTAGGCACTCAACGTGCACAGATTTTTCTGTACCCTAGTGACTGTACCACTGATACCACACTACCCAATGACAAACCAGTCATTTCAGCAAGCTGTCGTGTCGTCACACATGTCATTTTGGATGATTTGATTAATGGTCTCCTTATTCACATCACTCACTACCGTCGATGGTCTACCGCATCGTGGATTGTCCAGTAGAGAGAAATAACCTTCTTTAAATCTCTGCAACCACCGCTGGATATTGCTGCGACCCAATGAGTCCTCCCCATAAACAAGGAGCAACTTCCTGTGAATCGATGTTGCAGAGTCATCGCCGATCTTTAAGTGGAACTCCATCGCCGACCGTTGTCGCAACCTGACATTTATCTCACGGTCCATTATGGCTTACTTGTAAATAAAAGAAAATACTATTATACCGGGTGCGTCATTTATAATGTCAAACCTTGATGACGGAGAAACCAAGAGAGAGACAGAAGTGAAACTTTGCACGAAGTAACTATAAAAAGGGGCACATTAGTAGACGTATTATTTGACATCACCGGATGAACAGTGTTGCCAACCCAATATAAAGTTTTGATTTTTTAAATGGAACGACCTAAATTGTATTTCATAATTGAATTCAGCACTAAAAAGGAAGACGAAAAATATGCCACCCGCAGGTAAGTGTTGCAGACTTCTCGAGAAATAACGTTAAATGTGTCAGATTTAAACGCCTTTTGCACACACACAGGGAGTGAGGTACACACTAGTTTTGCACAATAATTAAAATATTGGCCAGAACGGTTTAAATTGACACCAAGTTTAGATGGGTCCGTTAAACAGTGTTGACATAACAGAAGTCGAGTTTGGATATGGTGCAATAACTCGAAAAAGGCCATAAATACATTACGAAAAAGGCCATAAATACAAATTTATAGGTCAATTTGGTATGTCATAAGAAGCATTCTCACGTTTATTTGAAGTCGATAAGTCACGTACTTACTGAGATATTTGGAATTTTGTAAAAGCTGAGAATTTTGCGCTGTAGAAGTTGGTAACGCTGTCTCAAATTCCCACTTTTTCCCCTCAACGTTGTGGAATTCGTAAAGAAGTGGTTGAAACAAAAAAAATTCTTCTGCTTCTTATGACATACCAAATTGTCCTATAAATTTAAACCGTAATGTACTTATGGCCTTTTTCGAGTTATTGCACCATATCCAAACTCCACTTTTGTCTTTTCTGTTATGTCAATACTGTTTAACGGACCCATCTAAACTTGGTGTCAATTTAAACCGTTCTGGCCAATATTTTAATTATTGTGCAAAACTAGTGTGTACCTCACTCCCTGTGTGTGTAAAAGGGGTTTAAATGTGACACATATTTAACGTTATTTCTCGAGAAGTTTGCAACACTTACCTGCGGGTGGCATATTTTTCGTCTTCCTTTTTAGTGTTGAATTCAATTATGAAATACAATTTAGATCGTTCTATTTAAAAAATCAAAACTTTATATTGGGTTGGCAACACTGTTCATCCGGTGATGTCAAATAATACGTCTACTAATGTGCCCCTTTGTATAGTTGCTTCGTGTAAAGTTTCGCTTCTCTCTCTCTTTTGGTTTCTCCGTCATCAAGGTTTGACATTATAAATGACGCACCCGGTATACCAACTTATAGCTACATGTTTCAAGTATGTTCCACTCTCCTCCTGCAACAAATAAAAAAAAAAAAAAAAAAAAAAAAATTAGAGATCACTGTGCAAAACTTTTTGAACACCCTTTGTATAATAATCATAATATCCAAGAAATCATTTTGTTGAGAATAACTTCTGAAGAATATACGTTAATTTTTCTAATTTATAAATCAAAATTTCATTATTAATTACAGTCAATCTGTTTAAAAATATAATTTGATGGTATATTTTAATGTTTCCTGAAAGTAAATTTCAGTTTTCATGTTAAAGGTGATTGTTTGAATCTCTAAAATCAATATTAACTTTAATTTCTTATGTTTCTCAGTTTCTTCTGCGAAATTTAAGAATGAAATCTATAGCTTTTCCAATCTGCTGCGTGAATTAAATACGCATGCAAAAGGAAACCTCGGTTTCAGGAGCGTCATTTCAGATTTTGCTTAAGAGGAGGGCAAGACCCCTTGATATAAGTAAAATTTCGCGTTTTTTACTGGTTTACTACTATTTTATTGATAAAATTTACATAAATCTCAAACTCAGGGGAGGGGCAATTGCCCCTCCTTGCCCTCCTAAATGACGCCCCTGCTCGGTTTGCTTAATGAGACTACCATATACAAAAATTGTTCACTTTTATTATTGACTTTTTTCTAGTTGAAAATATATAACAAGGAATTTAACAACAATTTCTTTAAAAAAAAAACACAAATGCAGAATTAAATAAAAACGAGATGCAAACTTAACATCACGGATGGGCAAACAGTTTAAATCAAACAGGTCAAAGTTCTTGTATTCGTTCAGCCTCTGCATTAACGTGATTAATTGGTGCTGAATTTCAATACGTTTTCGGTAACAAGTAGCCTAACATAAAAAACCAATAAGTTTTAAAACATACGTTACTCAAACAACTTTTATTAATTTCAAATTTTCATAAAACATGTCTCAACTTGACACAAATCGTGGTTAGACGAATGCACGACATACTGCACTTTCATTACTTTCAATTAAATTTAGGATAGGAAGAATTATCATTAATGAAAAGGGAAAAATAATACGTTTAAATTTTGTGAGCTTGGCCTGAAGAAGTTAACTCCTTTTCAAGATAAAAAATTCTTCCTTCTTTTACCTGCACAATATAATAAAAACAATTTAACTTTCACATGTTTAATAACGATTTAAAAAAATAATAACAAAGGACGTTGTCTATTGCTTGTAAAGCTCAATGACAATAAACTATACTATTCTATTCTATTCTATTCTATTCTATAAATCAAACTGAGGAGCTACTCCCGCTTCCGGACCTTCACATGCCCGATGCCAGATGGCAGACGAGGCAGTCGCATGACAAGCAAACGCTAGTAACGACTCACTCTAGCGTTAAAACCATAAATCAATTAATCTTAGCTAAAGCAGTAGCTGTTACAAACATGAATCCAGTTTTCTCCTTTTTCAGAAATCTTTTACACCGGCCATACACTGACGTATTTTTCAGTCGTAGCCATAAAATTTCATGCGCTAGTCTTGTTAGCAGCTGTCAATACGTTAGTGTATGGGACCTGGCGTACGTTTACGTACCGAATTTTTATACGCTGGAAAAGTCTGGGTGCTTTTAACTTCGAGCGTAAATACGGCGCGTAAAAACGGCTCAGATGAAAGGGTTTTCGAGCAGCAGGTGGTCTCTTTCCCTTTCCACGGCCTTCTCCCTGGTCTGGTCTTATTGTTTTCAGAAGAAAAAACCTGTTCTTGTGTTGTCCTCGCGAATCGTTGCTGAGGTTTGCTGGCAGACTCACCAGAAATCATCATTCCAATCTAGTTTCAGTCCTTCCATACAATATACGATTTCGGCTAAACTAATATTTCCTATTGCACAAAACGAGACCTTATTTCCTAATTAAAATTCATAATTAATTTTGAGTGCACAGAGAAAACGGTATTTAAGTCCAATACTTCCTAATCTGAATTCGCAAATTATGAGAGCTCCTCCGTGGTTATATAGTCAGCATAAGCTTCTCCGGTGCAGGACATCCTGTTCGATTCTCGGCAGAAGCTCACGCAGTTTGGATCTCACTTCTCATATAGCCTCACTGTCTAAGAGGTCGCTCAAGTCAAACCCAATCGAATCGAACATGATGTCTTTCGAATACGAATTTAACATTAAATTTAATATTTGACAATTAGTCCCAAGATACTTCAACAAGATACTATCTCGATATCTGCCTGATAAAACAGCAAAAAATTGCGTTTGACTATCGAAATTCGCTGAATTTTTTTTGCTATTTCGACCACCTGCTGATTGTTATTTTAAGTACCTTCTCTATTTTACAAGAACTTGTAACAAAATAGGTTCAGAGTCATTATTTTTTTTTCATGTGATCTTAACATTACTCGTGAAAAAGAAAATGTGATAAACCACAATACATAGGCTAGTGTTTCTTTCTTTGTGAATTATTTCAAACCTCAGATTGTACATATATTTAAATTTAATAGACCTAATAATCCTATTTCGCCATTAGTGCTCACATACTAAGTCTAAATAGCACAATCATTGTACCGCTCGTTTTAGTGTGCTTGCTTTTCAGCCTTAAAAGTTCAAGTTCAATCCAGGGTACCAGCTATGTTGAATATTTTTCAACATTTTATTATATCTCGTCATGATGGGGACTGTGCCAACACTTATTTGAAAAGCTTATGTAGACTCAAAACAGAACATACTTAACGCCAAAATTGAAATGACACCCATTTGCAGGAAATAGGATTACACTCATAATAGTTCATGTTAACTCGTAGTATGCCATTAAAGCATTTCTCAACCTTTGTGGTGTGGTTACTATCAATTCTCCCCAGATGAACGTTAACTTAAGGTCTATTATCACAAAATATTAAATAACAATGAATATCTGACACTTAAATAATTTCTTTCACGAACAACTCAATCATTTTACTGAGCTCCTCTGTGACTAAACGGTTAGCATACGTGTCTTTGGCGTGGGAGAGCCGGGTTTGCTTCCCGATGGGAGTTCATGTGGTTCGGATTCCACGTTAATCAGTAGGTCTCGTCTCATATAGCCTCGCTGGTGAAAGGGACGTTAAACTCAAAATCAACTCAACTTAATCGTTTTACTATCTTTATAAGTAGCATGTCCATCCTGTCAGGAGAATTTATATAATAATTGACTTAATAGTGTATTATTTTAGTGTCATTTTTACTACTAGAGCTTCGAAATTAATTGGTTTTCAGTTTCGTATAACATACAAATCTGTTTACATTTTTCTTTTTACTTTCTGCTTAATTACTTATAACTACGCTTTCTTACAGTGAAATACGCCTTATGTAATGAATATAAGAACTATGAATATTAAAAACACAATACGACGGGCTCTTTACACTGAAAGAAATGAAAATTTAAAATAAAACAAATCTGTTTATTTTCTGAACCAGTAAATGGAAACTCTTCCGACTTAGATTGCTTCAAATCATTGGTTCATAAGTTGTGAAACAAATGTAATAATAATAATAATAATAATAATAATAATAATAATAATAATAATAATAATAATAATAATAATAATAATAATAATAATAATAATAAATTTAAACGAACGAATGGATTTGGTTCAAAGTGTCTTTAATGAGTTAACAGTTTAAACTTCTTTTGAAAAAAAAAATCTAAAGTAAGATTGGGTAGCTCTCAGTTAATTTTAATAAGCAGTTGGATGTTTGTACCCACATGTAGTAAAATTTAAACAAACCAGTCGTTCAGAATAGTTTAACTTTGTTTGAAAATAACCTAATCTGAGTTGAATTGGAGAATAGAGAGTTGTGAATAGCTACTGTTTCAACGGAATTTGACTACTATAAGTTCGAAATTAAATAAATTAAGGTCTATATTATGGTAAAGCTTCGTGATAATATGCCAAATATCATAGCTACGCCAAATTCATGAAACAGCTACAGTCATTTGTAAAAACCCCACATTTTATTATTTGCAGTTTTTTATGTTCCCATATAACATACAAGTGCAAACATATTTCTTTTAGACAAATTTAATATTTAGTATACTAAATAACTATAATAATTTTAATAAAGCGTTAAATTTATCTTACTTTCCGTAATCAATTGTAGTTGCGCAAAAACACAGATCTATTCGCTTGTAATGGAAAGTACCAGTGACGGCAATTGGGTATGAACACTAGAAAGGGGGACAAAATACTACTAATAGTAAGAGGGCATGTAATTAGGCTATAGTGTAAAGCCAAAAAAGTGGGGGCAGCAATTACCTCACGCCCCTAATCGCCGATGGACAGCAAACTTGTTAATAATATTCCCAATTTAAGTGAATTTTAAGAAATTGTTGAGGAATAATTTTAGTAGTATTTAATTAGATCTATACGGTTTTGTTTAAATTACTTCACTTCAGATCTACAATTAGTTTCATTATATTTTCATTAACTGTTAATCATCAAACGATGCGTTCAAACGTAGAATATTCACTAATAGTCATTACATTGGCCAACAACTTAAATTAATTTGTTTACAATTAAATAAATGACCTTTTTTTTAAAAAAAACACCAAATTTGTTATATTTAATTTGAACATGTGGTTTGGTCCAGTCATTAGAATCAATCATTTTTTTTTAATTTAAAAGTTGGTTTCATCGATTAAAAGTGTCTGCTTACCGTGTCACAAGGTTTTGATGTAACATCTAAGCGGGGAAAGTCTGTAGCATATGGATAACGTATGTTCCGTGCAGATTTCTGTAGTAAACATAATGATTCTGTATATTTGTACAATATACCGCTGTCCAAATAACGGACTTTTCTCAGTGTATTAATTAATAAGAATTTGCGTCCGGTGAAGGGGAATATTAAAAGTTCGAAAAATTCTCTCTCTCTCTCTCTCTCTCTCTCTCTCTCTCTCTCTCTCTCTCTCTCTATATATATATATATATATATATATATATATATATATATATATATATATATATACATATATATACAACAATGAGGAATATCACAGTCAAATCGATAAAAGTTAGTAAACAATACAAATGTTTAGAAGGTGGATGAAAAACAGAGCCTTTGGTAGAGATTTCGGCGCCAGGGGCGAAGTAGAATTCGGCGTCCCTACACACACCTTATCAAGCTTTTTTTTTTTTTTTTTTTTTTTTACAAATAAAAGAAACAGCTGTTGTCGTTATGCTACGTTGAATCTTTAATATGCTGCTTGCACAGACTATTGCAACAGCCAAAAGTGATCATTCCCTATTCTTTTACAAATAAAAGCTGTTTTCAAGAGGCTTATTTTGGACTTTTTGTTAAACTTACAAAACTCCCTTTGCTGTACACAAATCCACTTTGAGAACAATTATGAAAATTTACAACTATTTACGTTTCATACTATTTATAAGAAATGAAATTTTAATACGTGAGAAATTATGTGATTTAAAAAAATGTTCGAAATGGGTAACAGCATCAATTTCCAGTAATAATTGTAAACTTTTGTAATTTTATGATATTCTGTATGTGAGCACATAAAGAAGATTTTCATTTTGATTGTTTTACGGTAAAAAATATTTTGTGAAATGTAACGGGACCTTCTTTGGGAATTTCTTAATATTGATCGATGGAGGTAAATAATATGTTTAATGTTTGTACTTGAAATCCAAAATGTAGTTTGGCTACTACATACACTACGTGATCAAAAGTATCCGGACACCCCCAAATCATACGTTTTTCATATTAGGTACATTGTGCTGCCACCTACTGCCAGGTACTCATTATCAGCGACCTCAGTAGTCATTAGACATCGTGAGAAAGCAGAATGTGGCGCTACCCGGAACTCACGGACTTCGAACGTGGTCAGGTGATTGGGTGTCACTTGTGTCAGAAGTCTGTACGCGAGATTTCCACACTCCTAAACATCCCTAGGTCCACTGTGTCTGATGTGATAGTGGAGTAGAAACGTGAAGGGACACGTACAGCACAAAAGCGTACAGGCCGACCTCGTCTGTTGACCGACAGAGACCGTCGACTGTTGAAGAGAGTCGTAAAGTGTAATAGGCAAACATCTATCCAGACAATCACACAGGAATTCCAAACTGCATCAGGATCCACTCCAAATACTATGACAGTTAGGCGTGAGGTGAGAAAAATCTTGGATTTCATGATCGAGTGGCTGCTCATAAGCCACACATCATGCAGGTAAATACCTCGCTTGGTGTAAGGAGAGTGCACATTGGACGATTGAACAGTGGAGAAACGTTGTGTGGAGTGACGAATCACGATACACAACGTGGCGATCCGATGGCAGGGTGTGGGTATGGCGAATGTCCGGTAAACGTCATCTGTCAGCATGTGTAGTACCAACAGTAAAATTCGGAGGTGGTGATGTTATTGTGTGGTCGTGTTTTTCTTGGAGTGGGCTTGCACTCCTTGTTGTTTTGCGTGGCACTCTCACAGCGCAGGCCTACATTGATGTTTTAAGCACCTTCTTGCTTCCCACTGTTGAAGAGCTATTCGGGGATGGCTATTGCATCTTTCAACACGATCGAGCACCTGTTCATACTGCATGGCCTGTGGCGGAGTGGTTACACGACCACAACATTCCTGTGATGGACTGGCCTGCACAGAGTCCTGACTAGAATCCTATAGAACACCTTTCGGATGTTTTGGAACGCCGACTTCGTGCCAGGCCTCACCGACCTACATCGATACCTCTCTTCAGTTCAGCACTCCGTGAAGAATGGGCTGCAATTACCCTAGAAACCTTCCAGCACCTGAGTGAAAGTATGCGTGGAGAGTGGAAGCTGTCATCAAGGCTAAAGGTGGGCCAACACCATATTGAATTCCAGCAGTACCGATGGAGGGCGCTACGAACATGTAAGTCATTTTCATCCGGGTATCCGGATAATGACTGAAAATTTTGAATTTAAGGTTACTTTTATTAATAAACATATTAAAATACATGGATACACACACACACACACATGTATATATATATATATATATATATATATATATATATATATATATATATAATGTGTGTCTGTATTTTGTAGGTATGTAGATAAATAAAAGAATATCATACAACTAGATACGTAAGCACAAAAAAGAATCCTGGCGATACAAGTAGTTAATGCAGAAATGATCCCAATAAATTCCTTTAAATTGGAAGCATTTCATATGTCAATCAAATAATAATAATAATAATAATAATAGAACACTGGTAGCGATCACTTTGAAAAAGACGAAATTCGTGGGGTAAAGTTCTGACCCATTAAGCCCCTATTCTACAACTCAGTGGCGGCGGTTTTAAGTTAAAAGTGGGGGGGCAAGACATGATCTGAACAATTGTATATCAGTGTTAGATTTCCTGGTTGTTCCTAACACCGATGAAAGGTTGTATAACTAATAGGATACTATCCTTTTTCACTTAAAATACCGTATATCGTATTTCTATTTTATTAAGTAAATTCATAAGAGCAATACAGGTAGGTACTAGCCCTTTATACTCTAAAACAACGAAAGTATAAGAAGAAATTTGAGTTCTTGCTCATGAGCATCTTAAAATTCTATCTGGAAAGTTGTGTGATCAAATTATTTAATAAATGTAAAGAACAAATAAATAGAAGGGATAATATTAATCATAGTAATGAATAATGACGCTTGTTTTGCAGAAGTTATATTGAAACTGGGAATTAATGAACAACCTATACTTTTAATTCCACACATGCCATTAAATGAATGTTTTTACTCTTAGAAAATGAAATACAGTAAGTACTGCAAGCATATGCTATGACATTTAAAGAGATATGCAGTTGCAATATTAATTGCTTTTAATTGCAATTAAAACGCAATTCCTGTAACTTTCTTAACTCCACGGGAAGACAAATAACCAATACTTAGTCACGCAGCGGCAAATATCATATGGCACCATTTCTTTCTATGAAACAGTAATACATACAAAACCATTTCCAGGCTGTCCACATTCTGGAAAATAAGTGAAAGTCAGATAAGTAAAAATGTATCAGGTAAAGTCACGGAAATGGCAGATTGGTCAAGGAAAGTCAGTGAAAAATCGATTTAGGTCTATTATTCAATTACTGAATTTATGAAATAGGGTTATTTCTTTACTGTTACTGGATGTAAAATGTGGTGTTCTTAATGATGATATTGAGGGAGTCAGTGTTCTCTGATATAGTTGTTAAAACTAATTTTCTGCGAGAAACACATCTAACTGCATCCTGGCATATTTGCTCAAAAGGGTAGACGCTGTTCTAGAAGAATTGCATGGTGCCAAGAGGATATTTGGACAAGTGACTGAGAACGCGAAGAAATAGTATCTCCAGCTCATAGTGAAAGCTCAGACTGAAGAATTTAAGGAACAATCGAATGAATTCATAGCCAATGACAGAGATGGTATTGACTTGATGAGTTTTTACTTAGTCTTAGGAAATGGGAAGAACTTCGTTGACTTATGGTCAGTTATAAAATTGTGTTTTATCTTCTTTCACGGAAACGCATTTTTTGAAAGTGTTTTCACAATAAATAAAATTCTCATTGTTGAGAACTTACAAGAAGAATCTCTTGTGGCTCAACGGATCATATATGATTCTGTGATGAGAATAAGTGGATCATCAATAAATTCAGTGAGAAGTTCAATGAGACAATATCAGGTGTATTTGCAAAAGAAAAGAGAAATAAATGCTGGAGACGAGAAAAGGAGAGAGAAACAGACGATTCAGCAACAACTAAAGGAGCTGGAGGAAGAAGAGAAGAAAATTAAACTGCAGAGACAACAAGAAGGATATTCAGATCAATGAGAAGAAAACTATGCGAGATAGGATAAAAACAAATTTATAAATGGATTGCATATAACAGCTGCACCAGCAAAACTATGTTACATGTTTTTTTTTTTTTAATAATCAGTAAAATCATGTATGAACTGTTTATTACTATAGGCAATATTATAATGCTGTGTAATTGGTATTATAATGTGTATTTTTTTAATATCTTAAGTAATCTGTATACTGCGCACTTTCGTTTGTAACTTTACATTTTGTGTAATATATAGGCTTAATCAATATCGCCCTAATGCACATATTTGTAAATTTACATTCCTTTGGAAAAAAAATTGAAAGAAAGAAACAGAAGCGGAAGAGAACAAGGTCAACTATGGGGAATCTGGAGGATGGGGTTTCTTTCTTTTTCTATATTTTTAAGTTATACAGTGGGGTCAGGGAAATCTGGAACTTTCATCATGGAAAGTAAGGGAAAAGTCAGAGATTTCTCCAAATTGTGTGGACACCCTGTTTACATTTCCAATGAAACTATAAATTAGGGCGTCACGTCAAAAAAAGTGGGGGGCAACTGCCCGCTCTTGCCCCCCCTAATCGCCGCACATGCTACAACTGTTTGAAATTCAAGAACGTTTACCTTCATTTTTAATATTCCAGCGCAAACACCAACTTGTGTGTCTCTTCACTCCTTTCATTTTTGATACCTTTATTCTCACCGTCGTGATTAAAACGATTGGGTAGAAAAACGTGATTAACTAACCAAACTCATCATCATCAAAATGCGTAATTCGTACGTATTCAAGACGGTGACCGTTTCTGATTTTGAAAACGCTCTTGTTTACACTGTAAGTCGTTACTTGGCAGCATGTATGTCACATCGTCATTAAGAAATAATAGCTTTAAAAAAAAGTAATAAGTAAAAACTTGTTCTGACTTATTGAAACGTTTGGATTGCTGGCGTAGCGAGCAAGAAAATTTTTAACAAATCTATTTTCATTTCCAATACTTTCCTTTTTTCTTGCTCCTTCGGCACCCTCTTGCTATCAGCGTCCGCGGCAACCGCCCCGCTGGCCCCCCAACTTAGTTACGACTCTGATGAGAACTATTCTAAATATAAAGCAATCTATTCTACAGTTGCTAAACGGATAAGAGATAGCACAAGCACTTATATATTTAAAAATTAGTTGTATTTAAGGTAAAGTATTTTTATCTTAAAAGGATATTTTAGCTTCCAAGCAACTTATTATTATGAGCAAATGTACTATCCAATATAATGTAGCATGGTGCATTAATATCGTCACTGTTAGAACAAATGCTATGCTTCAAAGATCGTGAAAGAAAACAGGAGAGTGAATTAGTTGCCACCTTTCATATTAGTAAAGTATAACAATACAATTGATATTGTTTTCATTTGGTTATGTTGTACCTCAGATCAAGTGTTAATTCGTTTTCTAAATATTAAATTTTAATTATTCTAGACATTCTTTGGAACTTTTAAATAGCTTGTCAAGTCACACTTTGAAATTAAAACTTGGTTTGTTTGTACTTGGAGACGGTTGACTTTCCTTCTTTTACTTGACCCTTTCATTAAGGACTAGATTCTACAAGACCAGCAGATGTGCTGAGCATATATTACCCAAAAGCAGTGCGCAAATTAGGTTGTGTATATTTGAAGGGGAATAAAATAGTTCCTAACAGGATATAGTTGATTGCTTTGTGAGCGATCAATGTTTCAATTTGTTGCTTTTGGAAGGGATTAAAACAAAATACAAGGAAGTGGCACAAGCTGGATGGTAGGCCCTGGTTCCATGAGATGTTACGCCAAGAGAGTAGATTGATTTATTTGTTCGAGAAGTCTAACAAATTTAGTGAGAAAATTTATTAAATTGAATACTGCTTTCGCAAAATCATGCATTTAGCTTTTGTTTTTCTTTCTTCCTTTTTTCTTTTTTTAACCTGATTTTACTTTCTTAAAACATTCTATGGGAATTTCACATTCCGATACTACGAAAAAGAAACAAAAAGTACTCCTACATTTGAATATCACTTCCTATCCAAATCTATTCTGTTGTTCTTTCTTTTTATTCGTTTCCTTAATAGCATAATGTTTGTAGGACCTGCACTTAGAAGATATATGCGGTCTCTTCAAACAACTTGAGCAAACTGGAAAACGACCGCGTGCTCAAACAACAGACAAGAGGAAGAGCGAAAAATGACCGCTTCTTTTTCTTCTTCTTTTACGCGCCTATTTTTACGCTAGGTGTATGGGCCAACTTACGGACCGAAATTTACGACATCATTTTACGGACCGAAAATGCGCGCTGAAAATACGCTAGTGTATGTTGGCCTTTAGACATAAAAGAGAATCTCGGCACAAATCAAATAAATAAATAAATATAAATAATAAAAAAGTAATACAAGTTTTGAGCACATCCGACTTCGAGTCGAATTATAGGAGGTCGCTTATACAGTGCAAGATTCTAATAGTTTATATATATATAATTTCAGAGAGTTTCTATATTTTTTTCTGTAATAATTACGTATTTTCGAAATTTCCTCGCTATTTCTACAATATTTTATCCGGTACTGGAAGTTGCTTTTTACAAGAACTGCCACTGTAATCACTTCGGAATATAAACATTGCAAAATTAAAAACTATTTGTATCACTATTATTTTTTATGATTTTTCTGGGGTTACCTTAGTCCTTAATATTGCTTTATACATTAATGGTCGTGTACACCAATGACTTCAAATGAGCGTCCATGTAAACGAGTTGAAGATTAAAGTTTAACTTGAACATAGTTCAAGGAATTTTGTTGCACCATTAAAAATATAAGTTCGATACATTTGCGTAGACTAAGCAACACGAACCAAAGTAAACTCCAACAATCGACCGTGTAACGTTAAACCTAGTTTCTCATTTGATCGAGATTTAACGTTGAACGCACTAGGTGCGCAGAACATTGGGAATGTGGGTGCCAGATCTAAAGTACCACCATATGGAATGTCGTCCTTCCTCCTTTTCCCCTAAGAAAAGATATAATTGCATCCGACGCTGCGTCGGCGACGCACGGCACACATGTAGACGGGAAATAATTTACACGTAATCTCTTCTCAGTTTGTAATAATTCTACATAAAGTTTGTCTAATGGGGGTGCCAAGGCACCCATGGCACCCATGTTGCGCACGCCTGTGGTTGAACGTTGTTCAACACTTGAACTTCGTTGGTACACACGACTGTAAAGTACTTTTACAGAAAAATTGCGGAAACGTTCGTCCTTGTTAGTGGGATACGTTCTCTAATCAGAGATCTAATAATACAAATAATGAAATGAATAGAACTGAGTAATTACATTAAATTAACAGTGCTTGTTACTGAGACAGCGTCACCATTTGGAGCGAGGACTGAGATGTGTGCAGTTCCATGGTCTTCTGGTTGCATGTACACTGCTCCGTAGTGTTCTGGGTCATTCCACGTCACACTATCTTTGATTTGTTTCTGAATTCCATTGATGTATTCCTCGGACGTCAAGTTTTTCAATATCTGAAAGAATTATACAGTATAAGTTATTTT